>NC_088423.1:13329638-13929638 GCF_034236695.1 Oncorhynchus nerka | reverse complement strand
GAGTCTCCTATGTTAAGGACGACATAAAACTACACACTCTAAACTACACAATTATCTTGGGTACGAAGACAGCAAAGACAACTATGTAGCTAGCTAACACTACACTAATCAAGTCGTTCAGTTGAGTGAAATAGTTGTGCTGCTAATCGGTAGACGGTGGACTAGCTAACGGTGGACGTTAGCTAGCTGGCTAGCTGCAGGGCAGTGTAGACTGCGTTAGGACGACGAAATACGATAATTACGCAATTATCTATGATACAAAGACGGCTGTGTAGCTAGCTAAGAAGAAATTGCTAAGATTAGACAAATCAAACCGTTGTACTATAATGAAATGTAATGAAATGTAATACTACCTGCGGACCGAGTGCAGATGCGACCGCTCGCTCCAACCCGGAAGTGTGATATGTGATTGAATTGACCCCACCCCTGGCGTATGTGATTGGCCCATGCAGCCTCTCAAGGGAAGATTCATAAGCCAGGCCAAGCAGAGCTGTGTGAGCTTCCGCTGTAAATTGAGTGTCTCTGTACTAGGCTAGCCCCTGGGGATCCTGCCTGGCTAGGCTGGGGCTGAGGATGGAGGAAACACAAGACCATCATCCTCCAACACAATTAAAATCCTACTTTACACTACTGGACTAAAGACTATCATCCTCCAACACAGTTCAAATCCTACTTTACACTATTGGACTAAAGACCATCATCCTCCAAAACAGTTCAAATCCTACTTTACACTACTGGACTAAAGACCATCATCATCCAACACAGTTCAAATCCTACTTTACACTACTGGACTAAAGACCATCATCCTCCAACACAGTTCAAATCCTACTTTACACTACTGGACTAAAGACCATCATCCTCCAACAGAGTTCACATCCTACTTTACACTACTGGACTAAAGACCATCATCCTCCAACACAGTTCAAATCCTACTTTACACTACTGGACTAAAGACCATCATCATCCGACACAGTTCAAATCCTACTTTACACTACTGGACTAAAGACCATCATCCTCCAACACAGTTCAAATCCTACTTTACACTACTGGACTAAAGACCATCATCCTCCAACAGAGTTCACATCCTACTTTACACTACTGGACTAAAGACCATCATCCTCCAACACAGTTCAAATTCTACTTTACACTACTGGACTAAAGACCATCATCCTCCAACACAGTTCAAATCCTACTTTACACTACTGGACTAAGACCCAAAGTTCCACCAGGATTTACACACTTCAGAAAAACCTAGCAACCTAGTAGCATTGCATCGACAATGGTATTACCTTATAATGTAATGTTAAGACCCCAGTCGAGGGGTTTCTGATTTCAGAACATAGTAATGATGGCACCGGAGGGGATGTCTGCCGTTTTACGGGCTCCAAATCAACTGTGCTATTTTGTTTGTTTTTTCACATTGTTTGTAACTTATTTTGTAACTTATTTTGTACATAATGTTGCTGCTACCGTCTCTTATGACTGAAAATAACAGCGATTACTCACCTCGAACTGGACAAAGATATTTCTTTAATGATTACGATGCCAAGGATATAGTGCTTTCTCAGGAACGGGTCCAAAACCCTGTCATTTGCGTGAAGAAAAGACTGAGAGAAATGGGGCGGAGTTCAGGCTGCCTTATGAGAATTCGTAGGCGAGTGAGTAAACCTCACTAACCATCCGTTCTATAGGCCAACGTGCAATTATTGGCAAACTAAATGGATGAGATACGATCAAGACTATCTTACCAACCAGACATTCAAAACTGTAATATCTTATGTTTCACCGAGTCGTGGCTGAACGACAACATGGATAATATAGAGCTGGAGGGATTTTCCATGCATCGGCAGGATAGAGAAGCTATGTCTGGTAAGACGAGGGGCGGGGTGTGTGTCTATTTGTCAATAATAGCTGGTGCGCAATGTCTAATATTAAAGAAGTCTTAAGGTATTGCTCGCCCGAGGTAGAGTACCTTATGATAAGCTGTAGACCACAATATCTACCAAGAGAGTTTTCATCTATATTATTCGTAGCCATCTATTTACCACCACAAGCCGATGCTGGCACTAAAACAGCACTCAACCAACTATTTAAGGCCATAAGCAAACAAGAAAATGCTCATCCAGAAATGGCGCTCCTAGTGGCCGGGGACTTTAATGCAGGAAAACTTCAATCTGTTTTACCTCATTTCTACCAGCATGTCACATGTTCAACCAGAGTGAAAAAAACTCTAGACCACCTTTACCTCACACAAAGAGACGCATACAAAGCTCTCCCTCCACTTGGCAAATCTGACTATAATTCTATCCACCTGATTCCTGCTTACAAGCAAAAACTAAAGCAGGAAGTACCAGTGACTCGCTCAATACGGAAGTGGTCAGATGACACGGATGCTATGCTACAGGACTCTTTTGCTAGCACAGACTGGAATATGTTTCGAGATTCATCCAATGGAATTGAGGAGTATACCACCTCAGTCATCGGCTTCATCAATAAGTGCATTGACGACGTCGTCCCCACAGTGACCGTACATACATATCCCAACCAGAAGCCATGGATTACAGGAAACATCCTCATCGAGCTAAAGGCTAGAGCTGCCGCTTTCAAGGAGCGGGACACTAATCCAGACACCCTCAGACGAACCATCAAACAGTCAAAGCTTCAATACAGGATTAAGATTGAATCATGCTACACTGGCTCTGACGTTCGTCGGATGTGGCAGGGCTTGAAAACAGTTACAGACTCCAGAAGCCCAGCCGCGAGCTGCCCAGATAAATGCCTTTTACGCTCGCTTCGAGGCAAGCAACACTAAAGCATGCATGAGAGCACCAGCTGTTCCGGACGACTGTGTGATAACGCTCTTGGTAGCCGATCTGAGCAAGACCTTTAAACAGATCAACATTCACAAAGCCGCGGGTCAGATGGATTACCAGGACCTGTACTCAAAGCATGCGCGGACCAACTGGTAAGTGTCTTCACTGACATTTTCAACCTCTCCCTGACCGAGTCTGTAATACCTACATGTTTCAAGCAGACCACCATAGTCTCTGTGCCCAAGGAAGCGGAGGTAACCTGCCTAAATGATTACCGCCCTGTAGCCATGGCTCACATCAACACCATCTTTACCATGGCACTTTGAGATATATTTTAAACTGCAAAACCCTTACGCACCACTGCACTTTGTAAACCAGGGCTGGCTGGCCTTCTCTAGTCACTCATAGGCTCAGTCACGGGTATACTTTTATTTACAAAGCCATTTTGGGTTTACTACCTTTTTATTTGTGCATTTTTATTGTTCAGAAATGTGGTGGGTACTCTCTTCGTTCGCTGGACTTTATCCTGCTAACGTCCGAACTGAATTTGGTAAAAGGGCTTTTATGTACTGTGCGCCATCGTCTTGGAACACCTTACAAAATACTTTTCAACTGGATGAACCTGTCCCGATTGGTGCTTTTAAATCACTGATGAAAGATTTTGAGGCTGATTCCCTGACCTGTCAATGTTTTTAATTTGCTGTTTTATACTCTTGTGAATTCAATGGCTTTTACTAGATTACTTGTAGTTTTTCATGTTGTCTGTCTGTAATTTTTTTGTAATAACTTGGTGCTGCCTATCTTGGCCAGGGCGCTCTTGAAAAAATAGATTTTAATCTCAATGAGCCCTTCCTGGTTAAATAAAGGTTCAATTAAAATAAAATAAAACACCTTTACACACATCTTTGCACTAAAACAGACTGCTACCTATTGAATTTCACTCCACCGGCCCGAAAGTCCTTTCTCCTTTATATTTGTGTAATGTTAGACCCTGTTTGACCCGGTTAGATCCTGTTTTAATGTATTGTATTGATATTCCAGCAGAAGACCCTATGTAACCCCCATGCCTAATACTCCCAGCCAGTCCCAGTGCTGAATAACCAATAGCCAGAAGCAGAGTGATCCTATAGCCAGGAGTAGAGTAGGAATCCAACACAGAGAGCCCTCTGTCTGATCCTATAGCCAGGAACAGAGTATGACTCCAACACAGAGAGCCCTCTGTCTGATCCTATAGCCAGGAACAGAGTATGACTCCAACACAGAGAGCACTTGTCTGATCCTATAGCCAGGAGCAGAGTAGAACTCAAACACAGAGAGCCCTTGTCTGATCCTATAGCCAGGAGCAGAGTAGAACTCAAACACAGAGAGCCCTTGTCTGATCCTATAGCCAGGAGTAGAGTAGGAATCCAACACAGAGAGCCCTCTGTCTGATGCTATAGCCAGGAGCAGAGGGGAGGTGTGTGAGTGTGTGTGTGTGTGTGTGTGTGTATGCCATGACAGGAATCAAAGCAGATTAATTAATGCCAGTCCATTTCCACTGCCCTTGATGTTAGCCAAAGCAGGGAATAATCGTGCACCAAAACAGGAAACATCAGACATATCACTGTCTTCCGTTTTTCCTTGATGTCCATTGAAACAAAGAAACTGAAAAAACTGTTCAATACAGTGCTGATGTGTTGAAATGAGCATTGTTGTTCCCCACTGTGCCAAGCCCCTAGGCTAGGATTGACACAGAGACAGACAGACTGAAAAATATTACATCACAATGGATTTCACAGCCAACAATACAAAATAAGTGGAGTGAAACTAAGTTCTATTAAAGGTAATCACTGACTCACACATCATCTGTTATTGTCTGATGCTCTATTAAACTCCATTCAAGTGTCTTACAACTGCAACCAATGACACGTCACTAGCTACAGTACAACTCCCAATCCCTATCCCACCAATGACACGTCCCTAGCTACAGTACAACTCCCAATCCCTATCCCACCAATGACACGTCACTAGCTACAGTACAACTCCCAATCCCTATCCCACCAATGACACGTCCCTAGCTACAGTACAACTCCCAATCCCTATCCCACCAATGACACGTCACTAGCTACAGTACAACTCCCAATCCCTATCCCACCAATGACACGTCACTAGCTACAGTACAACTCCCAATCCCTATCCCACTCCCAATGATCCCACCAATGTCACTAGCTACAGTACAACTCCCAATCCCTATCCCACCAATGACACGTCACTAGCTACAGTACAACTCCCAATCCCTATCCCACCAATGACACGTCACTAGCTACAGTACAACTCCCAATCCCTATCCCACCAATGACACGTCACTAGCTACAGTACAACTCCCAATCCCTATCCCACCAATGACACGTCACTAGCTACAGTACAACTCCCAATCCCTATCCCACCAATGACACGTCCCAATCCCTAGCCCACCAATGACACGTCACTAGCAGTACAACTCCCAATCCCTATCCCACCAATGACACGCTCCCTCCCAATCCCTATCCCAGTACAACTCCCAATCCCTATCCCACCAATGACACGTCACTAGCTACAGTACAACTCCCAATCCCTATCCCACCAATGACACGTCGCTAGCTACAGTACAACTCCCAATCCCTATCCCACCAATGACACGTCACTAGCTACAGTACAACTCCCAATCCCTATCCCACCAATGACACGTCACTAGCTACAGTACAACTCCCAATCCCTATCCCACCAATGACACGTCGCTAGCTACAGTACAACTCCCAATCCCTATCTCATAATCTGGATGTTCAATTGGGCCTTTTATGTGGTATGATCAAATCAAATCTAATTTTCTTTGTCACATGCGCCGAATACAACAGGCATTCACCTTACAGTGAAATGCTTACTTACAAGCCCTTAACCAATAAATGCAGTTTTAAGAAAATACCTAAAAAAAAGTAAGAAATAAAAATGTGCCGGGGGCACCGGTTAGTCGAGGTAATATGTACATGTAGGCAGAGTTATTAAAGTGACTATGCATAGATAATAACAGAGGGTAGCAGCAGCGTAGAAGGGGGGGGAATGCAAATACTCTGGGTAGCCATTTGATTAGGTGTTCAGGAGTCTATTGGCTTGGGGGTGGAAGCTGTTTAAAAGCCTCTTGGACCTAGACTTGGCGCTCATATACCACTTGCTGTGCGGTAGCAGAGAACATAGTCTATGACTAGGGTGGCTGGAGCCTTTGACAATCTTTAGGGCCTTCTTTTGACAACGCCTGGTATAGAGGTCCTGGATGGCAGGAAGCTTTGCCCCGGTGATGTACTGGGCCGAAGGCACTACCCTCTGTAGCTATGAGTCACATTTGAGGTATATCTTTTTGGTGATGTCGGAGCAATGTTTAATTTGAGATGCCAAGCAAGCCACGGTCTAATCAATCCTGTTGAAATTACAATAAACCAACCTGGTAAACCCTGCTCTGAAAAGCATCACTTCTAAATAGAAAAGCTTGTCTCAGCAGTGAAACGTTGGCTGGTTCGGGGTGTGTCCGAAATTCAGGCCGGCTCTGGTCAAAAGTAGTGTACTATATAGGGAATACGTTGACAGTTCAAAAGTAGTGTACTTTATAGGGAATATGTTGACAGTTCAAAAGTAGTGTACTTTATAGGGACTAGGTTGACATTTCAAAAGTAGTGTACTTTATAGGGAATACGTTGACAGTTCAAAAGTAGTGTACTTTATAGGGAATATGTTGACAGTTCAAAAGTAGTGTACTATATAGGGAATACGTTGACAGTTCAAAAGTAGTGTACTTTATAGGGAATATGTTGACAGTTCAAAAGTAGTGTACTTTATAGGGAATAGGTTGACATTTCAAAAGTAATGTAGTGGTTGACAGTTTATAGGGAATTCAAAAGTAGTGTACGTTGACAGTTCAAAAGTAGTGTACTTTATCAGGTGAATATAGTTGACAGTTCAAATAAATAAATCAGTAAATGTGTACTAAATTATAGGTAATGTAATATGTTTGACAGTTCAAAAGTAGTGTACTATATATGGAGTAATCCAAAAGTAATGTACTATATAGTTGACAGTTCAAAAGTAATGTGTACTTTATAGGGAATTCAAAAGTAGTGTACTATATATGTTGACAGTTCAAAAATAGTAGTGTTGTTTACCTTTATAGGGAATATGTTGACAGTTCAAAAGTAGTGTACTATTATAGGTTGAATAAAGTAGTGTACTATATGTTGACAGTTCAAAAGTAGTGTACTTTATAGGGAATATGTTGACAGTTCAAAAGTAGTGTACTATATAGGGAATAGGTTGACATTTCAAAAGTAATGTACTATATAGGGAATAGGTTGACAGTTCAAAAGTAGTGTACTATATAGAGAATAGCTTGACAGTTCAAAAGTAGTGTACTAAATATGGAGTAGGTTGACAGTTCAAAAGTAATGTACTATATAGGGAATATTCATTCATTACAGACACTCAAGAGTGTACAGCTACATAGTGTGTGTGTGTGTGTGTGTGTGTGTGTGTGTGTGTGTGTGTGTGTGTGTGTGTGTGTGTGTGTGTGTGTGTGTGTGTGTGTGTTAGCGATGGGCGATAATTGAAATAAATCCAGCAATAAATAAATCAGCAATAAATGCGTTTTTGGGGAGGTGTGTGAGTAGTGTACTAAATATGGAGTAGGTTGACAGTTCAAAAGTAATGTATTATATAGGGAATAGGTTGACAGTTCAAAAGTAGTGTACTATATATGGAGTAGGTTGACAGTCCAAAAGTAATGTACTATATAGGGAATAGGTTGACAGTTCAAAAGTAATGTAATATATAGGGAATAGGTTGACAGTTCAAAATTAGTGTACTATATAGGGAATAGGTTGACAGTTCAAAAGTACTATAGGGTAATAGCTTGACAGTTCAAAAGTTGTTTACTATACAGGGAATAGGTTGACAGTTAAAAAGTAGTGTACTATACAGGGAATAGCTTGACAGTTCAAAAGTAGTGTACTATATAGGGAATAGGTTGACAGTTCAAAAGTAGTGTACTATATGGGGAATAGGTTGACAGTTCAAAAGTTGTGTACTATATAGGGAATAGCTTTACAGTTCAAAAGTAGTGCATTATATAGGGAATATTTTGACAGTTCAAAAGTAGTGTTCTGTACAAGGGTTGACAGTTCAAAAGTAGTGTACTATATAGGGAATAGGTTGACAGTTCAAAAGTAGTGTACTATATTGGGAATGCATTGACAGTTCAAAAGTAGTGTACTATATAGGGAATATTTTTGACAGTTCAAAAGTAGTGTACTATATATGGAGTAGGTTGACAGTCCAAAAGTAGTGTACTATATAGGGAATAGGTTGACATTTCAAAGGCAGTGTACTATATAGGGAATAGGTTGACAGTCCAAAAGTAGTGTACTATATGGGGAATAGGTTGACAGTTCAAAGGCGGTATACTATATAGGGAATAGGTTGACATTTCAAAGGCAGTGTACTATATAGGGAATAGGGGACATTTCAAAGGCAGTGTACTATATAGGGAATAGGGTGACATTTCAAAGGCAGTGTACTATATAGGGAATAGGGGACATTTCAAAGGCAGTGTACTATATAGGGAATAGGTTTCAAAGGCACATTTCATTTCAAAGGCAGTGTACTATATAGGGAATAGGGCAGTGACATTTCAAAAGGCAGTGTACTATATAGGGAATAGGGGACATTTCAAAGACATTTCAAAAGGCAGTGTACTATATAGGGAATAGGTTGACATTTCAAAGGCAGTGTACTATATAGGGAATAGGTTGACATTTCAAAGGCAGTGTACTATATAGGGAATAGGTTGACATTTCAAAGGCAGTGTACTATATAGGGAATAGGGGGACATTTCAAAGGCAGTGTACTATATAGGGAATAGGGGGACATTTCAAAGGCAGTGTACTATATAGGGAATAGGTTGACATTTCAAAGGCAGTGTACTATATAGGGAATAGGGGGACATTTCAAAGGCAGTGTACTATATAGGGAATAGGGGGACATTTCAAAGGCAGTGTACTATATAGGGAATAGGTTGACATTTCAAAGGCAGTGTACTATATAGGGAATAGGGGGACATTTCAAAGGCAGTGTACTAAATAGGGAATCGGGTGACATTTCAAAGGCAGTGTACTATATAGGGAATAGGTTGACATTTCAAAGGCAGTGTACTATATAGGGAATAGGTTGACATTTCAAAGGCAGTGTACTATATAGGGAATAGGTTGACATTTCAAAGGCAGTGTACTATATAGGGAATAGGGGGACATTTCAGTCAAAAGTAGATCCCTATTGAATATAATTTCAGACAGAAGCATCCTTGGTCGCTTCTTTGACTTCTCTAACTATAATTAGATTTGTTTCTCGAAAATCTTTCATGTTTGGGATGTATTGCTGCAAAAATTAAGCTAATTATACAGCTAAGCAGTCTCGGTAGTAAGGCTTTGTTGGCATGCCACAGCACCGACAGGACCAGGCATGTAGAGCTGTTTTCCCCAGTTTTTCCAGGAGGCTTAATTGCAACACAATCAGTACTTCTTAACCCTGGTTCCTTTGCGTTGACGTGAATTGAGGTGATTGGATAACAGATGTCACCTCAGGTATGTTGAGTAGATCTCGCAATGTTGGTTGGTTTGCTCTCAAGGCACAAACAGCCTAAATGGTGTAGAATATCAAATCAATAAAGCATTTCCAAAAGCTAATAAAATGTGAAAATGACTCAAAAACTCATGGAAGAGAGTCAAAAAGATATAGTATAGAATAGATCCTTCTAGTTCCAGTATCTGGGTTTCAACAGTAAATCATATGAACTGTGCATGAGGAGAGACAGAGTATGTGGTAGACGCAGAGTGACACTCCTTATTGGAATAGTCATTAGAGAGCAATGAGAGATAGAGAGAAAGTGAGAAAGAAAGAGAAAGAGAGATGTGGTAGAGAGAACCTATACTGTAGGATGTGACTGAGAGAAGCCACAACCCATGTGGTGTAATCAGAACCCTGTGGTACAGTCAGAACCATGTGGTGTACTCAGAACCCTGTGGTATAGTCAGATCCATGTGGTGTAATCAGAACCCTGTGGTATAGTCAGATCCATGTGGTGTAATCAGAACCTTGTGGAATAGTCAGAACCCTGTGGTGTAATCAGAACCTTGTGGTATAGTCAGAACCCTGTGGTGTAATCAGAACATTGTGGAATAGTCAGAACCCTGTGGTGTAATCAGAATCTTGTGGTATAGTCAGAACCCTGTGGTGTAATCAGAACCCTGTGATATATTCAGAACCCTGTGGTGTAATCAGAACCCTGTGGTATAGTCAGAACCCTGTGACATAATCAGAACCCTGTGATATAGTCAGAACCCTGCGGTGTAATCAGAACCCTGTGGTATAGTCAGAAACATCTGGTATAGTCAGAACCCTGTGGTATAATCAGAACCCTGTGGTATAGTCCGAACCCTGTGGTATAGTCAGAACTCTGTGGTATAGTCAGAACCCTGTGGTGTAATCAGATCCCTGTGGCATAGTCAGAACCCTGTGGTGTAATCAGAACCCTGTGGTATAGTCAGAACCCTGTGGTGTAATCAGAACCCTGTGGTAGAGTCCAAACCCTGTGGTGTAATCAGAACCCTGTGATATAGTCAGAACCCTGTGGTGTAATCAGAACCCTGTGGTATAGCCAGTGGTGTAGTCAGAGCCCAGTGGTGTCGTCAGAGCCCTGTGGTATAGCCAGTGGTGTAGTCAGAGCCCAGTGGTGTAGTCAGAGGCCTGTGTAATAATGTTAAATGTAAATAGTCAGAGCCCAGTGGTGTAGTCAGAGCCCTGTTGTATAGCCAGTGGTGTAGTCAAAGGCCTGTGGTATAGTCAGAGGCCTGTGGTATAGCCAGTGGTATAGTCAGAGCCCAGTGGTGTAGTCAGAGCCCAGTGGTGTAGTCAGAGGCCTGTGGTATAGTCAGAGGCCTGTGGTATAGCCAGTGGTATAGTCAGAGCCCAGTGGTGTAGTCAGAGCCCAGTGGTGTAGTCAGAGGCCTGTGGTATAGTCAGAGCCCTGTGGTATAGCCAGTGGTGTAGTCAGAGCCCAGTGGTGTAGTCAGTGCCCAGTGGTATAGTCAGAGCCAAGTGGTGTCGTCAGAGCCCTGTTGTATAGCCAGTGGTGTAGTCAGAGGCCTGTGGTATAGTCAGAGCCCTGTGGTATAGCCAGTGGTGTAGTCAGATCCTGTGGTATAGTCAGAGCCCTGTGGTATAGCCAGAGATGCACTACTCAGTACGGTAAATTGGTGGGTGGGGAATAATGTGGCTGTTGATAAGCATTTAAAAAACAGAAATGCTTCTATAAATATAGTAGGGAAACTCTGGGACGAGCCTTTGTGACCAGGCAGTAAGGCAGCGGTGAGGAGAACCCCCTGACCAACACCCAGTCTGATGCCTAGAGAGAGAGAGATGGATAGATGAAGAGAGCAGGGAAGACAGAGATAGAGATAAGAGAGAGAGAGGGTGGAATAGAGCCAGGGAGAAAGAGAGAGCCTGCTGGAAACAGAAAGAAACGGAGAGAAACCACCCATAGAGACGGCAGTAAAGGATGATCCCAACCCACACAATCTGCAGAGCTCCGTGTGTTATTGTGTAAGTAGAGAATATGGCATCTTAAAAAACTCTCTGTTTGACCTTACACGAACCCAAACCTTTCATTGTGTTATTTTACACACACCAATATAACAGGATAATAGAGGAGAGGATACACTGTGGAAACTACAACTGAAAACTAACCTTGTTAAACATTTACAGGCACCGTCTGGGACGCTTCATTGGGGAAAAACACGTTTGTCAGAGAAGAAAAGAGATTATAAATGACTCCCTTGACATTGGCAGTGTATGAACGACTGTTCACATTGTCCAACAATGTGGATAAACTGCTTGGTAAGAGTCACTGGAGCAAAACACAAAGTGAGAAGGAGGGAAAAACACAAGATTTTAAGAGATATATTTTCCTCCGTATTGGATCGGTCAGGTTGTTAAAGAGAAAACATGTTTGTTGCTAGACAAAGGGCAGTGCTTTCTGCTTTCTATTGCTCCAAGATGAAGGGATGGGGGAGGAGGACTGGAAAAGGGAGTCGAGTGGTGAGAGAGAGGAGAGAAAGAGAGAAAGAAAGAGAATCAACATTACTTTTAGATTAATGATATAAATAGAACTGTGTGTAGATATAGAACCAAAGATATAGATACACTAGATATAGATATACAAAAATAGAACTGTGACAAATATGTTGCAGAATTACCAGAAGGATCCAGCAGAGAGAGAGGTCTGGTGGCAGTTATAGTCACTTATAGTCTCGGTGCCACTCTGTAAACCTCTTCCTGAATGACTGTCATGTATTTTCCTACAGGGGAACCAAAGCCTACAGAACTAGTCACAGAGCCTCACCATACACTCCCTCATAACACATTCACAAATGAAATAATAGCCTGTGGTGACCTACTCGTTCTGGGGCCTTTTTAGACTCTAAAACCTCAAATAGTCCCATCCCAAGCCTTTCCACTTCCTCTAAGGGAAAAATGCCATTAAGTGATCATAGCTGGAGCAGGATTATCACTTTGTTGATCTGAAGTGATGTTTTCATGCTAAAGCCAAGTCATTTGTTTATATAATGGTTGGCCAACTAGTTTATTTGGATCAGTGTATTGAAAGTATGCCAGAGTTAATGTTTTGCAGAGAGAGACTACAAGTGGTAGCCATCTTGATGATGATGTCTACTGTGTGGGAGGGAGAGGAAGGGGGTAGGGCAGAAGGTAAATATAAAATCCTATTTCTGGCACTGTTTTATGATTTCTTCACTGGGTCATTACTGTGACTGATGAGCGAGACACTCCCCCAGACACAAGGTCTTGCTCGGACAGAGATTCAACTCCAAAGCTCATATTTGAATAAGCCAATAGACAAACACCATCATGTTTTCCCTCCTTACTGAAAGACTAACAAGATGGTCCGTCCCTACTACATGGAGTTTCATGAACTGTTTTTCTCCAGATTGTCAAAACCAAGCTGAAGTACACTAGTCATGTTTTCTTTGCAACAACAAATTATAATCATTCTTTGGTGGGGCTGGTTGCCATATGCAATTCTCTTTATCCTTTCATTTTACACAATCCACAAACTACTTTAATAAACTCTCTGGGGAGAATAAGAGGGAGGAAAACACACACACACACACACACACACATACACACACACACACACACACACACACACACACAACACACACACACACACAAAGAGCAAGACATTTTTATATATGATAAGCCACCAGTTTCCAGTCCCTGTGGAATACTTTATGTTGTTGTTGTTCCATTGAAAACAGCTGTGACTACTGCCTACCACTTGAATAGCACAATCACATTCACAAATGGAGACCATGAATGATGTTGGATAAGCTGTTATGGTAGGTGTGTCCTCCTTATGCATTGATATAGGAACACTTCTGGCTGCTTTGTGTTCCGCTGTGAACGTTTTTATATTCTACAGCCCTGAAACGTACAAAGAAAAAAAATAGGGTTTCTCAACGTTTCTTTGGGAAGGGTGATGGTTCTACGTGGAACCATAATGACTAAAAGAATCCTGGTTCTTTGCAGTTCACAAAAGGCTCATTTTTTAAATTCTTTAAATTTATTTCACCTTTATTTAACCAGGTAGGCTAGTTGAGAACAAGTTCTCATTTGCAACTGCGACCTGGCCAAGGTAAAGCATAGCAGTGTGAACAGACAACACAGAGTTACACATGGAGTAAACACATAGCAAGTCAATAACACAGTAGAAAAAAAGGGGAGTCTATATACATTGTGTGCAAAAGGCATGAGGAGGTAGGCGAATAATTACAATTTTGCAGATTAACACTGGAGTGATAAATGATCAGATGGTCGTGTACAGGTAGAGATATTGGTGTGCAAAAGAGCAGAAAAGTAAATAAGTAAAAACAGTATGGGGATGAGGTAGGTAAAAATGGCTCTAAAATTTGCTCTTTGAATGATCATTAAACTTTAGGGGAGGCGGCTCATTAGCATATTTGGGTGTTTAGGTTTTCTCACATCTCTTTTTGTGCAGCCGTGAGTATCATTTCAGTTGATCTAATGTGTTGTGTTATGCCATTACACATTATACCAGGCCTTTTGGCTGATCAATGCATGGTTCCCGGTTGGGTGTAAAAGAAGATGGGTGTTGTTGAATCGGTGAAGGTAACCCGAAGTGGACTTCTGATGTTTGTGTTTCTTCTGACCAGAAGGATCAGACGCTCTGTGCCACGAAACTTGAGTCAAGATCTGTTTCTTCCTTTGCTCTTAGGAACAGGGCAAGGAGTAGGGGTAGCATTAAGTGTGGAGGTGGAGCAATTGAAGTTGAAGATTGCTGGTGTTTGTGACCAGGCTCACCTCCGTGGTGAACCCGAGGAGTCACTGTCAGTCTTTTTGAGTCTTTACCCATGGTCATTTTAGGATACACTATACAGTGCATTCGGAAAGTATTCAGACCCCTTCCCTTTTTCCACATTTTGTTATGTTACAGCCTTATTCTAAAATATTATTCTACAATGTAGTAAAAATAAAGAAAACCCTGGAATAAGTAGGTGTGTCCAAACTTTTGACTGGTACTATATATATAAATACATATAAATATCTAAAAATAAATATATATAGATGTATATATATACAATTTTGTTCCTTTTTTTGGTTCCTTTTTCCCATTGTGTATCACCAAGTGTAATGGATCTACACTATAGTTCGGTTGGGGGCGGCAATGCAACATATTGGATGTCAACCGCCGTTAAACCTCAGAGAAGAAGAAGAATGACATATTATATATGACTACGGCCAGTGTCTTGTGAGAGACTCACGTATGGCCTTGTGTCATTTGAAAGTGGTTGACTGAATCAGTCACTAGTTGTCAATTCTCCCCTCAGGGACCCCCAGCTGTTCCAGAGGTAGATGACTTGATTCAACTTGTCAATGAACACATAATAACACTTATGGAATTTAACAATATAATATGGCTGACCAGAATAAAAAACAACTATATTCAAAAGGATCTACAAAGAACCTTTCAGATTGAGGAAGATACTTTATAGAACCATTCTCTATAACGGCTCTACAAAGACCCATAACAAGGGTTCTATATAGCCCCAAAAAGGTATTTAACGACAGCAGAACCCTTTTTAGGTGTTATATTTAAGCAATAAGGTGTGGTATATGGCCAATGTTCTTACGCACGATGCAACCGGAGTTCCTGGACACAGCACTTAGCTGTGGTGTATTGGCCATATATCACGAAGTCAATCACCCAGTTTATAAACTACTTTTTGTAATGGTACTTTATAGAACCTTAGGAAAGGGTTCTTCATAGCACTATACAGGTGCCATTTAGAACCTTATCAGCATAGTTATTTATAGAACATTCAAAAAATGGTTCTACATAGCACCAAAAAGGGTTTTGCTACAGTTACAAGCCAAAGAACCCCTATCTGGTACAATTTAGAGCAGGGGTGGGCAACTTTGATGGGGATGAGGGCCACACCAAAAAATCTGAACCCATCATGAGGGGCTGAGAGAGCGAGAGAGAGCGAGTGAGTGAGTGAGAGAGAGAGAGAGAGAGAGAGAGAGAGAGAGAGAGAGAGAGAGAGAGAGAGAGAGAGAGAGAGAGAGAGAGAGATTCAACATCTAACTCACAGAGACAGAGTCCAAATAGAAAGTCTTCATCAACCCTGGTGGACTGTAGGAGAGGGGAGACTAGAGAACTAATCATGTTGGGACAGGGATGTTACGTGTTGCGTTGAGGACAGTTACATCAATGGGGTGTCAATCAATGGCCATCCACATCTCCCATCTCCCTTCACTGGATCAGGGAGTTAAAAATCCCTTGTGAGAGATGGAGTCAAGGCGCTGTACTCATGTAAAGCTTTGAACAGATATTTCTTTATGCCCAGTCTATTATATATTTACAACACAACAAGGTGTATTTAGAATCAGATCACTTAGCTTAGGGAAAGACCAAACTACCATGTACTGTACAGCAGCAAATAGATTTAGCTGTTGTCCAATAATGATGCATATAGACCTATACAACACCATATTTCATATCAGATCACTTAGCTCCTATGTAAAAAAAAAAAAAATTAAAAACGATTAGACCTACTGTCCGTCTGGTGAGAGGAGATGTGAGGAGTGAAAACGTGACACTGGCCCTTCGGTGTCATAATTAAAGCTGACAGTCAAGACTTTGTGGAACTGTCAACGTGGTATTTTACCCCCTGCTTCATTATCTATGAATGATTCTCCTGAGGGTCTTTCCCCCGAAACGAACTACCGGTTATAAAACAGACAGAGAGACAGAGAGACACAAGAAAAGGGCAACCAGTGAAGAACAAACACTATTGTAAATACAATCTAAATACAATCTATATTTATGTGTATTTATTTTCCCCTTTGTACTTCAACTATTTGCACATCATTACAATACTGTATATAGACATAATATGACATTTGAAATGCCTTTATTCTTTTGGCATGCAGGAGACTAGATTAAACCTACACCTATAAACATGGGAAAGCACTGTGCCGATCAAAGTTGAGAAGAGTTACACGGCTGCTTCACGTCTCATACCCAGGCACGTCAGGGTAAAAGGAGTATTCACTGTTTTCGTCAAGCAGTTTGAAAGAATCAACGTGATGGCTTTGAGAGCAGCTACATTATCTCTGGGCAGAAAGATAGAGTAGTACTGTCGGCCTTGAAGGGATGTCAATTCAACTCAATTCAATTCAAAGGGCTTTATTGGCATGGGAAGCATATGTTTACATTGCCAAAGCAAGTGAAATAGATAATAAACAAAAGTGAAATAAACAATCAAAAATGTACAGTAAACATTACACTCATAAAAGTTCCAAAGGAATAGAAACATTTCAAATGTTATATCATGTCTATATACAGTATTGTAACAATGTGCAAATAGTTAAACTACAAAAGGGAAAATAAATACACATAAATATAGGTTGTATTTACAATGGTGTTTGTTCTTCACTGGTTGCCTTTTTCTTGTGTCAACAGGTCACAAATATTGCTGCTGTGATGTCACACTGTGGTATTTCACCCAGTAGATATGGGAGTTTATCAAAATTGGATTTGTTTTTTAATTCTATGTGGGTGTGTGAAATATGTGTCTCTAATATGGTCATACATTTGGCAGGAGTTTAGGAAGTGCAGCTCAGTTTCCACCTCATTTGTGGGCAGTGAGCACATAGCCTGTCTTCCTTTGAGAGCCAGGTCTGCCTACGCCGCCTTCCTCAGTAGCAAGGCTATGCTCACTGAGTCTGTACATAGTCAAAGCTTTCCTTCATTTTGGTCAGGTATTCTGCCACGGTGTACTCTCTGTTTAGGGCCAAAAAGCATTCTAATTTGCTCAGTTTTTTTGTTAATTCTTCTTAATGTGTCAAGTAATTATGTTTTGTTTTTTCCTGATTTGGTTGGGTCTAATAATGTCTCTCTCTCTCCAAGAGACGAGACAAGGTGACAGTTGATATCAACTGACACAGTCACACAATGAGCTACTGTTAAAATGACTCTTTCTCTCTCCAGAGGAGAACAGATAGGGATGAGGCCGGAGGAGGGGTTGTGTACATCAGTGTCATAAAAACAGGGTGATTAACCTTCTCTGTCTTCCCAGAGACAATGAGCGGGTTTATCAGAGCCTACCTTAATGTGATGCATTGTGATGAGCCATAAACATTATGCCTCTGAGACAACACAGAAATGTCAGGAGTGAAGTCACACACGCACCCAGGCGTACAAAGACAAACACACAGAGAACCTGTGATATGCAGATTCTGTACTAACCCGTCACCTTTCCTTTACTAAGCACAAAAATGTGTTTTCATTCCTTTAACAGTGGAAGCAGAACAACATTCTAACTGATAATAATCAACCTGGAGGGAGGATTTTTAGCTTTTTAAAGAAATGTTTCTAAGGTTTAAACACTCACAGCATGGAAGCTGTGAGTAATGCACGGATTGCAGAGCTACCTATCAATGAATGTAACAGAGAAAGGTTTGTTTGCTCCCAGCCTGTCCAAAATCATCAGGGGTGTGGTGAGGAGAAACACTGGGCTGAGAAGTGTTCATTTATAACAATGAGACTCAGCAATGCTAGACAACGCTGAGGAGAGCAGAGAGGAGAGGAGAACAGCGAGGAGGAGAGTGGAGAGAATAGAGCAGAAGAGAGCAGAGCAGAGGAGAGGAGTGCGGAGCAGAGAGATCAGAGAGGAGAGGACAGGAGAGGAAAGGAGAGCAAAGAGGAGAGCAGAGCAAAGAGGAGAGGACAGGAAAGGAGAGCAGAGGAGAGCAGAGGAGAGGAGAGGAGAGGAGAGGAGAGGAGAGGAGAGGAGAGGAGAGGAGAGGAGAGGAGAGGAGAGGAGAGGAGAGGAGAGGAGAATAAGTTACAGGTCTGTGAGAGACAGAAATCTTGCTTGTTTGTAGGTGACCAAATACTTATTTTCCACCATAATTTGCAAATAAATTAATAAAAAATACTACAATGTGATTTTCTGGATTCTTTTTCTAATTTTGTCAGTCATAGTTGAAGTGTACCTATGATGAAAATTACAGGCATCTCTCATCTTTTTAAGTGGGAGAACTTGCACAATTGGTGGCTGACTAAATACTTCTTTGCCCCACTGTACATACATACATACATACATACGTACATACGTACATACGTACATACGTACGCGCGTGCGTGCGCGTGTGTGTTATGCTTACATTGCCTTTCACAATGCCTCCCGTTCATTAGACTAGCCTCCATAAACATATATTAAGTCATTCAACACAAACCCTGTTGAACTCAACAAAGCCCAGAGGACCCAATTACAGTATTACAACAGGGAAATTGTCAAAACATTATTAAACATTAGGGGGTAATTTGCTGAACCAGTGTTGGGCTCACAGTGTTGTTGTATCACATGATCACACTGGGATCTTTACTGATTCATTATTTTGTTCTTCTGACTCACTTAATCTCCCATTAGGAACACTGTGAACTGCTACTAAGACACTGGTCTAAGGTCTGTTTGTGTGTTTCCTAGTAGGGTGACGCTAAGCTGATCCTAGATCTGTGTTCAGATGATCATCATAATATATCTTTGAAGAGTGTGGCATTTCTTGTTTTACTTACTGTAATTATAATTATTTTACCAGGCAGGTCAATTAAAGGTGCACTATGCAGAAATCGCTCTGCAATTTCCTGCTTGCCAAAATTCTAATAGTTCGCCTAATTTCAGTTTATGTGACAAAACAATCAAGTATAGTGTAGAAAATCATTGTACCATCTAAACCGCTGTGAAATATATTTGTCTGGTGTACAAACCCGAAAGAAAAAGATGCAAAAATAAATCAATTAAAAAGCATAGAAATAGTGCATATAGAACAGATCTTGCGCTTCCTAGACTTGTTTTCAATGGCCCGGGGAAGGCATCCCCATCTAGCAATCACTGCCCTGTGTCACTTATGTTAGAAGATGAACCCTCAATCACCACAGATCTGGGATCACACAACCTTACAATAATCAGTATTTGTTCACCATAAAACAATCTGATGGGAAAACAATATCTGACCCTGAACCAGCGGTTAGAGGTGAAACATCTACTACAGTATACCAACCTTCGCTGGCCTGAAGCTGTGTCATTGTAGTAATCATAAAGTGTCAGTTCTACTCATTTTAGACCTGTCTCATATTCATCTCCTCTCAACCAGTTGTCCTGAGGCCAGTCATTCCTCTACAACAGTCAATCTCAGGAAACCTAGTCAAATATTGTTATATTATAAAAAAGAGAGGACAGAGAGAGAGAACGAGAGGGAGAGAGAGAGAGGGGAGAGAGAGAAAGAATGTTCATATTGTATTCGAGATTAAAATAAAGAGAAGAGATGATATTATATGCTGAGAATGTTGAACGATTGTGTTAGTTTGATATCTCTCTATAAGGCTGACAAAACAGAACTCGTTGTATTGTCATAGGGCTGCATTGTTCTCAGAGAGAAGCCAAGCGGCCATCAAAGCGAATGAAAGACACTCTGTTCAGACACGTCCTGTTCAGTTCAGACATTTTTATATCTCAATACAGCACATCGCCCTGAGCTCTGATGCTATTTGATGAAACCATTGTTTCACATCTCGCCCATTTTGATGAAATGTTGAAATGTTTTGTGTGAGTAATGATATGCCTACACATATCTCAGGGGAGTTATTTGGTGTTGTTAATATACTGACAAAAAAGAGTGAAAAATATTGCACTGGCTCTACTGTCAAACTGTCAATCAGTTAAATATATGGTTGCACCATTATTATGAACCGTCCTCCCCTCACCAGCCTCCTGTGTTTGATTGATACTACACAGACTATCCAATTTGTCCCCATAGAAAGCGACAGGGTATATTGGATTTGTGTGTACTGTATGACTCAGTTAACCAGGAATACCATGATTATATCGACACCCAACCCTGCCTCCAATTTGATCTCATCAGCTAACAAACAATGTCTGTGTACTCAGGGTCTAATTTGGATGTACATATGACGATCACGTCTCCTCCACACCCATAAACAGACGAGACAGAGAGACTGACAGACAGACAGCTAGACTGAATAATGATGGTTACAGAGGCAGTGTTAAAGCCCAACCTACTGCTCTATACCCAAACAAAGACTGGAATCATGGTGAAATGGAGCTTACCAGTTAAGATTCCAGGCTAACCCACTAAGACAGTAGACTAGACTGTACCGTGGGTGGCTCTACCTCATTGTGCAACTAAATAGGATCCAGAGATCATTTGTAAGGCGCACAACATGACAAGGCCGATGTTAAGGGGTGAATCATCAGACTTACTGTTGCCTGAGTTGGGCAATTAGGAAGCTGACTGACCTGACTGATGCTCAAAATCACTTTTCACAAAACATAAGACTTTCCGGATGCAAAAAGGAGACAGAGAGAGAGACTGGTCTACTACTACTGACTGGTTGAGACTGGTCTACTACTACTGACTGGTTGAGACTGGTCTACTACTATTGACTGGTCTACTACTATTGACTGGTCTACTACTACTGACTGGTCTACTACTATTGACTGGTCTACTACTATTGACTGGTCTCCTACTATTGACTGGTCTACTACTATTGACCGGTCTATTACTACTGACTGGTCTACTACTACTGACTGGTCTACTACTACTGACTGGTCTACTACTATTGACTGGTCTACTACTATTGACTGGTATACTACTATTGACTGGTCTACTACTATCGACTGGTCTACTACTATTGACTGGTCTACTACTATTGACTGGTCTACTACTATTGACTGGTCTACTACTATTGACTGGTCTACTACTATTGACTGGTCTACTACTATTGACTGGTCTACTACTATTGACTGGTCTACTACTACTGACTGGTCTACTACTACTGACTGGTCTACTACTACTGACTGGTATACTACTATTGACTGGTCTACTACTATCGACTGGTCTACTACTATTGACTGGTCTACTACTATTGACTGGTCTACTACTACTGACTGGTATACTACTATTGACTGGTCTACTACTATCGACTGGCCTACTACTATTGACTGGTCTACTACTATTGACTGGTCTACTACTATTGACTGGTCTACTACTACTGACTGGTCTACTACTACTGACTGGTCTACTACTACTGACTGGTCTACTACTATTGACTGGTATACTACTATTGACTGGTCTACTACTACTGACTGGTCTACTACTATTGACTGGTTGAGACTGGTCTACGACTATTGACTGGTCTACTACTATTAACTGGTTGAGACTGGTCTACTACTATTGACTGGTCTACTACTACTGACTGGTCTACTACTATTGACTGGTCTACTACTATTGACTGGTTGAGACTGGTCTACTACTATTGACTGGTTGAGACTGGTCTACTACTATTGACTGATCTACTACTATTGACTGGTCTACTACTACTGACTGGTCTACTACAACTGACTGGTTGAGACTGGTCTACTACTATTGACTGGTCTACTACTATTGACTGGTTGAGACTGGTCTACTACTATTGACTGGTCTACTACTATTGACTGGTCTACTACTATCGACTGGTCTACAACTATTGACTGGTCTACTACTATTGACTGGTTGAGACTGGTCTACTACTATTGACTGGTCTACTACTATTGACTGGTCTACTACTATTGACTGGTCTACTACTACTGACTGGTCTACTACTATTGACTGGTCTACTACTATTGACTGGTCTACTACTATTGACTGGTCTACTACTACTGACTGGTCTACTACTATTGACTGGTCTACTACTATCGACTGGTCTACTACTATTGACTGGTCTACTACTATTGACTGGTTGAGACTGGTCTACTACTACTGACTGGTCTACTACTATTGACTGGCTGAGACTGGTCTACTACTATTGACTGGTCTACTACTACTGACTGGTCTACTACTATTGACTGGTCTACTACTATTGACTGGTCTACTACTATTGACTGGTCTACTACTATTGACTGGTCTACTACTATTGACTGGTCTACTACTATTGACTGGTCTACTACTATTGACTGGTCTACTACTATTGACTGGTCTACTACTACTGACTGGTCTACTACTACTGACTGGTCTACTACTATTGACTGGTATACTACTATTGACTGGTCTACTACTACTGACTGGTCTACTACTATTGACTGGTTGAGACTGGTCTACGACTATTGACTGGTCTACTACTATTAACTGGTTGAGACTGGTCTACTACTATTGACTGGTCTACTACTACTGACTGGTCTACTACTATTGACTGGTCTACTACTATTGACTGGTCTACTACTATTGACTGCTCTACTACTATTGACTGGTTGAGACTGGTCTACTACTATTGACTGGTTGAGACTGGTCTACTACTATTGACTGGTCTACTACTATTGACTGGTTGAGACTGGTCTACTACTATTGACTGGTCTACTACTATTGACTGGTCTACTACTATCGACTGGTCTACAACTATTGACTGGTCTACTACTATTGACTGGTTGAGACTGGTCTACTACTATTGACTGGTCTACTACTATTGACTGGTCTACTACTATTGACTGGTCTACTACTATTGACTGGTCTACTACTACTGACTGGTCTACTACTACTGACTGGTCTACTACTACTGACTGGTCTACTACTATTGACTGGTCTACTACTATTGACTGGTCTACTACTATTGACTGGTCTACTACTACTGACTGGTCTACTACTATTGACTGGTCTACTACTATCGACTGGTCTACTACTATTGACTGGTCTACTACTATTGACTGGTTGAGACTGGTCTACTACTACTGACTGGTCTACTACTATTGACTGGCTGAGACTGGTCTACTACTATTGACTGGTCTACTACTACTGACTGGTCTACTACTACTGACTGGTCTACTACTACTGACTGGTCTACTACTATTGACTGGTCTACTACTATTGACTGGTATACTACTATTGACTGGTCTACTACTATTGACTGGTCTACTACTATTGACTGGTCTACTACTATTGACTGGTCTACTACTACTGACTGGTCTACTACTACTGACTGGTCTACTACTACTGACTGGTCTACTACTACTGACTGGTCTACTACTATTGACTGGTATACTACTATTGACTGGTCTACTACTACTGACTGGTCTACTACTATTGACTGGTTGAGACTGGTCTACGACTATTGACTGGTCTACTACTATTAACTGGTTGAGACTGGTCTACTACTATTGACTGGTCTACTACTACTGACTGGTCTACTACTATTGACTGGTCTACTACTATTGACTGGTCTACTACTATTGACTGGTCTACTACTATTGACTGGTTGAGACTGGTCTACTACTATTGACTGGTTGAGACTGGTCTACTACTATTGACTGATCTACTACTATTGACTGGTCTACTACTACTGACTGGTCTACTACAACTGACTGGTTGAGACTGGTCTACTACTATTGACTGGTCTACTACTATTGACTGGTTGAGACTGGTCTACTACTATTGACTGGTCTACTACTATTGACTGGTCTACTACTATCGACTGGTCTACAACTATTGACTGGTCTACTACTATTGACTGGTTGAGACTGGTCTACTACTACTGACTGGTCTACTACTATTGACTGGTCTACTACTATTGACTGGTCTACTACTATTGACTGGTCTACTACTACTGACTGGTCTACTACTACTGACTGGTCTACTACTACTGACTGGTCTACTACTACCGACTGGTCTACTACTATTGACTGGTCTACTACTATTGACTGGTCTACTACTATTGACTGGTCTACTATTACTGACTGGTCTACTACTATTGACTGGTCTACTACTATCGACTGGTCTACTACTATTGACTGGTCTACTACTATTGACTGGTCTACTACTATTGACTGGTCTACTACTATTGACTGGTCTACTACTACTGACTGGTCTACTACTACTGACTGGTCTACTACTATCGACTGGTCTACTACTATTGACTGGTCTACTACTATTGACTGGTCTACTACTATTGACTGGTCTACTACTACTGACTGGTCTACTACTACTGACTGGTCTACTACTATCGACTGGTCTACTACTATTGACTGGTCTACTACTACTGACTGGTCTACTACTACTCACTGGTCTACTACTATCGACTGGTCTACTACTATTGACTGGTCTACTACTACTGACTGGTCTACTACTATCGACTGGTCTACTAATATTGATGGGTCTACTACAACTGACTGGTCTACTACTACTGACTGGTCTACTACTATCGACTGGTCTACTACTATTGACTGGTTGAGACTGGTCTACTACTATTGACTGGTCTACTACTATTGACTGGTTGAGACTGGTCTACTACTATTGACTGGTTGAGACTGGTCTACTACTATTGACTGGTCTACTACTATTGACTGGTCTACTACTACTGACTGGTCTACTACTACTGACTGGTTGAGACTGGTCTACTACTACTGACTGGTCTACTACTATTGACTGGTCTACTACTATTGACTGGTCTACTACTACTGACTGGTCTACTACTACTGACTGGTCTACTACTACTGACTGGTCTACTACTATTGACTGGTTGAGACTGGTCTACTACTATTGACTGGCTGAGACTGGTCTACTACTATTGACTGGTCTACTACTATTGACTGGTCTACTACTACTGACTGGCCTACTACAACTGACTGGTTGAGACTTGTCTACTACTATTGACTGGTCTACTACTATTGACTGGTTGAGACTGGTCTACTACTATTGACTGGTCTACTACTATTGATTGGTTGAGACTGGTCTACTACTATTGACTGGTCTACTACTATTGACTGGTATACTACTATTGACTGGTTGAGACTGGTCTACTATTATTGACTGGTCTACTACTATTGACTGGTCTACTACTACTGACTGGTCTACTACTATTGACTGGTTGAGACTGGTCTACTACTATTGACTGGTTGAGACTGGTCTACTACTATTGACTGGTTGAGACTGGTCTACTACTATTGACTGGTTGAGACTGGTCTACTACTATTGACTGGTCTACTACTACTGATTGGTCTACTACTACTGACTGGTCTACTACAACTGACTGGTCTACTACTATTGACTGGTCTACTACTATTGACTGGTCTACTACTACTGACTGGTTGAGACTGGTCTACTACTATTGACTGGTCTACTACTATTGACTGGTTGAGACTGGTCTACTACTACTGACTGGTCTACTACTATTGACTGGTTGAGACTGGTCTACTACTATTGACTGGTTGAGACTGGTCTACTACTATTGACTGGTCTACTACTATTGACTGGTATACTACTATTGACTGGTTGAGACTGGTCTACTATTATTGACTGGTCTACTACTATTGACTGGTCTACTACTACTGACTGGTCTACTACTATTGACTGGTTGAGACTGGTCTACTACTATTGACTGGTTGAGACTGGTCTACTACTATTGACTGGTTGAGACTGGTCTACTACTATTGACTGGTTGAGACTGGTCTACTACTATTGACTGGTCTACTACTACTGATTGGTCTACTACTACTGACTGGTCTACTACTATTGACCGGTCTATTACTACTGACTGGTCTACTACTACTGACTGGTCTACTACTACTGACTGGTCTACTACTATTGACTGGTCTACTACTATTGACTGGTATACTACTATTGACTGGTCTACTACTATCGACTGGTCTACTACTATTGACTGGTCTACTACTATTGACTGGTCTACTACTATTGACTGGTCTACTACTATTGACTGGTCTACTACTATTGACTGGTCTACTACTATTGACTGGTCTACTACTACTGACTGGTCTACTACTACTGACTGGTCTACTACTACTGACTGGTATACTACTATTGACTGGTCTACTACTATCGACTGGTCTACTACTATTGACTGGTCTACTACTATTGACTGGTCTACTAATATTGACTGGTATACTACTATTGACTGGTCTACTACTATCGACTGGCCTACTACTATTGACTGGTCTACTACTATTGACTGGTCTACTACTATTGACTGGTCTACTACTACTGACTGGTCTACTACTACTGACTGGTCTACTACTACTGACTGGTCTACTACTATTGACTGGTATACTACTATTGACTGGTCTACTACTACTGACTGGTCTACTACTATTGACTGGTTGAGACTGGTCTACGACTATTGACTGGTCTACTACTATTAACTGGTTGAGACTGGTCTACTACTATTGACTGGTCTACTACTACTGACTGGTCTACTACTATTGACTGGTCTACTACTATTGACTGGTTGAGACTGGTCTACTACTATTGACTGGTTGAGACTGGTCTACTACTATTGACTGATCTACTACTATTGACTGGTCTACTACTACTGACTGGTCTACTACAACTGACTGGTTGAGACTGGTCTACTACTATTGACTGGTCTACTACTATTGACTGGTTGAGACTGGTCTACTACTATTGACTGGTCTACTACTATTGACTGGTCTACTACTATCGACTGGTCTACAACTATTGACTGGTCTACTACTATTGACTGGTTGAGACTGGTCTACTACTATTGACTGGTCTAGTACTATTGACTGGTCTACTACTACTGACTGGTCTACTACTACTGACTGGTCTACTACTATTGACTGGTCTACTACTATTGACTGGTCTACTACTATTGACTGGTCTACTACTACTGACTGGTCTACTACTATTGACTGGTCTACTACTATCGACTGGTCTACTACTATTGACTGGTCTACTACTATTGACTGGTTGAGACTGGTCTACTACTACTGACTGGTCTACTACTATTGACTGGCTGAGACTGGTCTACTACTATTGACTGGTCTACTACTACTGACTGGTCTACTACTATTGACTGGTCTACTACTATTGACTGGTCTACTACTATTGACTGGTCTACTACTATTGACTGGTCTACTACTATTGACTGGTCTACTACTATTGACTGGTCTACTACTATTGACTGGTCTACTACTATTGACTGGTCTACTACTACTGACTGGTCTACTACTACTGACTGGTCTACTACTACTGACTGGTCTACTACTATTGACTGGTATACTACTATTGACTGGTCTACTACTACTGACTGGTCTACTACAACTGACTGGTTGAGACTACTATTGACTGGTCTACTACTATTGACTGGTTGAGACTGGTCTACTACTATTGACTGGTCTACTACTATTGACTGGTCTACTACTATCGACTGGTCTACAACTATTGACTGGTCTACTACTATTGACTGGTTGAGACTGGTCTACTACTATTGACTGGTCTAGTACTATTGACTGGTCTACTACTACTGACTGGTCTACTACTACTGACTGGTCTACTACTATTGACTGGTCTACTACTATTGACTGGTCTACTACTATTGACTGGTCTACTACTACTGACTGGTCTACTACTATTGACTGGTCTACTACTATCGACTGGTCTACTACTATTGACTGGTCTACTACTATTGACTGGTTGAGACTGGTCTACTACTACTGACTGGTCTACTACTATTGACTGGCTGAGACTGGTCTACTACTATTGACTGGTCTACTACTACTGACTGGTCTACTACTATTGACTGGTCTACTACTATTGACTGGTCTACTACTATTGACTGGTCTACTACTATTGACTGGTCTACTACTATTGACTGGTCTACTACTATTGACTGGTCTACTACTATTGACTGGTCTACTACTACTGACTGGTCTACTACTACTGACTGGTCTACTACTACTGACTGGTCTACTACTATTGACTGGTATACTACTATTGACTGGTCTACTACTACTGACTGGTCTACTACTATTGACTGGTTGAGACTGGTCTACACTATTGACTGGTCTACTACTATTAACTGGTTGAGACTGGTCTACTACTATTGACTGGTCTACTACTACTGACTGGTCTACTACTATTGACTGGTCTACTACTATTGACTGGTCTACTACTATTGACTGGTTGAGACTGGTCTACTACTATTGACTGGTTGAGACTGGTCTACTACTATTGACTGGTCTACTACTATTGACTGGTTGAGACTGGTCTACTACTATTGACTGGTCTACTACTATTGACTGGTCTACTACTATCGACTGGTCTACAACTATTGACTGGTCTACTACTATTGACTGGTTGAGACTGGTCTACTACTATTGACTGGTCTACTACTATTGACTGGTCTACTACTATTGACTGGTCTACTACTATTGACTGGTCTACTACTACTGACTGGTCTACTACTACTGACTGGTCTACTACTATTGACTGGTCTACTACTATTGACTGGTCTACTACTATTGACTGGTCTACTACTACTGACTGGTCTACTACTATTGACTGGTCTACTACTATCGACTGGTCTACTACTATTGACTGGTCTACTACTATTGACTGGTTGAGACTGGTCTACTACTACTGACTGGTCTACTACTATTGACTGGCTGAGACTGGTCTACTACTATTGACTGGTCTACTACTACTGACTGGTCTACTACTACTGACTGGTCTACTACTACTGACTGGTCTACTACTATTGACTGGTCTACTACTATTGACTGGTATACTACTATTGACTGGTCTACTACTATTGACTGGTCTACTACTATTGACTGGTCTACTACTATTGACTGGTCTACTACTACTGACTGGTCTACTACTACTGACTGGTCTACTACTACTGACTGGTCTACTACTATTGACTGGTATACTACTATTGACTGGTCTACTACTACTGACTGGTCTACTACTATTGACTGGTTGAGACTGGTCTACGACTATTGACTGGTCTACTACTATTAACTGGTTGAGACTGGTCTACTACTATTGACTGGTCTACTACTACTGACTGGTCTACTACTATTGACTGGTCTACTACTATTGACTGGTCTACTACTATTGACTGGTCTACTACTATTGACTGGTTGAGACTGGTCTACTACTATTGACTGGTTGAGACTGGTCTACTACTATTGACTGATCTACTACTATTGACTGGTCTACTACTACTGACTGGTCTACTACAACTGACTGGTTGAGACTGGTCTACTACTATTGACTGGTCTACTACTATTGACTGGTTGAGACTGGTCTACTACTATTGACTGGTCTACTACTATTGACTGGTCTACTACTATCGACTGGTCTACAACTATTGACTGGTCTACTACTATTGACTGGTTGAGACTGGTCTACTACTACTGACTGGTCTACTACTATTGACTGGTCTACTACTATTGACTGGTCTACTACTATTGACTGGTCTACTACTACTGACTGGTCTACTACTATTGACTGGTCTACTACTACTGACTGGTCTACTACTACCGACTGGTCTACTACTATTGACTGGTCTACTACTATTGACTGGTCTACTACTATTGACTGGTCTACTATTACTGACTGGTCTACTACTATTGACTGGTCTACTACTATCGACTGGTCTACTACTATTGACTGGTCTACTACTATTGACTGGTCTACTACTATTGACTGGTCTACTACTATTGACTGGTCTACTACTACTGACTGGTCTACTACTACTGACTGGTCTACTACTATCGAATCGTCTACTACTATTGACTGGTCTACTACTATTGACTGGTCTACTACTATTGACTGGTCTACTACTACTGACTGGTCTACTACTACTGACTGGTCTACTACTATCGACTGGTCTACTACTATTGACTGGTCTACTACTACTGACTGGTCTACTACTACTTGACTGGTCTACTACTATCGACTGGTCTACTACTATTGACTGGTCTACTACTACTGACTGGTCTACTACTATCGACTGGTCTACTAATATTGATGGTCTACTACAACTGACTGGTCTACTACTACTGACTGGTCTACTACTATCGACTGGTCTACTACTATTGACTGGTTGAGACTGGTCTACTACTATTGACTGGTCTACTACTATTGACTGGTTGAGACTGGTCTACTACTATTGACTGGTTGAGACTGGTCTACTACTATTGACTGGTCTACTACTATTGACTGGTCTACTACTACTGACTGGTCTACTACTACTGACTGGTTGAGACTGGTCTACTACTACTGACTGGTCTACTACTATTGACTGGTCTACTACTATTGACTGGTCTACTACTACTGACTGGTCTACTACTACTGACTGGTCTACTACTACTGACTGGTCTACTACTATTGACTGGTTGAGACTGGTCTACTACTATTGACTGGCTGAGACTGGTCTACTACTATTGACTGGTCTACTACTATTGACTGGTCTACTACTACTGACTGGCCTACTACAACTGACTGGTTGAGACTTGTCTACTACTATGACTGGTCTACTACTATTGACTGGTTGAGACTGGTCTACTACTATTGACTGGTCTACTACTATTGACTGGTTGAGACTGGTCTACTACTATTGACTGGTCTACTACTATTGACTGGTCTACTACTATTGACTGGTTGAGACTGGTCTACTATTATTGACTGGTCTACTACTATTGACTGGTCTACTACTACTGACTGGTCTACTACTATTGACTGGTTGAGACTGGTCTACTACTATTGACTGGTTGAGACTGGTCTACTACTATTGACTGGTTGAGACTGGTCTACTACTATTGACTGGTTGAGACTGGTCTACTACTATTGACTGGTCTACTACTACTGATTGGTCTACTACTACTGACTGGTCTACTACAACTGACTGGTCTACTACTATTGACTGGTCTACTACTATTGACTGGTCTACTACTACTGACTGGTTGAGACTGGTCTACTACTATTGACTGGTCTACTACTATTGACTGGTTGAGACTGGTCTACTACTACTGACTGGTCTACTACTATTGACTGGTTGAGACTGGTCTACTACTATTGACTGGTTGAGACTGGTCTACTACTATTGACTGGTCTACTACTATTGACTGGTATACTACTATTGACTGGTTGAGACTGGTCTACTATTATTGACTGGTCTACTACTATTGACTGGTCTACTACTACTGACTGGTCTACTACTATTGACTGGTTGAGACTGGTCTACTACTATTGACTGGTTGAGACTGGTCTACTACTATTGACTGGTTGAGACTGGTCTACTACTATTGACTGGTTGAGACTGGTCTACTACTATTGACTGGTCTACTACTACTGATTGGTCTACTACTACTGACTGGTCTACTACAACTGACTGGTCTACTACTATTGACTGGTCTACTACTATTGACTGGTCTACTACTACTGACTGGTTGAGACTGGTCTACTACTATTGACTGGTCTACTACTATTGACTGGTTGAGACTGGTCTACTACTACTGACTGGTCTACTACTATTGACTGGTTGAGACTGGTCTACTACTATTGACTGGTTGAGACTGGTCTACTACTATTGACTGGTCTACTACTACTGATTGGTCTACTACTATTGACTGGTCTACTACTATTGACTGGTCTACTACTACTGACTGGTTGAGACTGGTCTACTACTATTGACTGGTCTACTACTATTGACTGGTTGAGACTGGTCTACTACTACTGACTGGTCTACTACTATTGACTGGTTGAGACTGGTCTACTACTATTGACTGGTCTACTACTATTGACTGGTCTACTACTATTGACTGGTCTACTACTACTGACTGGTCTACTACTATTGACTGGTCTACTACTATCGACTGGTCTACTACTATTGACTGGTCTACTACTATTGACTGGTCTACTACTATTGACTGGTCTACTACTACTGACTGGTCTACTACTACTGACTGGTCTACTACTATCGAATCGTCTACTACTATTGACTGGTCTACTACTATTGACTGGTCTACTACTATTGACTGGTCTACTACTACTGACTGGTCTACTACTACTGACTGGTCTACTACTATCGACTGGTCTACTACTATTGACTGGTCTACTACTACTGACTGGTCTACTACTACTCACTGGTCTACTACTATCGACTGGTCTACTACTATTGACTGGTCTACTACTACTGACTGGTCTACTACTATCGACTGGTCTACTAATATTGATGGGTCTACTACAACTGACTGGTCTACTACTACTGACTGGTCTACTACTATCGACTGGTCTACTACTATTGACTGGTTGAGACTGGTCTACTACTATTGACTGGTCTACTACTATTGACTGGTTGAGACTGGTCTACTACTATTGACTGGTTGAGACTGGTCTACTACTATTGACTGGTCTACTACTACTGACTGGTCTACTACTACTGACTGGTTGAGACTGGTCTACTACTACTGACTGGTCTACTACTATTGACTGGTCTACTACTATTGACTGGTCTACTACTACTGACTGGTCTACTACTACTGACTGGTCTACTACTATTGACTGGTTGAGACTGGTCTACTACTATTGACTGGCTGAGACTGGTCTACTACTATTGACTGGTCTACTACTATTGACTGGTCTACTACTACTGACTGGCCTACTACAACTGACTGGTTGAGACTTGTCTACTACTATTGACTGGTCTACTACTATTGACTGGTTGAGACTGGTCTACTACTATTGACTGGTCTACTACTATTGATTGGTTGAGACTGGTCTACTACTATTGACTGGTCTACTACTATTGACTGGTATACTACTATTGACTGGTTGAGACTGGTCTACTATTATTGACTGGTCTACTACTATTGACTGGTCTACTACTATTGACTGGTTGAGACTGGTCTACTACTATTGACTGGTTGAGACTGGTCTACTACTATTGACTGGTTGAGACTGGTCTACTACTATTGACTGAGACTGGTCTACTACTATTGACTGGTCTAGACTGGTCTACTACTATTGACTGGTCTACTACTACTGATTGGTCTACTACTACTGACTGGTCTACTACAACTGACTGGTCTACTACTATTGACTGGTCTACTACTATTGACTGGTCTACTACTACTGACTGGTTGAGACTGGTCTACTACTATTGACTGGTCTACTACTATTGACTGGTTGAGACTGGTCTACTACTACTGACTGGTCTACTACTATTGACTGGTTGAGACTGGTCTACTACTATTGACTGGTTGAGACTGGTCTACTACTATTGACTGGTCTACTACTATTGACTGGTCTACTACTATTGACTGGTTGAGACTGGTCTACTACTACTGACTGGTCTACTACTATTGACTGGTCTACTACTACTGACTGGTCTACTACTATTGACTGGTTGAGACTGGTCTACTACTATTGACTGGTTGAGACTGGTCTACTACTATTGACTGGTTGAGACTGGTCTACTACTACTGGTTGAGACTGGTCTACTACTATTGACTGGTCTACTACTACTGATTGGTCTACTACTACTGACTGGTCTACTACTACTGACTGGTCTACTACTATTGACTGGTCTACTACTATTGACTGGTCTACTACTACTGACTGGTTGAGACTGGTCTACTACTATTGACTGGTCTACTACTATTGACTGGTCTACTACTATTGACTGGTCTACTACTATTGACTGGTCTACTACTATTGACTGGTCTACTACTATTGACTGGTCTACTACTATTGACTGGTCTACTACTACTGACTGGTCTACTACTACTCACTGGTCTACTACTATCGACTGGTCTACTACTATTGACTGGTCTACTACTACTGACTGGTCTACTACTATTGACTGGTCTACTAATATTGACTGGGTCTACTACAACTGACTGGTCTACTACTACTGACTGGTCTACTACTATCGACTGGTCTACTACTATTGACTGGTTGAGACTGGTCTACTACTATTGACTGGTCTACTACTATTGACTGGTTGAGACTGGTCTACTACTATTGACTGGTTGAGACTGATCTACTACTATTGACTGGTCTACTACTATTGACTGGTCTACTACTACTGACTGGTCTACTACTACTGACTGGTTGAGACTGGTCTACTACTACTGACTGGTCTACTACTATTGACTGGTCTACTACTATTGACTGGTCTACTACTACTGACTGGTCTACTACTACTGACTGGTCTACTACTACTGACTGGTCTACTACTATTGACTGGTTGAGACTGGTCTACTACTATTGACTGGCTGAGACTGGTCTACTACTATTGACTGGTCTACTACTATTGACTGGTCTACTACTATTGACTGGTCTACTACTACTGACTGGTCTACTACTACTGACTGGTCTACTACTACCGACTGGTCTACTACTATTGACTGGTCTACTACTATTGACTGGTCTACTACTATTGACTGGTCTACTATTACTGACTGGTCTACTACTATTGACTGGTCTACTACTATCGACTGGTCTGGTCTACTATTGACTGGTCAGTCTACTATTGACTTGACTGGTCTACTACTATTGACTGGTCTACTGGTCTACTACTATTGACTGGTCTACTACTACTGACTGGTCTACTACTATTGACTGGTTGAGACTGGTCTACGACTATTGACTGGTCTACTACTATTAACTGGTTGAGACTGGTCTACTACTATTGACTGGTCTACTACTACTGACTGGTCTACTACTATTGACTGGTCTACTACTATTGACTGGTTGAGACTGGTCTACTACTATTGACTGGTTGAGACTGGTCTACTACTATTGACTGATCTACTACTATTGACTGGTCTACTACTACTGACTGGTCTACTACAACTGACTGGTTGAGACTGGTCTACTACTATTGACTGGTCTACTACTATTGACTGGTTGAGACTGGTCTACTACTATTGACTGGTCTACTACTATTGACTGGTCTACTACTATCGACTGGTCTACAACTATTGACTGGTCTACTACTATTGACTGGTTGAGACTGGTCTACTACTATTGACTGGTCTACTACTATTGACTGGTCTACTACTATTGACTGGTCTACTACTATTGACTGGTCTACTACTACTGACTGGTCTACTACTACTGACTGGTCTACTACTATTGACTGGTCTACTACTATTGACTGGTCTACTACTATTGACTGGTCTACTACTACTGACTGGTCTACTACTATTGACTGGTCTACTACTATTGACTGGTTGAGACTGGTCTACTACTACTGACTGGTCTACTACTATTGACTGGCTGAGACTGGTCTACTACTATTGACTGGTCTACTACTACTGACTGGTCTACTACTATTGACTGGTCTACTACTATTGACTGGTCTACTACTATTGACTGGTCTACTACTATTGACTGGTCTACTACTATTGACTGGTCTACTACTACTGACTGGTCTACTACTACTGACTGGTCTACTACTACTGACTGGTCTACTACTATTGACTGGTATACTACTATTGACTGGTCTACTACTACTGACTGGTCTACTACTATTGACTGGTTGAGACTGGTCTACGACTATTGACTGGTCTACTACTATTAACTGGTTGAGACTGGTCTACTACTATTGACTGGTCTACTACTACTGACTGGTCTACTACTATTGACTGGTCTACTACTATTGACTGGTCTACTACTATTGACTGGTCTACTACTATTGACTGGTTGAGACTGGTCTACTACTATTGACTGGTCTACTACTATTGACTGGTTGAGACTGGTCTACTACTATTGACTGGTCTACTACTATTGACTGGTCTACTACTATCGACTGGTCTACTACTATTGACTGGTCTACTACTATTGACTGGTTGAGACTGGTCTACTACTATTGACTGGTCTACTACTATTGACTGGTCTACTACTATTGACTGGTCTACTACTATTGACTGGTCTACTACTACTGACTGGTCTACTACTACTGACTGGTCTACTACTACTGACTGGTCTACTACTATTGACTGGTCTACTACTATTGACTGGTCTACTACTATTGACTGGTCTACTACTACTGACTGGTCTACTACTATTGACTGGTCTACTACTATCGACTGGTCTACTACTATTGACTGGTCTACTACTATTGACTGGTTGAGACTGGTCTACTACTGGTCTGACTGGTCTACTACTATTGACTGGCTGAGACTGGTCTACTACTATTGACTGGTCTACTACTACTGACTGGTCTACTACTACTGACTGGTCTACTACTACTGACTGGTCTACTACTATTGACTGGTCTACTACTATTGACTGGTATACTACTATTGACTGGTCTACTACTATTGACTGGTCTACTACTATTGACTGGTCTACTACTATTGACTGGTCTACTACTATTGACTGGTCTACTACTACTGACTGGTCTACTACTACTGACTGGTCTACTACTACTGACTGGTCTACTACTATTGACTGGTATACTACTATTGACTGGTCTACTACTACTGACTGGTCTACTACTATTGACTGGTTGAGACTGGTCTACGACTATTGACTGGTCTACTACTATTAACTGGTTGAGACTGGTCTACTACTATTGACTGGTCTACTACTACTGACTGGTCTACTACTATTGACTGGTCTACTACTATTGACTGGTCTACTACTATTGACTGGTCTACTACTATTGACTGGTTGAGACTGGTCTACTACTATTGACTGGTTGAGACTGGTCTACTACTATTGACTGATCTACTACTATTGACTGGTCTACTACTACTGACTGGTCTACTACTACTGACTGGTCTCCCTCTCTGCAGATGACTTCGTCAACCATTTTGGAAAGAAGGTCGACGACATCCGATCCTCGTTTGCTAAGTCAAACGACACCGCTGGTTCTGCTCACACTGCCCTACCCTGTGCTCTGACCTCTTTCTCCCCTCTCTCTCCAGATGAAATCTGGTCTTGAGACTGGTCTACCCAACAACCTGCCCGCTCCCTATTCCCTCCTCTCTTCTCCAGACCATTTCCGTCCTTCTCCTTACCTCACTCGTCATCAACTATCCCTGACTGGTCTACTACTTCTGTCTTCAAGAGAGCGACTAGTTGCACCTCTTCTGAAAAAACCTACACTCGATCCCTCCGATGTCAACAACTACAGACCAGTATCCTTCTTTCTTTTCTCTCCAAAACTCTTGAACGTGCCGTCCTTGGCCAGCTCTCCCGACTATCTCTCTCAGAATGACCTTCTTGATCCAAATCAGTCAGGTTTCAAGACTAGTCATTCAACTGAGACTGCTCTTCTCTGTATCACGGAGGCTCCTACTGCTAAAGCTAACTCTCTCTCCTCTGCTCTCATCCTTCTAGACCTATCGGCTGCCTTCGATACTGTGAACCATCAGATCCTCCTCTCCACCCTCTCCGAGTTGGGCATCTCCGGTCGGCCCACGCTTGATTGGTCCTACCTGACAGGTGGCTCTACCAGGTGGCGTGGCGAGTCTACTCCTCACCACGCGCTCTCACCACTGGCGTCCCCAGGGCTCTGTTCTAGGCCCTCTCCTACTCGTCTACACCAAGTCACTTGGCTCTGTCTAACCTCACATGGTCTCTCCTATCATTGCTATGCAGACGACACACAATTAATCTTCTCCTTTCCCCCTTCTGATGACCAGGTGGCGAATCGCATCTCTGCATGTCTGGCAGACATATCAGTGTGGATGACGGATCACCACCTCAAGCTGAACTCGGCAAGACGGAGCTGCTCTTCCTCCCGGGGGAAGGACTGCCCGTCCATGATCTCGCCATCACGGTTGACAACTCCATTGTGTCCTCTCCCAGAGCGCTAAGAACCTTGGCGTGATCCTGGACAACACCCTGTCGTTCTCAACTAACATCAAGGCGGTGGCCCGTTCTTGTAGGTTCATGCTCTACAACATCCGCAGAGTACGACCCTGCCTCACACAGGAAGCAGCGCAGGTCCTAATAGGCACTTGTCATCTCCCGTCTGGATTACTGCAACTCGCTGTTGGCTGGGCTCCCTGCCTGTGCCATAAAACCCCTACAACTCATCCAGAACGCCGCAGCCCGTCTGGTGTTCAACCTTCCCAAGTTCTCTCACGTCACCCCGCTCCTCCGCTCTCTCCACTGGCTTCCAGTTGGCTCGCATCCGCTACAAGACCATGGTGCTTGCCTACGGAGCTGTGAGGGGAACGGCACCTCAGTACCTCCAGGCTCTGATCAGGCCCTACACCCAAACAAGGGCACTGCGTTCATCCACCTCTGGCCTGCTCGCCTCCCTACCACTGAGGAAGTACAGTTCCCGCGCAGCCCAGTCAAAACTGTTCGCTGCTCTGGCCCCCAATTGGAACAAACTCCCTCACGACGCCAGGACAGCGGAGTCAATCACCACCTTCCGGAGACACCTGAAACCCCACCTCTTTCAGGAATACCTAGGATAGGATAAAGTAATCCTTCTCACCCTCCCCCCCCTTAAAAGATTTAGATGCACTATTGTAAAGTGGCTGTTCCACTGGATGTCTTAAGGTGAATGCACCAATTTGTAAGTCGCTCTGGATAAGAGCGTCTGCTAAATGACTTAAATGTAATGTAAATGTACTACTACTGACTGGTCTACTACTATTGACTGGTCTACTACTATTGACTGGTCTACTACTATTGACTGGTCTACTACTACTGACTGGTCTACTACTATTGACTGGTCTACTACTATCGACTGGTCTACTACTATTGACTGGTCTACTACTATTGACTGGTTGAGACTGGTCTACTACTACTGACTGGTCTACTACTATTGACTGGCTGAGACTGGTCTACTACTATTGACTGGTCTACTACTACTGACTGGTCTACTACTACTGACTGGTCTACTACTACTGACTGGTCTACTACTATTGACTGGTCTACTACTATTGACTGGTATACTACTATTGACTGGTCTACTACTATTGACTGGTCTACTACTATTGACTGGTCTACTACTATTGACTGGTCTACTACTATTGACTGGTCTACTACTACTGACTGGTCTACTACTACTGACTGGTCTACTACTACTGACTGGTCTACTACTATTGACTGGTATACTACTATTGACTGGTCTACTACTACTGACTGGTCTACTACTATTGACTGGTTGAGACTGGTCTACGACTATTGACTGGTCTACTACTATTAACTGGTTGAGACTGGTCTACTACTATTGACTGGTCTACTACTACTGACTGGTCTACTACTATTGACTGGTCTACTACTATTGACTGGTCTACTACTATTGACTGGTTGAGACTGGTCTACTACTATTGACTGGTTGAGACTGGTCTACTACTATTGACTGATCTACTACTATTGACTGGTCTACTACTACTGACTGGTCTACTACAACTGACTGATTGAGACTGGTCTACTACTATTGACTGGTCTACTACTATTGACTGGTTGAGACTGGTCTACTACTATTGACTGGTCTACTACTATTGACTGGTCTACTACTATCGACTGGTCTACAACTATTGACTGGTCTACTACTATTGACTGGTTGAGACTGGTCTACTACTATTGACTGGTCTACTACTACTGACTGGTCTACTACTATTGACTGGTCTACTACTATTGACTGGTCTACTACTATTGACTGGTCTACTACTACTGACTGGTCTACTACTACTGACTGGTCTACTACTACTGACTGGTCTACTACTACCGACTGGTCTACTACTATTGACTGGTCTACTACTATTGACTGGTCTACTACTATTGACTGGTCTACTATTACTGACTGGTCTACTACTATTGACTGGTCTACTACTATCGACTGGTCTACTACTATTGACTGGTCTACTACTATTGACTGGTCTACTACTATTGACTGGTCTACTACTATTGACTGGTCTACTACTACTGACTGGTCTACTACTATCGACTGGTCTACTAATATTGATGGGTCTACTACAACTGACTGGTCTACTACTACTGACTGGTCTACTACTATCGACTGGTCTACTACTATTGACTGGTCTGGTCTACTACTATTGACTGGCTGAGACTGGTCTACTACTATTGACTGGTCTACTACTACTGACTGGTCTACTACTACTGACTGGTCTACTACTACTGACTGGTCTACTACTATTGACTGGTCTACTACTATTGACTGGTATACTACTATTGACTGGTCTACTACTATTGACTGGTCTACTACTATTGACTGGTCTACTACTATTGACTGGTCTACTACTATTGACTGGTCTACTACTACTGACTGGTCTACTACTACTGACTGGTCTACTACTACTGACTGGTCTACTACTATTGACTGGTATACTACTATTGACTGGTCTACTACTACTGACTGGTCTACTACTATTGACTGGTTGAGACTGGTCTACGACTATTGACTGGTCTACTACTATTAACTGGTTGAGACTGGTCTACTACTATTGACTGGTCTACTACTACTGACTGGTCTACTACTATTGACTGGTCTACTACTATTGACTGGTCTACTACTATTGACTGGTCTATTACTATTGACTGGTTGAGACTGGTCTACTACTATTGACTGGTTGAGACTGGTCTACTACTATTGACTGATCTACTACTATTGACTGGTCTACTACTACTGACTGGTCTACTACAACTGACTGGTTGAGACTGGTCTACTACTATTGACTGGTCTACTACTATTGACTGGTCTACTACTATTGACTGGTCTACTACTACTGACTGGTCTACTACTATTGACTGGTCTACTACTATCGACTGGTCTACTACTATTGACTGGTCTACTACTATTGACTGGTTGAGACTGGTCTACTACTACTGACTGGTCTACTACTATTGACTGGCTGAGACTGGTCTACTACTATTGACTGGTCTACTACTACTGACTGGTCTACTACTACTGACTGGTCTACTACTACTGACTGGTCTACTACTATTGACTGGTCTACTACTATTGACTGGTATACTACTATTGACTGGTCTACTACTATTGACTGGTCTACTACTATTGACTGGTCTACTACTATTGACTGGTCTACTACTATTGACTGGTCTACTACTACTGACTGGTCTACTACTACTGACTGGTCTACTACTACTGACTGGTCTACTACTATTGACTGGTATACTACTATTGACTGGTCTACTACTACTGACTGGTCTACTACTATTGACTGGTTGAGACTGGTCTACGACTATTGACTGGTCTACTACTATTAACTGGTTGAGACTGGTCTACTACTATTGACTGGTCTACTACTACTGACTGGTCTACTACTATTGACTGGTCTACTACTATTGACTGGTCTACTACTATTGACTGGTTGAGACTGGTCTACTACTATTGACTGGTTGAGACTGGTCTACTACTATTGACTGATCTACTACTATTGACTGGTCTACTACTACTGACTGGTCTACTACAACTGACTGATTGAGACTGGTCTACTACTATTGACTGGTCTACTACTATTGACTGGTTGAGACTGGTCTACTACTATTGACTGGTCTACTACTATTGACTGGTCTACTACTATCGACTGGTCTACAACTATTGACTGGTCTACTACTATTGACTGGTTGAGACTGGTCTACTACTATTGACTGGTCTACTACTACTGACTGGTCTACTACTATTGACTGGTCTACTACTATTGACTGGTCTACTACTATTGACTGGTCTACTACTACTGACTGGTCTACTACTACTGACTGGTCTACTACTACTGACTGGTCTACTACTACCGACTGGTCTACTACTATTGACTGGTCTACTACTATTGACTGGTCTACTACTATTGACTGGTCTACTATTACTGACTGGTCTACTACTATTGACTGGTCTACTACTATCGACTGGTCTACTACTATTGACTGGTCTACTACTATTGACTGGTCTACTACTATTGACTGGTCTACTACTATTGACTGGTCTACTACTACTGACTGGTCTACTACTATTGACTGGTCTACTAATATTGATGGGTCTACTACAACTGACTGGTCTACTACTACTGACTGGTCTACTACTATTGACTGGTCTACTACTATTGACTGGTTGAGACTGGTCTACTACTATTGACTGGCTGAGACTGGTCTACTACTATTGACTGGTCTACTACTACTGACTGGTCTACTACTACTGACTGGTCTACTACTACTGACTGGTCTACTACTATTGACTGGTCTACTACTATTGACTGGTATACTACTATTGACTGGTCTACTACTATTGACTGGTCTACTACTATTGACTGGTCTACTACTATTGACTGGTCTACTACTATTGACTGGTCTACTACTACTGACTGGTCTACTACTACTGACTGGTCTACTACTACTGACTGGTCTACTACTATTGACTGGTATACTACTATTGACTGGTCTACTACTACTGACTGGTCTACTACTATTGACTGGTTGAGACTGGTCTACGACTATTGACTGGTCTACTACTATTAACTGGTTGAGACTGGTCTACTACTATTGACTGGTCTACTACTACTGACTGGTCTACTACTATTGACTGGTCTACTACTATTGACTGGTCTACTACTATTGACTGGTCTACTACTATTGACTGGTTGAGACTGGTCTACTACTATTGACTGGTTGAGACTGGTCTACTACTATTGACTGATCTACTACTATTGACTGGTCTACTACTACTGACTGGTCTACTACAACTGACTGGTTGAGACTGGTCTACTACTATTGACTGGTCTACTACTATTGACTGGTTGAGACTGGTCTACTACTATTGACTGGCTGAGACTGGTCTACTACTATTGACTGGTCTACTACTACTGACTGGTCTACTACTACTGACTGGTCTACTACTACTGACTGGTCTACTACTATTGACTGGTCTACTACTATTGACTGGTATACTACTATTGACTGGTCTACTACTATTGACTGGTCTACTACTATTGACTGGTCTACTACTATTGACTGGTCTACTACTATTGACTGGTCTACTACTACTGACTGGTCTACTACTACTGACTGGTCTACTACTACTGACTGGTCTACTACTATTGACTGGTATACTACTATTGACTGGTCTACTACTACTGACTGGTCTACTACTATTGACTGGTTGAGACTGGTCTACGACTATTGACTGGTCTACTACTATTAACTGGTTGAGACTGGTCTACTACTATTGACTGGTCTACTACTACTGACTGGTCTACTACTATTGACTGGTCTACTACTATTGACTGGTCTACTACTATTGACTGGTCTATTACTATTGACTGGTTGAGACTGGTCTACTACTATTGACTGGTTGAGACTGGTCTACTACTATTGACTGATCTACTACTATTGACTGGTCTACTACTACTGACTGGTCTACTACTGACTGGTTGAGACTGGTCTACTACTATTGACTGGTCTACTACTATTGACTGGTCTACTACTATTGACTGGTCTACTACTACTGACTGGTCTACTACTATTGACTGGTCTACTACTATCGACTGGTCTACTACTATTGACTGGTCTACTACTATTGACTGGTTGAGACTGGTCTACTACTACTGACTGGTCTACTACTATTGACTGGCTGAGACTGGTCTACTACTATTGACTGGTCTACTACTACTGACTGGTCTACTACTACTGACTGGTCTACTACTACTGACTGGTCTACTACTATTGACTGGTCTACTACTATTGACTGGTATACTACTATTGACTGGTCTACTACTATTGACTGGTCTACTACTATTGACTGGTCTACTACTATTGACTGGTCTACTACTATTGACTGGTCTACTACTACTGACTGGTCTACTACTACTGACTGGTCTACTACTACTGACTGGTCTACTACTATTGACTGGTATACTACTATTGACTGGTCTACTACTACTGACTGGTCTACTACTATTGACTGGTTGAGACTGGTCTACGACTATTGACTGGTCTACTACTATTAACTGGTTGAGACTGGTCTACTACTATTGACTGGTCTACTACTACTGACTGGTCTACTACTATTGACTGGTCTACTACTATTGACTGGTCTACTACTATTGACTGGTTGAGACTGGTCTACTACTATTGACTGGTTGAGACTGGTCTACTACTATTGACTGATCTACTACTATTGACTGGTCTACTACTACTGACTGGTCTACTACAACTGACTGATTGAGACTGGTCTACTACTATTGACTGGTCTACTACTATTGACTGGTTGAGACTGGTCTACTACTATTGACTGGTCTACTACTATTGACTGGTCTACTACTATCGACTGGTCTACAACTATTGACTGGTCTACTACTATTGACTGGTTGAGACTGGTCTACTACTATTGACTGGTCTACTACTACTGACTGGTCTACTACTATTGACTGGTCTACTACTATTGACTGGTCTACTACTATTGACTGGTCTACTACTACTGACTGGTCTACTACTACTGACTGGTCTACTACTACTGACTGGTCTACTACTACCGACTGGTCTACTACTATTGACTGGTCTACTACTATTGACTGGTCTACTACTATTGACTGGTCTACTATTACTGACTGGTCTACTACTATTGACTGGTCTACTACTATCGACTGGTCTACTACTATTGACTGGTCTACTACTATTGACTGGTCTACTACTATTGACTGGTCTACTACTATTGACTGGTCTACTACTACTGACTGGTCTACTACTATCGACTGGTCTACTAATATTGATGGGTCTACTACAACTGACTGGTCTACTACTACTGACTGGTCTACTACTATCGACTGGTCTACTACTATTGACTGGTTGAGACTGGTCTACTACTATTGACTGGCTGAGACTGGTCTACTACTATTGACTGGTCTACTACTACTGACTGGTCTACTACTACTGACTGGTCTACTACTACTGACTGGTCTACTACTATTGACTGGTCTACTACTATTGACTGGTATACTACTATTGACTGGTCTACTACTATTGACTGGTCTACTACTATTGACTGGTCTACTACTATTGACTGGTCTACTACTATTGACTGGTCTACTACTACTGACTGGTCTACTACTACTGACTGGTCTACTACTACTGACTGGTCTACTACTATTGACTGGTATACTACTATTGACTGGTCTACTACTACTGACTGGTCTACTACTATTGACTGGTTGAGACTGGTCTACGACTATTGACTGGTCTACTACTATTAACTGGTTGAGACTGGTCTACTACTATTGACTGGTCTACTACTACTGACTGGTCTACTACTATTGACTGGTCTACTACTATTGACTGGTCTACTACTATTGACTGGTCTATTACTATTGACTGGTTGAGACTGGTCTACTACTATTGACTGGTTGAGACTGGTCTACTACTATTGACTGATCTACTACTATTGACTGGTCTACTACTACTGACTGGTCTACTACAACTGACTGGTTGAGACTGGTCTACTACTATTGACTGGTCTACTACTATTGACTGGTTGAGACTGGTCTACTACTATTGACTGGTCTACTACTATTGACTGGTCTACTACTATCGACTGGTCTACAACTATTGACTGGTCTACTACTATTGACTGGTTGAGACTGGTCTACTACTATTGACTGGTCTACTACTATTGACTGGTTGAGACTGGTCTACTACTATTGACTGGTCTACTACTATTGACTGGTCTACTACTATCGACTGGTCTACAACTATTGACTGGTCTACTACTATTGACTGGTTGAGACTGGTCTACTACTATTGACTGGTCTACTACTACTGACTGGTCTACTACTATTGACTGGTCTACTACTATTGACTGGTCTCCTACTATTGACTGGTCTACTACTACTGACTGGTCTACTACTACTGACTGGTCTACTACTACTGACTGGTCTACTACTACCGACTGGTCTACTACTATTGACTGGTCTACTACTATTGACTGGTCTACTACTATTGACTGGTCTACTATTACTGACTGGTCTACTACTATTGACTGGTCTACTACTATTGACTGGTCTACTACTATTGACTGGTCTACTACTATTGACTGGTCTACTACTATTGACTGGTCTACTACTACTGACTGGTCTACTACTACTGACTGGTCTACTACTATCGAATCGTCTACTACTATTGACTGGTCTACTACTATTGACTGGTCTACTACTATTGACTGGTCTACTACTACTGACTGGTCTACTACTACTGACTGGTCTACTACTATCGACTGGTCTACTACTATTGACTGGTCTACTACTACTGACTGGTCTACTACTACTCACTGGTCTACTACTATCGACTGGTCTACTACTATTGACTGGTCTACTACTACTGACTGGTCTACTACTATCGACTGGTCTACTAATATTGATGGGTCTACTACAACTGACTGGTCTACTACTACTGACTGGTCTACTACTATCGACTGGTCTACTACTATTGACTGGTTGAGACTGGTCTACTACTATTGACTGGTCTACTACTATTGACTGGTTGAGACTGGTCTACTACTATTGACTGGTTGAGACTGGTCTACTACTATTGACTGGTCTACTACTATTGACTGGTCTACTACTACTGACTGGTCTACTACTACTGACTGGTTGAGACTGGTCTACTACTACTGACTGGTCTACTACTATTGACTGGTCTACTACTATTGACTGGTCTACTACTACTGACTGGTCTACTACTACTGACTGGTCTACTACTATTGACTGGTTGAGACTGGTCTACTACTATTGACTGGCTGAGACTGGTCTACTACTATTGACTGGTCTACTACTATTGACTGGTCTACTACTACTGACTGGCCTACTACAACTGACTGGTTGAGACTTGTCTACTACTATTGACTGGTCTACTACTATTGACTGGTTGAGACTGGTCTACTACTATTGACTGGTCTACTACTATTGATTGGTTGAGACTGGTCTACTACTATTGACTGGTCTACTACTATTGACTGGTATACTACTATTGACTGGTTGAGACTGGTCTACTATTATTGACTGGTCTACTACTATTGACTGGTCTACTACTACTGACTGGTCTACTACTATTGACTGGTTGAGACTGGTCTACTACTATTGACTGGTTGAGACTGGTCTACTACTATTGACTGGTTGAGACTGGTCTACTACTATTGACTGGTTGAGACTGGTCTACTACTATTGACTGGTCTACTACTACTGATTGGTCTACTACTACTGACTGGTCTACTACAACTGACTGGTCTACTACTATTGACTGGTCTACTACTATTGACTGGTCTACTACTACTGACTGGTTGAGACTGGTCTACTACTATTGACTGGTCTACTACTATTGACTGGTTGAGACTGGTCTACTACTACTGACTGGTCTACTACTATTGACTGGTTGAGACTGGTCTACTACTATTGACTGGTTGAGACTGGTCTACTACTATTGACTGGTCTACTACTATTGACTGGTATACTACTACTGACTGGTCTACTACTATTGACTGGTTGAGACTGGTCTACTACTATTGACTGGTTGAGACTGGTCTACTACTATTGACTGGTTGAGACTGGTCTACTACTATTGACTGGTTGAGACTGGTCTACTACTATTGACTGGTCTACTACTACTGATTGGTCTACTACTACTGACTGGTCTACTACAACTGACTGGTCTACTACTATTGACTGGTCTACTACTATTGACTGGTCTACTACTACTGACTGGTTGAGACTGGTCTACTACTATTGACTGGTCTACTACTATTGACTGGTTGAGACTGGTCTACTACTACTGACTGGTCTACTACTATTGACTGGTTGAGACTGGTCTACTACTATTGACTGGTTGAGACTGGTCTACTACTACTGACTGGTCTACTACTATTGACTGGTCTACTACTATCGACTGGTCTACTACTATTGACTGGTCTACTACTATTGACTGGTCTACTACTATTGACTGGTCTACTACTATTGACTGGTCTACTACTACTGACTGGTCTACTACTACTGACTGGTCTACTACTATCGAATCGTCTACTACTATTGACTGGTCTACTACTATTGACTGGTCTACTACTATTGACTGGTCTACTACTACTGACTGGTCTACTACTACTGACTGGTCTACTACTATCGACTGGTCTACTACTATATGATGGTCTACTACTACTGACTGGTCTACTACTACTGACTGGTCTACTACTATCGACTGGTCTACTACTATTGACTGGTTGAGACTGGTCTACTACTATTGACTGGTCTACTACTATTGACTGGTTGAGACTGGTCTACTACTATTGACTGGTTGAGACTGGTCTACTACTATTGACTGGTCTACTACTATTGACTGGTCTACTACTACTGACTGGTCTACTACTACTGACTGGTTGAGACTGGTCTACTACTACTGACTGGTCTACTACTATTGACTGGTCTACTACTATTGACTGGTCTACTACTACTGACTGGTCTACTACTACTGACTGGTCTACTACTACTGACTGGTCTACTACTATTGACTGGTTGAGACTGGTCTCCTACTATTGACTGGCTGAGACTGGTCTACTACTATTGACTGGTCTACTACTACTGACTGGCCTACTACAACTGACTGGTTGAGACTTGTCTACTACTATTGACTGGTCTACTACTATTGACTGGTTGAGACTGGTCTACTACTATTGACTGGTCTACTACTATTGATTGGTTGAGACTGGTCTACTACTATTGACTGGTCTACTACTATTGACTGGTATACTACTATTGACTGGTTGAGACTGGTCTACTATTATTGACTGGTCTACTACTATTGACTGGTCTACTACTACTGACTGGTCTACTACTATTGACTGGTTGAGACTGGTCTACTACTGGTTGAGACTGGTCTACTACTATTGACTGGTTGAGACTGGTCTACTACTATTGACTGGTTGAGACTGGTCTACTACTATTGACTGGTCTACTACTACTGATTGGTCTACTACTACTGACTGGTCTACTACAACTGACTGGTCTACTACTATTGACTGGTCTACTACTATTGACTGGTCTACTACTACTGACTGGTTGAGACTGGTCTACTACTATTGACTGGTCTACTACTATTGAGACTGGTCTACTACTACTGACTGGTCTACTACTACTGGTTGACTGGTCTACTACTATTGACTGGTTGAGACTGGTCTACTACTATTGACTGGTCTACTACTATTGACTGGTCTACTACTATTGACTGGTTGAGACTGGTCTACTACTACTGACTGGTCTACTACTATTGACTGGTTGAGACTGGTCTACTACTATTGACTGGTTGAGACTGGTCTACTACTACTGACTGGTCTACTACTATCGACTGGTCTACTACTATTGACTGGTCTACTACTATTGACTGGTCTACTACTATTGACTGGTCTACTACTATTGACTGGTCTACTACTACTGACTGGTCTACTACTACTGACTGGTCTACTACTATCGAATCGTCTACTACTATTGACTGGTCTACTACTATTGACTGGTCTACTACTATTGACTGGTCTACTACTACTGACTGGTCTACTACTACTGACTGGTCTACTACTATCGACTGGTCTACTACTATTGACTGGTCTACTACTACTGACTGGTCTACTACTACTGACTGGTCTACTACTATCGACTGGTCTACTACTATTGACTGGTCTACTACTACTGACTGGTCTACTACTATCGACTGGTCTACTAATATTGATGGGTCTACTACAACTGACTGGTCTACTACTACTGACTGGTCTACTACTATCGACTGGTCTACTACTATTGACTGGTTGAGACTGGTCTACTACTATTGACTGGTCTACTACTATTGACTGGTTGAGACTGGTCTACTACTATTGACTGGTTGAGACTGGTCTACTACTATTGACTGGTCTACTACTATTGACTGGTCTACTACTACTGACTGGTCTACTACTACTGACTGGTTGAGACTGGTCTACTACTACTGACTGGTCTACTACTATTGACTGGTCTACTACTATTGACTGGTCTACTACTACTGACTGGTCTACTACTATTGACTGGTTGAGACTGGTCTACTACTATTGACTGGCTGAGACTGGTCTACTACTATTGACTGGTCTACTACTATTGACTGGTCTACTACTACTGACTGGCCTACTACAACTGACTGGTTAAGACTTGTCTACTACTATTGACTGGTCTACTACTATTGACTGGTTGAGACTGGTCTACTACTATTGACTGGTCTACTACTATTGATTGGTTGAGACTGGTCTACTACTATTGACTGGTCTACTACTATTGACTGGTATACTACTATTGACTGGTTGAGACTGGTCTACTATTATTGACTGGTCTACTACTATTGACTGGTCTACTACTACTGACTGGTCTACTACTATTGACTGGTTGAGACTGGTCTACTACTATTGACTGGTTGAGACTGGTCTACTACTATTGACTGGTTGAGACTGGTCTACTACTATTGACTGGTTGAGACTGGTCTACTACTATTGACTGGTCTACTACTACTGATTGGTCTACTACTACTGACTGGTCTACTACAACTGACTGGTCTACTACTATTGACTGGTCTACTACTATTGACTGGTCTACTACTACTGACTGGTTGAGACTGGTCTACTACTATTGACTGGTCTACTACTATTGACTGGTTGAGACTGGTCTACTACTACTGACTGGTCTACTACTATTGACTGGTTGAGACTGGTCTACTACTATTGACTGGTTGAGACTGGTCTACTACTATTGACTGGTCTACTACTATTGACTGGTATACTACTATTGACTGGTTGAGACTGGTCTACTATTATTGACTGGTCTACTACTATTGACTGGTCTACTACTACTGACTGGTCTACTACTATTGACTGGTTGAGACTGGTCTACTACTATTGACTGGTTGAGACTGGTCTACTACTATTGACTGGTTGAGACTGGTCTACTACTATTGACTGGTTGAGACTGGTCTACTACTATTGACTGGTCTACTACTACTGATTGGTCTACTACTACTGACTGGTCTACTACTACTGACTGGTCTACTACTATTGACTGGTTGAGACTGGTCTACTACTATTGACTGGCTGAGACTGGTCTACTACTATTGACTGGTCTACTACTATTGACTGGTCTACTACTATTGACTGGTCTACTACTGACTGGTTAAGACTGGTCTACTACTATTGACTGGTCTACTACTATTGACTGGTTGAGACTGGTCTACTACTATTGACTGGTCTACTACTATTGAGACTGGTCTACTACTATTGACTGGTCTACTACTATTGACTGGTATACTACTATTGACTGGTTGAGACTGGTCTACTATTATTGACTGGTCTACTACTATTGACTGGTCTACTACTACTGACTGGTCTACTACTATTGACTGGTTGAGACTGGTCTACTACTATTGACTGGTTGAGACTGGTCTACTACTATTGACTGGTTGAGACTGGTCTACTACTATTGACTGGTTGAGACTGGTCTACTACTATTGACTGGTCTACTACTACTGATTGGTCTACTACTATTGACTGGTCTACTACAACTGACTGGTCTACTACTATTGACTGGTCTACTACTATTGACTGGTCTACTACTACTGACTGGTTGAGACTGGTCTACTACTATTGACTGGTTGAGACTGGTCTACTACTATTGGTCTACTGACTGGTTGAGACTGGTCTACTACTATTGACTGAGACTGGTCTACTACTATTGACTGGTCTACTACTATTGACTGGTCTACTACTATTGACTGGTTGAGACTGGTCTACTACTATTGACTGGTCTACTACTATTGACTGGTCTACTACTACTGACTGGTCTACTACTATTGACTGGTTGAGACTGGTCTACTACTATTGACTGGTTGAGACTGGTCTACTACTATTGACTGGTCTGGTCTACTACTATTGACTGGTTGAGACTGGTCTACTACTATTGACTGGTCTACTACTACTGATTGGTCTACTACTACTGACTGGTCTACTACAACTGACTGGTCTACTACTATTGACTGGTCTACTACTATTGACTGGTCTACTACTACTGACTGGTTGAGACTGGTCTACTACTATTGACTGGTCTACTACTATTGACTGGTCTACTACTACTGGTCTACTACTACTGACTGGTCTACTACTACTGACTGGTCTACTACTATCGACTGGTCTACTACTATTGACTGGTCTACTACTACTGACTGGTCTACTACTACTCACTGGTCTACTACTATCGACTGGTCTACTACTATTGACTGGTCTACTACTACTGACTGGTCTACTACTATCGACTGGTCTACTAATATTGATGGGTCTACTACAACTGACTGGTCTACTACTACTGACTGGTCTACTACTATCGACTGGTCTACTACTATTGACTGGTTGAGACTGGTCTACTACTATTGACTGGTCTACTACTATTGACTGGTTGAGACTGGTCTACTACTATTGACTGGTTGAGACTGGTCTACTACTATTGACTGGTCTACTACTATTGACTGGTCTACTACTACTGACTGGTCTACTACTACTGACTGGTTGAGACTGGTCTACTACTACTGACTGGTCTACTACTATTGACTGGTCTACTACTATTGACTGGTCTACTACTACTGACTGGTCTACTACTACTGACTGGTCTACTACTATGACTGGTCTACTGGACTGGTTGAGACTGGTCTACTACTATTGACTGGCTGAGACTGGTCTACTACTATTGACTGGTCTACTACTATTGACTGGTCTACTACTACTGACTGGCCTGCTACAACTGACTGGTTGAGACTTGTCTACTACTATTGACTGGTCTACTACTATTGATTGGTTGAGACTGGTCTACTACTATTGACTGGTCTACTACTATTGACTGGTATACTACTATTGACTGGTTGAGACTGGTCTACTATTATTGACTGGTCTACTACTATTGACTGGTCTACTACTACTGACTGGTCTACTACTATTGACTGGTTGAGACTGGTCTACTACTATTGACTGGTTGAGACTGGTCTACTACTATTGACTGGTTGAGACTGGTCTACTACTATTGACTGAGACTGGTCTACTACTATTGACTGGTCTACTACTACTGATTGGTCTACTACTACTGACTGGTCTACTACAACTGACTGGTCTACTACTATTGACTGGTCTACTACTATTGACTGGTCTACTACTACTGACTGGTTGAGACTGGTCTACTACTACTGACTGGTCTACTACTATTGACTGGTTGAGACTGGTCTACTACTATTGACTGGTTGAGACTGGTCTACTACTATTGACTGGTCTACTACTATTGACTGGTATACTACTATTGACTGGTTGAGACTGGTCTACTATTATTGACTGGTCTACTACTATTGACTGGTCTACTACTACTGACTGGTCTACTACTATTGACTGGTTGAGACTGGTCTACTACTATTGACTGGTTGAGACTGGTCTACTACTATTGACTGGTTGAGACTGGTCTACTACTATTGACTGGTTGAGACTGGTCTACTACTATTGACTGGTCTACTACTACTGATTGGTCTACTACTACTGACTGGTCTACTACAACTGACTGGTCTACTACTATTGACTGGTCTACTACTATTGACTGGTCTACTACTACTGACTGGTTGAGACTGGTCTACTACTATTGACTGGTCTACTACTATTGACTGGTCTACTACTATTGACTGGTCTACTACTACTGACTGGTCTACTACTACTGACTGGTCTACTACTATCGACTGGTCTACTACTATTGACTGGTCTACTACTACTGACTGGTCTACTACTACTCACTGGTCTACTACTATCGACTGGTCTACTACTATTGACTGGTCTACTACTACTGACTGGTCTACTACTATCGACTGGTCTACTAATATTGATGGGTCTACTACAACTGACTGGTCTACTACTACTGACTGGTCTACTACTATCGACTGGTCTACTACTATTGACTGGTTGAGACTGGTCTACTACTATTGACTGGTCTACTACTATTGACTGGTTGAGACTGGTCTACTACTATTGACTGGTTGAGACTGGTCTACTACTATTGACTGGTCTACTACTATTGACTGGTCTACTACTACTGACTGGTCTACTACTACTGACTGGTTGAGACTGGTCTACTACTACTGACTGGTCTACTACTATTGACTGGTCTACTACTATTGACTGGTCTACTACTACTGACTGGTCTACTACTACTGACTGGTCTACTACTACTGACTGGTCTACTACTATTGACTGGTTGAGACTGGTCTACTACTATTGACTGGCTGAGACTGGTCTACTACTATTGACTGGTCTACTACTATTGACTGGTCTACTACTACTGACTGGCCTACTACAACTGACTGGTTGAGACTTGTCTACTACTATTGACTGGTCTACTACTATTGATTGGTTGAGACTGGTCTACTACTATTGACTGGTCTACTACTATTGACTGGTATACTACTATTGACTGGTTGAGACTGGTCTACTATTATTGACTGGTCTACTACTATTGACTGGTCTACTACTACTGACTGGTCTACTACTATTGACTGGTTGAGACTGGTCTACTACTATTGACTGGTTGAGACTGGTCTACTACTATTGACTGGTTGAGACTGGTCTACTACTATTGACTGGTTGAGACTGGTCTACTACTATTGACTGGTCTACTACTACTGATTGGTCTACTACTACTGACTGGTCTACTACAACTGACTGGTCTACTACTATTGACTGGTCTACTACTATTGACTGGTCTACTACTACTGACTGGTTGAGACTGGTCTACTACTATTGACTGGTCTACTACTATTGACTGGTTGAGACTGGTCTACTACTACTGACTGGTCTACTACTATTGACTGGTTGAGACTGGTCTACTACTATTGACTGGTTGAGACTGGTCTACTACTATTGACTGGTCTACTACTATTGACTGGTATACTACTATTGACTGGTTGAGACTGGTCTACTATTATTGACTGGTCTACTACTATTGACTGGTCTACTACTACTGACTGTTCTACTACTATTGACTGGTTGAGACTGGTCTACTACTATTGACTGGTTGAGACTGGTCTACTACTATTGACTGGTTGAGACTGGTCTACTACTATTGACTGGTTGAGACTGGTCTACTACTATTGACTGGTCTACTACTACTGATTGGTCTACTACTACTGACTGGTCTACTACAACTGACTGGTCTACTACTATTGACTGGTCTACTACTATTGACTGGTCTACTACTACTGACTGGTTGAGACTGGTCTACTACTATTGACTGGTCTACTACTATTGACTGGTTGAGACTGGTCTACTACTACTGACTGGTCTACTACTATTGACTGGTTGAGACTGGTCTACTACTATTGACTGGTTGAGACTGGTCTACTACTATTGACTGGTCTACTACTATTGACTGGTCTACTACTACTGACTGGTCTACTACTATTGACTGGTCTACTACTATCGACTGGTCTACTACTATTGACTGGTCTACTACTATTGACTGGTCTACTACTATTGACTGGTCTACTACTATTGACTGGTCTACTACTACTGACTGGTCTACTACTACTGACTGGTCTACTACTATCGAATCGTCTACTACTATTGACTGGTCTACTACTATTGACTGGTCTACTACTATTGACTGGTCTACTACTACTGACTGGTCTACTACTACTGACTGGTCTACTACTATCGACTGGTCTACTACTATTGACTGGTCTACTACAACTGACTGGTCTACTACTACTGACTGGTCTACTACTATCGACTGGTCTACTACTATTGACTGGTTGAGACTGGTCTACTACTATTGACTGGTCTACTACTATTGACTGGTTGAGACTGGTCTACTACTATTGACTGGTTGAGACTGGTCTACTACTATTGACTGGTCTACTACTATTGACTGGTCTACTACTACTGACTGGTCTACTACTATTGACTGGTTGAGACTGGTCTACTACTATTGACTGGTCTACTACTATTGACTGGTCTACTACTATTGACTGGTCTACTACTACTGACTGGTCTACTACTACTGACTGGTCTACTACTACTGACTGGTCTACTACTATTGACTGGTTGAGACTGGTCTACTACTATTGACTGGCTGAGACTGGTCTACTACTATTGACTGGTCTACTACTATTGACTGGTCTACTACTACTGACTGGCCTACTACAACTGACTGGTTGAGACTTGTCTACTACTATTGACTGGTCTACTACTATTGACTGGTTGAGACTGGTCTACTACTATTGACTGGTCTACTACTATTGATTGGTTGAGACTGGTCTACTACTATTGACTGGTCTACTACTATTGACTGGTATACTACTATTGACTGGTTGAGACTGGTCTACTATTATTGACTGGTCTACTACTATTGACTGGTCTACTACTACTGACTGGTCTACTACTATTGACTGGTTGAGACTGGTCTACTACTATTGACTGGTTGAGACTGGTCTACTACTATTGACTGGTTGAGACTGGTCTACTACTATTGACTGGTTGAGACTGGTCTACTACTACTGATTGGTCTACTACTACTAACTGGTCTACTACAACTGACTGGTCTACTACTATTGACTGGTCTACTACTATTGACTGGTCTACTACTACTGACTGGTTGAGACTGGTCTACTACTATTGACTGGTCTACTACTATTGACTGGTTGAGACTGGTCTACTACTACTGACTGGTCTACTACTATTGACTGGTTGAGACTGGTCTACTACTATTGACTGGTTGAGACTGGTCTACTACTACTGACTGGTCTATTACTATTTACTGGTCTACTACTACTGACTGGTTTACTACTATTGACTGGTCTACTACTACTGACTGGTCTACTACTATTGACTGGTCTACTACTACTGACTGGTTGAGACTGGTCTACTACTATTGACTGGTCTACTACTATTGACTGGTTGAGACTGGTCTACTACTATTGACTGGTCTACTACTATTGACTGGTTGAGACTGGTCTACTACTATTGACTGGTCTACTACTATTGACTGGTTGAGACTGGTCTACTACTACTGACTGGTCTACTACTATTGACTGGTTGAGACTGGTCTACTACTACTGACTGGTTGAGACTGGTCTACTACTATTGACTGGTTGAGACTGGTCTACTACTATTGACTGATTGAGACTGGTCTACTACTATTGACTGGTTGAGATTCGTCTACTACTATTGACTGATTGAGACTGGTCTACTACTATTGACTGGTTGAGACTGGTCTACTACTATTGACTGGTTAAGACTGGTCTACTACTACTGACTTGTTGAGACTGGTCTACTACTACTGCTTTTATATATTTTTATTATCATTAATATTGTTGTTGTAAGCTATCATCAAGGAAAAGGGTGGCTACTTTGACCAATCTTAATTATAAAATACAGTAGGCCTAATCTAAAGAAAGCTGTTGAGAGCCTCCTCTTTTTAGTAGAGGCCATCACTCTTTTCTCGTGCATAGCCTATACATATTTTGCACAACATTAGCTCTTGGCCTGCCATGAAGTGTTTGATTAGATTTTCAATTACATTTTCATTGAGTGATCAGAGTATGGTTGCACATTTTGGGGAATATTCATAGGTGGAAACTTTCTTTGGGAATTAACGGGAATATATTGGAATTAATGGAAATATATGCATATTAATCCAATTTAAATGTAGCTGTTTTTTTGCATTGGATATATTTACCATATCATATAGAGACAAAACATAAACCTTTTACCTTATCATAAGTAGACATCATTTCTGTTAATGGTAATCCCATTTCCACTATTACTATTATTATTGCTGTTGGTCCCACTATTTTGTTATATGTACAGTACCAATCAAAAGTTTGGACACACAAACTCATTCAGGGGATTTTCTTTATTATTAATATTTTCTACATTGTAAAATAATAGTGAAGACATCAAAACTATGAAATAACACATATGGAATCATGTAGTAAGCAAAAAAAGTGCTACACAAATCAAAAATATTTTATATTTACGATGTGTAAAAGTAAACACCCTTTCCTTGATGACAGCTTTGCACACTTGGCATTCTCTCAACCAGCTTCATGAGGTAGTCACCTGGAATGCATTTCAATGAACATGTGTGGTTTGTTTAAAGTACATTTGTGGAATTTCTTTCCTTCTTAAATACGTTTGAGCCAATCGGTTGTGTTGTGACAAGGTACGGGTGGTATACAGAAGATAGCCCTACTTGGTAAAAGACCAAGTCCATATTATGGCAAGAAAAGCTAAAATAAGCCAAGAGAAAAGGCATTCCATCATTACTTTAAGACATGAATGTCAGTCATTCTGGAAAATCTTAAGAACTTTTAAAGTTTCTTCAAGTGCAGTCGGAAAAACCAACAAACGCTATGATGAAACTGGCTCACATGAGGACTGCCACAGGAAAGGAAGACCCAGAGTTACTCAGTTAATTAGAGTTACCAGCCACAGAAATTGCAGCCCAAATAAATGCTTCACAGAGTTCAAGTAACAGACACATCTCAACATCAACTGTTCAGAGAAGACTGTGTGAATCAGGCCTTCATGTTCGAATTGCTGCAAAGAAACCACTACTAAAGGACGCCAATAAGAAGCAGAGACTTGCTTGGGCCAAGAAACCCAAGCAATATACTTTGTTCTGATGAGTCCAAATTTGAGATTTTTGGTTCCAGGTTGGTTCCGGATGATCTCCAGGCTGTGTAAGGGCTATTTGACCAAGAAGAAGAGTGATGGAGTGATGCATCAGATGATCTGGCCTCCATAATCACCCGACCTCAAACCAATTTAGATTATTTGGGATGATTTGGACACCAGAGTGAAGGAAAAGCAGCCAACAAGTGCTCTGCATATGTGGGACCTCCTTCAAGGCTGTTGAAAAAGCATTCCAGGTGAAGCTGGTTGAGAGAATACCAAGAGTGTGCAAAGCTGTCATCAAGGCAAAGGTGGCTACTTTTTTATTACTGCATGATTTCATATGTGTTATGTCATAGTTTAGATGTCTTCATTATTATAATTTATTAAAAATAAAGAAAAACACTTGAATGAGTAGGTGTGTCCAAACTTTTAACTGGTACCGTATACTTTGACAAGTAATTTAACTTGCCATGTCAATAAAGTCTATTGAATTGAGAGAGAGAGAGAGACAGAGACAGGTAGAGAGAGACAGAGAGACAGGTAGAGAGAGACAGGTAGAGAGAGACAGAGAGAGAGAGAGAGAGAGAGAGAGAGAGAGAGAGAGACATAGGATTGATACAGAGCAACACTACTGGATTCCTCCTCCGTTCTGCACCTGCTCGGTGCCATTCTATTCTGAACCCAGTTTACTGGTAGAGTCCGTCGCCAGATTGGTACCCAGACGCTCTGCTCCTCTCTCTCAAATGTTGATGCATTTGCATTTGTGTTCTGAGGAGAAGCTGATGTGAAGCCTTTGATGTTGCAGCCTCTGTCTCTTTGATGCACCATGTGGCAACACGCAAACAGATTGAGGAGAGAGTTGGTGGGGTGTTATGGAGCAGTGTGTGTGTGAGTGTGCAAGTGTTTGCATGCATGTGTATGCATGTGTGTGTGGCGGCAGGTAACCTAGCGGTTAAGAGCGTTGGTACAGTAACCGGAAGTTTGCTGTTCGAATCCCCGAACAGACAATGTGAAAAAAATCTGTCGATGTGCCCATGAACAAGGCAGTTAACACTGATTCCTCTGAATAAGAGTGTCTGCTAAATGTCTCAAATGTAAGTGTGTGTGTCGGTTCACAATATTGTCTAGGGAATAGTGCAGAGGAAATGTCTGCCAGTCCAGCTGGATGGAGATTGGGGTCTAACTCTGCCATCAAGACAGTTCTGATGGCCATGCTTTCTTAAATGAAATGTATCAAGACGGAGGAGTGAAAATAAGTCTCATACTCCTCCTGCCCCTCTTGTCTTTAGATTAGAACACCAAGGGGATAGATAATATCAGACATGAGTTGACAGCCTCAAACAACAAATATATTTAAATCCCAAACAAACGTAATTTCCTGTTTTTGTTCAAATGTAATATTAGTGTACCGCATAGAGAAAATCTGGATGGATTTTGATTGCATATTTCAGCAACAATGCATTAGGGGGTGTGGTATATGGTATAAGGGCTGTGGTATAAAGGCGGTATCCAGGCACTCCATGTTGCATTGTGTACGTAAGAACAGTCCTTAGACGTGCTATATTGCCATATACAACACCCCCTGATGTGCCTTATTGCTATAATGAACTAGTTACCAATGTAATTAGTAGCAGTAAAAAGTCATTTTTTGTCATACCCGTTGCATGCGGTCAGATATACCACAGATTTCAGTCAATTAGCATTCAGGGCTCGAACCACCTGGTTTAAAATGTCAGTATGCTTCTCTCCTGATTTGAGGTGTGTCTCGCTTGACTTAATATGACTAGACTGAAGGAGTTAGTAATGACAGCCTATGAATAGCTTCTCCCCCCTTCCCTGTTCCTATTCCTCCTTCTCAACCCTTCACTCCTCCTCCTCCTTCTTCCCCCTTCCTCTTCCTACTCCTCTCCCCCTTCCTTGCTCCTATTCCTCCTTCTCCCCCTTCCCTCCTCCTTTTCCTCCTTCTCACCCTTCACTCCTCCTCCTTCTCTCCTCCTTCCCTTCCCTCCTCATTCTCCCCCTTCCCCCTCCTCTTCCTTCTCCCCTTCTCCCCTCCTCTTCCTTCTCCCCCTTCCCTTCCCTCCTCCTTCTCCCCCTTCACCCCTCCTCTTCCTTCTCCACCTTCCCCCTCCTCTTCCTTCTCCACCCTTCCCTCCTCTTCCTTCTCCCCCTTCCCCCTCCTCTTCCTTCTCCACCCTTCCCTCCTCCTCCTTCCCTCCTCCTTCTCCCCCTTCCCTCCTCCTTCTCCCCCTTCCTCCCTCCTCTTCCTTCTCCCCCTTCCCCCTCTTACTCCTTCTCCCCCTTCCCTGTTCCTATTCCTCCACCCCCTTCTCCCCCTTCCCTCCTCCTATTCCTCCTCCTCCTCCTTCTCCCCCCTGGGATCAGCCACAGGCTTAACCCAGCTCTCCACACTGCCACTGAGGCCACACACCACGGGAGGGTGAATATGATTAACCAATTACGATAACAAAAGTAATTCAATTTAAAACCCAGCTAGCTATAACAATGATGAAAAGGATTAGGACCAAAGGACCAAGTCTCTCAGAGGAAGTATATTATCATTACAATATGGCCAACCTGGATACAAATAAGGTTAAATAAAATTAATTTCGTTTTCATTTAACCTTTATTCATCTAGATTGTCCCCCTGAGGCTCTGTACGAATAGCCTATTGGACCTATACAATACATCACCATGAGACGCATTTCTGGTTGTTATAAAGCAGTCTACTTACTTCATAGGTTTGAACAGAGCCTGTCCGTAGTTCTGGAACGTCATGATGAGTTTTAGTTGTGTGCCTCCAGACTTCATGGCTGTTGGAGATACACAAAGACAAACAACTCAAATCATCATTGACAGCAATTACAGTATGGCAAGGAAATCATCAGAGATGATATAATCAATTACGCAATGAATTTCCCTCTCCAGAGGATGGTCAACCTCTCCCACTGATTCAGTTCAGACTAGAGGTTGACCGATTAATCGGAATGGCCGATTAAGTAGGGCCGATTTCAAGTTTTCATAACAATCAGAAACCTGTATTTTTGGGCGCCAATTTCCTTTTTTTTCTCCTTTTTTTTTATACCTTTATTTAACTAGGCAAGTCAGTTAAGAACACGTTCTTATTTTCAATGACGGCCTAGGAACGGTGGGTTAACTGCCTTGTTCAGGGGCAGAATGACAGATTTTCACCTTGTCAGCTCAGGGGATCCAATCTTGCAACCGTACAGTTAACTAGTGAAATTGTGTCATATTAATGACCAAAGGCTCGCATTTCTGTGTGTTATTATGTTATAATTAAGTCTGATTTGATAGAGCAGTCTGACTAAGCAGCAGCAGGCCTGTAATCATTCATTCAAACAGCACTTTCGTGCGTTTTGCCAGCAGCTCTTCACAAGCACAGCGCTGTTTATGACTTCAAGCCTATCAGCCTAATGGCTGGTGTCACCAATGTGAAATGGCTAGCTAGTTAGCTGGGTGTGCGCTAATACTGTTTCAAACGTCACTCGCTTTTAGATTTGGAGTAGTTATTCCCCTTGCGCTGCAAGGGCCGTGGCTTTTGTGGAGCGATGGGTAACGCTGCTTCGAGTGTGGCTGTTGTCGATGTGTTCCTGGTTCGAGCCCAGGTAGGGGCGAGGAGAGGGACGGAAGCTATACTGTTACACTGGCAATACTATAGTGCCTATAAGAACATCCAATAGTCAAAGGTATATGAAATACAACCTAAAACCTCTTATCTTTGAATATTGAAGTCTCATGTTAAAAGGAACCACCAACTTTTATAAGTTCTCATTGATCTGAGCAAGGAACTGAAACGTTAGCTTTTTACATGGCACATATTTCACATGGCACACATTTTACATGGCACATATTTTACATAGCACATATTTTACATGGCACACATTTTTACATGGCACACATTTTTACATGGCACATACATGGCACATATTGCATATTGGCACATTACTTTCTTCTCCAACACTTTGTTTTTGCTAAATTTATTTTATTGATGAATTATATTATTTAAAAATAAGTGTTAATTCAGTATTGTTGTAATATTCATTATTACAAATAAATAAATTGGCCGATTAATCGGTATCTGCTTTTTTGGGCCCCCAATAATCGATATCGGTATCGGCGTTGAAAAATCATAATCGGTCGACCTCTAGTTCAGACTGTGTGACTGTGTACTCAGAGTGAGTGACAGATGATGTCACAGTGTTTGTTTGATCAGGAAGGAGACTGGGAGGTGAAGGACAAAGAGTGCATTCACATCGCTGTCTGTTTTCTCTCTGTTCTTTCCATTCTCTCTGTTCTCTCTCGCGCTCTTCTTTCTTCCCTCGTTCTCTCTCTCTGTTCTTTCTTCCCTCTCTCTCGCTCTCTCATTCTAGAACCTAGAACATAATAAGCCATTCTACAGGGACTCCTGAGACAGCTGTTCAGAGGGCAGAAGATGGAATCCTCACATCCAAAAAGGGACAAAATTCAAGTCAATTTCTTGGCCGTAAAGCAAATTGGCCCCAAAAAAGAGGCACAAAGTCTTTGAAAAATACCATAATAGCTTTGAGAAAATCTTGTTTAATGTAAAAGAGATGTTGACATGGGCTGTGTAAAGGCGAGAAGAGTGTGAACCGTTAAAGAGGAAAATGTCAACGTTTCAGTCTCTAGACTGTTGGCATACCCACTCTATAAAGATGCCCTGATGTAACAGACCCAAAGGCTTTAGGCTCTATGTTCTACGTGTCCTAGTGTGAGTTACACATTACCAAATATGTCACCTATCAACTAGAAAGTGGAATTTGTCATACATTATCAACATACAGTATATAATATCCATTGATCATTTGTATTGTATTCTTTCTGTGAATGAGTGAAGTAGATGTGACGGTAGCTAGGCTTGCTATATAAAGAAAAACCCAAACTACCAACTGATGGCTTCTGTAGTGTCAATTGGTATTGACATCCTGGCCTCTCAGTAGTCATATAGCTGTGTAATTACATGGGCTGGAGGGAGCAGCATGTAGCTGGCCATACTGCCAGACCAAGCTGTATCCATCCTGCATCCTCTCATTTCACTGCGTGTGGATTTGGAGAGAGAACCTGGTCGCAGACCTGTTTCTGTGTTTCGTTTAGCCAAGTCCTCTGACTACTGTTGTTGTGCCATACAGAGGAGAAACCATCCCCGTCCCATCTGTATGTGCCTTCGCCAAGTTATCTGTGTCAATGATAGTCAGAGGAGGTGGCTAAACAAACCACTAGCAGATCTGGAACCAGGCTAGTTTCTCAACTTCTATGGCATGAGAGTTGGCTGAACGAAGTAAAAACAGATCTGGGACCAGGCTATAGAGAAGCTACCTTCTCTCCTCTGACTTACCAACGCTGGTGATTCTCTGTGAGACCAGGTCCCTGAGGAGGGCATCGATGACTGGGTTGTGTCTGGAGTAGAGCTCATATCGATTAATCCCTATGTGGAAGCGGAGCCAGTTGGGGTAGGAGTCAACCGTCAGCTCCCCTCCTGTCGGAGAGTACTCCTCCACGTTCCGCTCAGCATGCCTGGGGGGGAGGGGGGTGATCAGTGTTATTACAACAGGGAGGATGACATGATTATGCATTTCGTGTAACCCCAGAATCACCATCCTTTTTAGTGCTTCAGCTGTTTTAGTGTTTTGTGTGTTGAAGTGACATGTTTTACTAAGGGACTTGAATTTGCAAGAGGGACATTTGATAATACGGTTCAGCAGCCTATAACCCTTTGTGTAATAACACTTTTATTCATGTAGTAACACGATTACAATTGTCATTAACATATCATATCGTAGGCGTATTGTTTGTTTAATTTATGTTAATGTCTTATGTTGAATTTGAGGAGGATAATAATCACTTTCAGATTGTGGTGATAGTCTATAAATATCTATAAAAAATATAGGTTACCATTCCTGATTCTCTGTGGCGCCTTTGGTGTCAAATCTGATGTCTGTGTTGACATTGAACAATGTGTCCTCGTCGGTCAGAGATGGTAAGGCTCTCTTAAATAATGGGTGGTCAAACAGCGCCCGCAACCTTGAACCTTTGACAGGTACGTTTTTGTTGAGCACAGTGTCCGGTATAAACCGTCTATTTTTGTCACCATTTTGCGCATAATGTTCAGGCCGTATAAAGGCTTCCGTTTTATCCCCCGCTTTGGGGATCTTCTCCGGAGAATGGGAAGAGATGTTAGAGTTTGGCTCATTGCTGAAGTCCTGGAGGATTCTCAGAGTGTGTTTGTTAGGCCAGCCCGACTCCACTCCCGACCTGGCTCGGTGTTTAGCCCAGTTCTGAGGGCCCTCGCTCGGCGTGTGCGAGCAGGAGCAGCCGGTGTTGCCGCGCCTCTCCAGCTTTGGTAACAAGTCTATCAAGATGTGCATCGAGCAGGCGATTAGAAACACCATGAGAATCAAAACCCGGAATTTACGGAAGAGTAGCATCTTCATAGTCCTCTGTTTGAGCTGTTGTGAGTATTTACTGCAAATGATGAGCACGCATATGAACAGACTCACTACATCACTGATTATGTTTATTACGCTGGATGCCAATTTAATGAAATACACGTTGAACACGAAACCATCTTCACTTATAGCCGTCTTGAGTAGACTAAAGTTTTCAGTGTTCAACTTTTGTATTCCCAACCACATAGAGGGCTCCTTTTGTGATTCAGAACGAGAGGATTCTCCGCATGCGCCCAGGTAAAACGATTCGGTTCAGACCAACGGTCAAGTTGAGCAAGCGGCATTATCTCAACTGCTTTCTGCTCTATAGATCGGAGTCCGACCTCAAGGCTTTATGCACAACATAAGGTATAAAGAAAGTGCAAGGGGCCCGAAATAAAAGCTCAAAAACGGTAGAAAAATGATCCATCAGAGGTGTGTGTTCGCGGGGTCTGCTGGCACACATCCGTCCGGCCGTTGAGCGTGAACTCTGCGGTGTGAGAAACGAGGCTATCGTGGATCCGCTGGTCACGGGCAACGCATTGGTCCAGTCCGGGATAGGAAACGCTCAGAGAGCGCTATTCACCAATGTCAAATATAATATAATAAATATAATAAATATATAATAATATAATATATATAATAAATAAATCAAATACTATTTGAGATTCCTCCTTTGCCACGATAAACGGCGAACCAACGTTGAAAAGCGCCGCAGGTAAAAAATAAAATTTTAAAAAGTGTAGGCTAAGTGAATTAATTCACATATAGCCTATTGCACAGTAAGCGACCCAGTATGAAATATATGTCAATGATCACACAACAAATCCGGAATAACGACAGCCAATACAAAACAACCAAAACGAGACAAATCAAATAAATAATTCGGACAGGTGCCGATTCGCTTTCTCTCTCGAATATGTGGCTTTTGCGCGAGGAAAAAGAGAACCACTGTCTGTCCAGCGTGAGATCGAGGGTGGGTGTGTTAAATATGATGATGAAGCGCATCTAGATCCAGCCTTGCGGTGCGTCACCGTGCACAGATTGGCTGAGTCTCTCTTTCAGTCATAGAGAGAGGATGAGGACAGCAAACCCCTTAGGCTCAAGTGCCTGGCCTGCCTGTGTCTGTATTGTTGAAAATATTCCCCCTGCACATCCAGGATGTGCAAGAAGAGGGCGTCTCATCACAGTGGCGAAAATCCGCTGTCGCACAATGTTGTGTGAATACTATACATTCAATTATTTATGGCTATTGATTAGTGAAGTGCGTCTGCTTGCATCATGGATGCTTCCTTATGGAGACATGGTAGTGTCAGTCCAGGGGTTCCATTCAGTCAAATCAGCACTGCATTATCTGTACAACACACAGGAGGCTGGTGAGGGTAGGACGGCTCATAATAAAGGTTGGAATGGAGTGAACGGCTGGAACGGAATTCCATTAATTCTGTTCCAGACGTTACTATGAGCCCGTCCTTCCCAGTTAAGGTGCCACCAACCTCTTGTGGTACAGCGGCATCATCAACATGTATAAAATGTATGTGGCCAAAAACAACTACAGGAATACCTGGCAGTATGGAAATGTACAGAAACAACAGATGGCTGCAGCTAATATTCACATCGCCTGCCTTCACTTCTCAATCAACAGACCAATGGTAGTCTTTATGGCTAATTGACTGTCCGTAAAGCTACTGAATGGATGGTTAGGGTTAGGATGGTTGGACCATGTCTTTGTATGACCGATCATGTCCATCATGATTACCTTTTGATATGACATTATAGCTACAGTAAAAGCAGCATGGCTTAACAACATGAAAGGAGACAGACAGTGGGGTCTGTGCCACGCCACACCACAAAGGTATATGGATGCGCTTAGACTGTATAGGGATTTACATAAAACAGTACATTAACCGTGGGGACTAATTAAGTATCTGTAAAGGCAAAATTAGATGGGAACATAATGATAATTGTCAATCCGGGCACTAAATTGGAAGTGTGTGTGTGTGTGTGTGTGTGTGTGTGCCTGCCTGCCTGCCTGTGTGGATGATTGCGGTCGTGCGTGTGTGTGTGTACTAAAGTGAGTGAGTGAGAAATGATGGGTTTATTTCAGTCCTACCAAAAGGAGCCTTTCCAAGAAGCAAGTAACAGTCTAGTGACTCACTCACCTAACACAACAGACCACTACAGTCTTGCCTATTGCGTGAGACAGAGGAGGAGGAACATAGCCCCACTTACTTAATAGATTAGAGATTAGTTCACCAAATTGCTATGTTGGCTTCCTGCAGGGATAACATGGGGTGACACATGGACTTTGAAGCCATGAAGAAACTCAATCAAATAGAAGGTAACTAATGCCATTGATTCAGGCTACAGATCTAGGATCTTAATTTGATTAGTCTTTTGTTACTGAGAATTTTTCTGCACAACCAGAAATGCAAACTTCTAGTGTATTCAAGTTTTAAAAAGGTTTCTAAAGTTGTTTTTATTCCACTTTAAAATGTCAGACTTGATTTACCCGAACAAAAAATGTATCAACCCCTACAAAAAATGTCCATTAATTATAATCCACATAATAATTTACATTTCCTGTTGCTGCAGAATTATTTTCCTGCTGTAGTAAACTGTCTCTAAATAAGATCCTACATCTGTACTTAGAGACAATGCTTCGCTTGTTACCCATCATCCACTATGATCATCTACAATGACTGCTCGAGCTTCCTCCCTCTTGCCTATAGGGTGAAATAGCCAGAGCCATACGTCTATTGATGTCAGTCAGATTGGCATGATGATGATAGCATGCACTCAATGGGTCACTGAATCTAAAAAAAACTGGTCTGAATGACAGGCTGCATTGTGCAATTCATTCAACCTTTCAATATGAATCAAGTTCACCTTTGTATTCTTGCTGTTTTACTGACCATTGCCCTGTAAGGGGAAGACATCATTTTACAGGTGGTCCAATACCATTTGCCAACTGTACCAGTAGAGACTGCAATGAGATGAGGAGAAACAATTGTATAATTGATAACATTTAATAATTGATTAATTTCTAAATTAATTCATTGAAACAAATAGACATTTCCGCTCATTGTGTCATTGGCCACAAGATATCACCTAGGATGCCCTTTACGTGACAAAGTGCTCTGTGTTATGTCTGGCTGACACAGGCCAGCAGTGATATGTCTCTGGATACGGACCCCCCCCCAACACTCTCAAATGACAACAATATAGGGGTCTTGTTTCCCATCTTCCCACAATTACATATTCTGACAATGGACTATTCTAGCTTCCTCTCCTACCCGAGGGGAAATAGCCAGGGTTGAATGAATGTGTATTGATGTCAGCCAGGTAGGCATGATGATGATAGCATGCAGTCAATGGGTCAGTGACTCTTCACAAACCCCCTGGCCTGAATGACTGACTGCATTGTGCAGTTTATTCAACCTTTCAATATGAATCAAGACCACCTTTGTATTCTTGATATTTTACTGACCATTGCCCTAAAAAAATATATAACACATTCTTGATTAACTGGTGTTACAACACACCTGTCATGTTTCAGAACACCTCAGGATGAATGTTTCAGTTTAGCTTCAATCTGTCTCATAACCCTCACACCCATGTGTTACAACACACCATGTCATGTTTCAGAACACCTCGGGATGAATGTTTCAATGCTTCAATCTGTCTCATAACCCTCACACCCATGTGTTACAACACACCATGTCATGTTTCAGAACACCTCAGGATGAATGTTTCAATGCTTCAATCTGTCTCATAACCCTCACACCCATGTGTCACAACACACCATGTCATGCTCTACTCTCCAGACACCAGGATAAAGCAATAAATACACTTCAGTTAGTGCTAAACACGGCTGCTAGAAATTTGACTAGAACCCCAAAAATGTATCGTATTACTCCAGGGCTAGCCTCTCTACACTGGCTTCCTGTCAAGGCTAGGGCTGATTTTAAGGCTTTACATTGACTTGCTCCTACCTATCTCTCCGATTTGGTCCTGCTGTACATACCTACATGTAAGCTACGGTCACAAGACACAGGCCTCCTTACTGTCCCTAGAATTTCTAAGCAAACAGCTGGAGGCAGGGATTTCTCCTATAAAATCAATTTGAATGGAATGGTCTGCCTATCCATGTGAGAGACGTAGACTCCGTCATCTCTTCAGTAGGTTCTATGATTGAGTGTAGTCTGGCCCAGGGGTGCGAAGGTGAATGGCAAGACACTGGAGCGACAAACCACCCTTGCTGTCTCTGCCTGGCACGCTCCCCTCTCCACTGGGATTCTCTGCTTCTGACCCTATTCAGGGGACTGAGTCACGGGACTGAGTCACTAGCTCCTCCATGCCATCCTTAGGAAGGGTGCGTCACTTGAGTGGGTTGAGTCACTGACGTGATATTCCTGTTCGGATTTGTACCATGGCCATGTACTCTTATGATCTTATGATCTCCACCCGGCACAGCCAGAAAAAGACTGCCAGCTGGGATTCTACATCTGCATTGCTTGCTGTTTGGGGTTTTAGGCTGGGTTTCTGTATAACACGTTGTGACATCTGCTGATGTAAAAAGGGCTTCATAAAGAAATTCAGTACACCTTCAGTCTGTCCCAATACCCTCACGCCCATGTGTTACAACACACCATGTCATGTTTCAGAACACCTCAGGATGAATGTTTCAGTATATCATAAATCTGTCCCAATACCCTCACAACCATGTTATCAATGCTCCAGCAAAGTTAAGGTTTCGTCTCCTTAAAGTTGGTGGAAGCTCAGTTGCCACTAGTTTTAGTGTTACATAGCACTTCTTTTAAACAGTGTGGTGCAATAATATTTGTTCCCTGTACGAGTATCCTAACAGTGAGGGACAGCAGAAGGAAAAACAATCAAATTAGCATAACAAATCAATTAATGTATTAATTGAAACAAAATTGTCTTATTGGCCACAACGCATCACCTTAAATGCCCTTTATGTGACAAAGTGCTCTGTGTTATCTCTGGCTGACACAGCTGACAGGCCAACCAGTGATATGTCTCTGGGATACAGAACGACCTAGCTCCGTACTGACTCGTACTGTATCAGGAGTATCTGGTTAGGAATGACATCATTGGGACACACGCCACTATATGGAAAGGAAATACATCAAGTTAAGATACGGAAGTCACCCTCAAGTTTTAAAAGGAAAAAATAAATCCTTTGTATTATCATAAAGACGGCTTGGGTTGGCCCTTCCTCTCCACCTTCACTCCTCATCATTGCGCTCCAAGCGTCACATATGCGTTGTGTGGTAGCTGCATTTGTATGAATCTGCCCTTGGCGTGACCAGGGTTGAATGGAACATCCATGGAACAAGCCTCATTTCCATCCCTGAAGTGCTTCTGCACCTGATATGGCAGATTTAAATGCATGTTACAGATAACATTGCCCTCTGTTGGCCCCAATAAGCCACAAAACTCCCATCTTATTACTCATTTGTTTGTTCCCCCTATTCCTCCCTCCCTCTCTCCTTCTCGCCATCTTCAAGTCTTCCACGATTTAATTTAGAGTGCGGTTCACAGGCCAGCCACTGTTGAATTGTAAGGACGTGGAGATTTCATTTAAATGGTCCCTTTAACTGACGGTAATGACTTTATATGTTAGGTCAAAATGACACCCCTTTCCCTGTATAGTCAGTAGGGAATAGGGTGCCATTTTAGATGTACTATTTGTGATAATTAAGATTTACACTATTGGAACATTATGTAAATGTCTATATATGAATTACAAGGAATCAAAGCAGTTAATTGCCACACGTTTATAAAGCCATTGCAGCTTTCTAATCACATGTGGGCACATTTTTCTCCATCTATTTGAACCTTTTTATTTTCTTTAAAGGGCCAATCTGCAGTTCAAACAATAACAATGCGCCTCCCCACCACTGGTTTGGCAAATGCACTCTTAGAAAAAAAAGGTGCTAAGTAGAACCATATAGGGTTCTTTGGTTTGTCCCCATAGGGAACCCTTTTTGGTGCTAGGTAGAACCCTTTAGGGGTTGTTAATGTACGGTTTGCCATAGAACCCCTTGTATATGGTTCTATCTAGAACCCTCTATGAAAAGTTCTGCCTAGAAACCCCTTTAAAAGGTTCTACTCAGAACCTTTTTCATCTTTGAAGAGTTCTTCCTAGAACCCTTAATAAACAGTTTCACCAGCTTTACTAGCCTTTAAAATGAAACTCCTTATGACAATACATTACATATATCATGACACCTTTCTTTGAGGGCCAAATTATACCCTAACACAGTGGTCTTAGGAAACTCCTGGTTTATAGGCCACATCAGGCCTGCAAGTCACGCTATGCCGGCGTGCAAAGTGAAGTGTAATATCTACTGGAATCCAGCCAGAGTGAGGATATCCAACCATTGGCTCATTTAGTCACCCGCAACCTGCATTCCGAAAGACTACCAGGGTAGAGAGGATAGAGTAAGGAGACTACCTAAATAATCTAAACAGGAACAACCATCTCAGTAATGAGTGCAATAATTCCAATTACTACCAGATTGGATTAGTTTAGAAAAAGATACGTTATTTATTTTTGTATAGCATAATATTAATCAACCAATCAATGTACATGCAAAAACACAGATATTGAAACAAAACATTCTGAAAAGAAACCTGAAATAGAGCATGCCTTGAAATAAACTCAGCAAAATATTTGTATGAACATAACAAGATTCAACAACTGAGACATAAACTGAGCAAGTTCCACAGACATGTTGTCAGAGTTCTTCAACAACAGTGGGTTTGGAGTCAGGTACAGAGAGCAGAAAATTTATATTTTTTATTCCCGGGAAAAACGGTCACGCCCAAAAAAAAACAAAAAACAAGACCCAAAACTGAAAAATAAGATACAAACAAAAATCCACAAACTAACAGCATAGCAATCCCGCACAAACCTAGGCTGGCCTAACAGGCTTATATACATAAATCAAGAAACACAAAAAGCAACAGGTGCAACTAATAAGACCAAACGAACAGAAAAGGAAAAAGGGATCAGTGGCGGCTAGTAGACCGCCGAGCATCGCCCGAACAGGCAGGGGAGCCACCTTCAGTGGGAGTCGTGACACATGTGACTACCAGAAATGGAATAATGTGTCCCTGAACAAAGTGGGACTCAAAATCAAAAGTAACAGTCAGTATCTGGTGTAGCCACCAGCTGCATTAAGTACTGCAGTGCATCTCCTCTTCATGGACTGCACCAGATTTGCAAGTTCTTGCTGTGAGATGTTACCCCACTCTTCCACAAGGCACCTGCAAGTTCCCGGACATTTCTGGGAGGAATGGCAGAACACTGACATTCCTGTCTTGCAGGAAATCACGCACAGAACGAGCAGTATAGCTGGTGGCATTGTCATGCTGGAGGGTCGTGTCAGGATGAGCCTGCAGGAAGGGTACCACATAAGGGAGGAGGATGTCTTCCCTGTAACACACAACGTTGAGATTGCCTGCAATGACAACAAGCTCAGTCCGATGATGCTGTGACACACCGCCCCAGACCATGACGGATCCTCCACCTCCAAATCGATCCTGCTCCAGAGTACAGGCCTCGGTGTAACGCTCATTCCTTCTACGATAAACGCGAATCCGACCATCACCCCTGGTGAGACAAAACCGCGACTCATCAGTGAAGAGCACTTTTTGCCAGTCCTGTCTGGTCCAGCGATGGTGGGTTTGTGCCCATAGGCAACGTTGTTGGCGGTGATGTCTGGTGAGGACCTGCCTTACAACAGGCCTACAAGCCCTTAGTCCAGCCTCTCTCAGCCTATTGCGGACAGTCTGAGCACTGATGGATTGTGCGTTCTTGGTGTAACTCGGGCTATTGTTGTTGCCATCCTGTACCTGTCCCGCAGATGTGATGTTCGGATGTACCGATCCTGTGCAGGTGTTATTACACATGGTCTGCAACTGCGAGGACGATCAGCTGTCCGTCCTGTCTCCCTGTAGTGCTGTCTTAGGTGTCTCACAGTACGGACATTGCAATTTATTGCCCTTGCGACATCTGCAGCTCTCATGCCTCCTTGCAACATGCAAGGCACGTTCACACAGATGAGCAGGGACCCTGGGCATCTTTCTTTTAGTGTTTTTCAGAGTCAGTTGAAAGGCCTGTTTAGTGTCCTAAGTTGTAATAACTGTGACCTTAATTGCCTACCGTCTGTAAGTTGTTAGTGTCTTAAAAACTGTTCCACAGGTGCATGTTCATTAATTGATTATAGTTCATTAAACAAGCATAGGAAACAGTGTTTAAACCCTCTACAATTAAGATCTGTGAAGTTATTAGGATTTTTACGAGTCTTTGAAAGACCTTGTCTTTCACGTTTATTTTTTTGCTGAGTTTATGATAAGTGGTTTTGAGTGTTTTACTCTACATAGAGTAAAAATGACACAATGACACTCAGCTCTGGTTATTAACCATAGGCCGTCATTGAAAATAAGAATTTGTTCTTAACTGACTTGCCTAGTAAAATAAAGGTAAAACAAACAAAAAATATATAGGTGTATGATTAATTTAAAAGTCCAAAATTGAATTTAGCAATCGCAGATTGACCCTTTCATGTGGAAATGATCCACATTTAGCATAATCCTTATTCAGTGTGTAAAAAGAGACGGCTATTGTGATTAGAAGTGTGCAATGCATCCCCCCCTCTCTGAAAGCTGTAAAAATGCAATCAAGCAACATGCAAACTCAGAGGAGCATGTAGATATTCAGATGTACAGGAATGGCTTATATTGCTCTTCATGGCCTACTTCCCTATATGTTCTCCTCATGTGGGTGTAGGAGACGAGTCCATTATTATATTATTCCATGGACGAGACAGGCTTCTTAATTCACACTCTTCTAAACAGTACTGTATGTAGTGATTATGCCCTGAGGCCAGCTATCTGTGATCTGAAGAGCCCCAGTCTTAGCAATAATAAGCTGTTTTTGCGAAACACAGCCTAGTCTGCCTACTTTAGCTATAGGTCTGACTCCTCCCCTCCTCTTACCCCGGCCTCCTTCTCTCCCTGGTTCCCTACCCCACCTTGTGTTTATTTATACATCTTGTTTAGGCGGCTGGCTGCACCTAGTCTCCACACTGCTAGTTGTGTTAGTTTAGACCCTGGGCGAGGAGAAATATGTACAGATGTAGGATCTTAATTTGACCTATTTGTCAGAGCAAAATAATCCTGCAGCAACAGGTCCTTAAAGTGTAGCCCATAACGTTGCATGATCGGCCGTTAGGCTATTTATTAGCTGTCCAAAAGTAAGCTACATGAAAAGTGCATATGTTAATATAACCTTGTGTTAGTGTAGGTTTCAGTGAATTGATGTAAATCTCAAAGCTCATCTGCATTTCATGCGATGCAGGACAATTCCGAGCAACAGGAAAGCAATCAAATTATTGATCCCACACCAGTACGTACGTATGGGGTCGTATGGAGCATAGAGAGGCGTGTTTGTGTCATCATTTCTGTGTTTGTGTGTGGAGTTTATTTTGGAGTGCGGGCCTCTCCAGGGATAGGTCCCGATATAGTAATGACCCCGCTGCCTCTTCCGGCCAAATAACAGATCTGTGGAAAATATGCTTGTTATGTTGACTTCCACTGCTCTAAATATATTGTAAGGTCTGAGAAGTACACTTTAATATACTGTAAGTCTGAGAAGTACAACTTTATATACTGTAGGTCTGAGAAGCACACTTCAATATAGTGTAAGTCTAAGAGGTACACCTTAATATACTGTAGGTCTGAGAAGTACACCTTAATATATTGTAGGTCTGAGGTACACCTTAATGTACTGTAGGTCTGAGAACTACACATTAAAATAGTGTAGTTCTGGAAGTACACCTTAATATACTGTAGGTCTGAGAGGTACACCTTAATATACTGTAAGTCTGGGCAGGAAGGTACACCTTTATATACTGTAGGTCGGGCTCCTGTGTGGCGCAGCAGTCCAAGGCACTGCATCTCTGTGCTAGAGGTGCTATTACAGACCCTGGTTCGATTCCAGGCCGTATCACAACCGGCCTTGATTGATGGAGTCCCATAGGGTGGCCCACAATTGGCCCAGCGTTGTTCTGGTTAGGGTTTGGCCAGGGTAGGTTGTTGTAGTAAATAAGAATTTGTTCTTAAACTGACTTGCCTTTTTAAATAAAGGTTAATAAAAATAAATAATGGTCTGGGCTGAGAGGTGCACTTCAAAGAACTTACCTGTGTTGTCATGGAGGGGCTTATCAGATCTTATTTTAGCATAGGAGGGAGATTGTAACAACATCACCGATGTAAGGATCTATTGTATATTAACAAAAAAAACACATTTCATTGTACAATCATCCCAATGGAGATTGATATTATCATTGAACACCAATGAAAGTATCAGTTTCACGGATCCCTCCGGAACTTCCATTACGCACACCTGGCCCCTATTCCCAGTGATTAGTAATTGTAGAAGTGTGTCCTTGGGTTACCATTGTCCTGTCGATTATTGTTACAATGTCTGTTGGTGCATGTGAGTGCCTGTGCTATGTCTTTTGGCTTTCTTGCCTTTGTGGATTGTGCAGATGATTTCGGGTCTCGTTCCGTGTGTTAATCATTGTGCGCTTGTGTTATTTATTCGAGGTACTCCTCACTCTTTTGTTTGGGTTTCAACCCTGTGTTTTATATAGTGTTTGTTTGATCTTCGTCTCCGTGCCTTTACACTGCATGCTGTAATTTGGGTAAGAAATGTAAAAAAATATTACGCATTGCTGAGCCTGTCTCCCTAATCATTCATACCAACGTGACAATCTGTAAAATTGTATCATGTGTCAAGTCATTTAGAATCACTTTAGGTGCACTTTATAAAGCCTGTTTTTTTATGCCCTCTAACAAAATCAACACAGACGTCGGTGGAGCATATTAACTGTCCTCTTCAACATCTCCTTGTCCCAGTTTGTAATTCCCACATGACTGGTCTGCCACGCACAACTCCAAAACCATCATCAAGTTCGCTGATGACACAATGGTGGTAGGCTTCATCTCCGGAGACAATTAGTCAGCCTACAGGGAGGAGTGACCTGGTAGTGTGGTGCCAGAGCAACAACCTCTCCCCCAAGGTCAGAAAGACCAAGGAGCTGATCGTGGACAACATGAAACAAGGGTTTCATTATAGCCCTTGATGGTTTTTGTGACTGCACTTATACAAACTTTAAAAGTTCTTGAAATGTTCCCCATTGACTGACCTTCATATCTTAAAGAAATAATGGACTCTCATTTCTCTTTGCTTATTTGAGCTGTTCTTGCCATAATATGGACTTGGTCTTTTACAAATTAATTTAACAGGGCACACCTGTTAATTGAAATGCATTCCAGGTGACTACCTCATGAAGCTGACTGAGAGAATGCCAAAAGTGTGCAAAGCTGCCATCAAGGCAAAGGATGGCTACGTTGAAGTATCTCAAATTTAAAATATATGTAGGTTTTTTTTAACACTTTTTTGGTTACTACATGATTTCATATGTGTAATTTCATAGTTTTGATGTCTTCACTATTATTCTACCATGTAAAAATAAAGAAACCCTTGAATGAGTGTGTCCAAACTTTTGACTGGTACTGTAAGTATTCAGACCCTTTACTCAGTACTTTGTTAAATCACCGTTGGCAATGGTTACAGCCTAGAGTCTTCTTGAGTATGACGATACAAGCTTGACACACCGGTATTTGGAGAGTTTATCTTATTATTCTCTGCAGATCCTCTCAAGCTCTGTCAGGTTGGATGGGGAGAGTTGCTGCACAGCTATTTTCTGTTCTCTCCAGTGATGTTCGATCGGGTACAAGTCCGGGCTCTGGCTGGGCAACTTAAGGACATTCAGAGACTTGTCCTGTTGGAAGGTGAACCACCCCAGTCTGAGGGCTCTAGAGCAGGTTTTCATCAAGGATCTCTCTGTACTTTGCTCTGTTCATCTTTCCCTCGATCCCGACTAGTCTCCCAGTCCCTGCCACTGAAAAACACCCCCACAGCATAATGCTGCCACCACCATGCTTCACCATAGGGATGGTGGAAGGTTTGAAACCAAGAGTTCAATCTTGGTTTCATCAAACCAGAACATCTTGTTTCTTATGGTCTGAGAGTCTTTTGGTGCATTTTGGCAAACTCCAAGCGGGCTGTCATGTGCCTTTTACTGAGTAGTGGCTTCCGTCTGGCCACTCTACCATAAAGGGCTTGATTGGTAGAGTGCTGCAGAGATGGCAGAGAGAGAGGAGAGATGGGGTGTGATAAAGGAAATAGGAGAGAAAGAAAGGAAAAATAGTAATAGTAAGAACAAAATAAGAAACAGGAGAGAGACCGAGAGGGAACATTGGAGGAAAACACAGGTTGGCAACTGATTCCCAGTGATATCACTATTTACATTAATTTCTACAAAAGGTCAAATCGATGTGTTAACACAGATCTCAATATCCAATATTCCAAACCCCACCCCACCCCCGCTGTTATGTTGTACTTTATACGATTATGATAGCTCCGTCTGGTTGGCACTGACTATTACCAGGAAAGAGTTTTAATCAGATTCAGGATGGACTGACCTTTCAGTGATATAGCCTCAACACCGCAGTACTTTCCCCCAGGCTAAACAGAAAGACATTACGGCTGTTTTTCCCCGAACACAAGCTTTATTGAGAGTGAGAGAGACAGAGAGAGCAGTTATTTCTCCTTTTTTTTAATCAGTTCTCATGGAGTATTACGATAAAGTCTCACCTCCGAGCCCATTTGGGTTCTCTCAGAGAACGGTGAGAGCCAAAAAGTTTTTGAGAAATGGTGTTAGTCCTGTGAATGCAGAAAAAGCTACATTGTACCATGAATTTAAACTATTCCAGCTAAGAGCATTTGTTTATTATGTCATGCTAGAATGATATGAACCATGTTAAATCAAAATAAAATAAAATGTATTTACATAGCCCTTACATCAGCTGATATCTCAAAGTGCTGTACAGAAACCCAGCCTAAAACCCCAAACAGCAAGCAATGCAGGTGTAGAAGCACGGTGGCTAGGAAAAACTCCCTAGAAAGGCCAAAACCTAGGAAGAAACCTAGGGAGGAACCAGGCTATGAGGGGTGGCCAGTCCTCTTCTGGCTGTGCCAGGTGGAGATTATAACAGAACATGGCCAAGATGTTCAAATGTTCATAAATGACCTGCATGGTCAAATAATAATAATCACAGTAGTTGTCGAGGGTGCAGCAAATCAGCACCTCAGGAGTAAATGTCAGTTGGCTTTTCATAGCCGGTCATTAAGAGTATCTCTACCACTCCTGCTGTCTCTAGAGAGTTGAAAACAGCAGGTCTGGGACAGGTAGCACGTCCAGTGAACAGGCCAGGGTTCCATAGCCGCAGGCAGAACAGTTGAAACTGGAGCAGCAGCTTGGCCAGGTGGACTGGGGACAGCAAGGAGTCATCATGCCAGGTAGTCCTGAGGCATGGTCCTAGGGCTCAGGTCCTCCGAGAGAGAGAAAGAAAGAGAGAATTAGAGAAAGCATACTTAAATTTACACAGGACACCGGATAAGACAGGAGAAGCACTCCAGATATAACAAACTGACCCTATCCCCCCCGACACATAAACTACTGCAGCATAAATACTGGAGGCTGAGACAGGAGGGGTCAGGAGACACTGTGGCCCCCTCCGATGATACCCCCGGACAGGGCCAAACAGGAAGGATATAACCCCACCCACTTTGCCAAAGCACAGCCCCAAAATCACTAGAGGGATATCTTCAACCACCAACTTACCATCCTGAGACAAGGCCGAGTATAGCCCACAAAGATCTCCGTCACGGCACAACCCAAGGGAGACAGGAAGATCACGTCATTGACTCAACCCACTCAAGTGACGCACCCCTCCTAGGGACGGCATGAAAGAGCACCAGTAAACCAGTGACACAGCCCCTGTAATAGGGTTAGAGGCAGAGAATCCCAGTGGAGAGAGTAGAACCGGCCAGGCAGAGACAGCAAGGATGGTTCGTTGCTCCAGAGCCTTTCAGTTCACATTCACACTCCTGGGCCAGACTACACTCAATCATATGACCCACTGAAGAGATGAGTCTTCAGTAAAGACTTAAAGATTGAGACCGAGTCTACGTCTCTCACATGGGTAGGCAGACCATTCCATAAAAATGGAGCTCAATAGGAGAAAGCCCTGCCTCCAGCTGTTTGCTTAGAAATTCTAGGGACAATTAGGAGGCCTGCATCTTGTGACCGTAGCATATGTGTAGGTATGTACGGCAGGACCAAATTGGAAAGATAGGTAGGAGCAAGCCCATGTAATGCTTTGTAGGTTAGCAGTGTCGTGTCTTTGGCTATGCCGGATTAAGTGATATGACATGCTATTCTATAAAATAATTTATCCGTAATTAATATTAGCTGATTGAGCTAATCATGTAAATGTAATTAACTAGAGAGTCGGGCACCACAAAATAATATTTATAGAATTGTTATCTTCCGAATAAACTCTTAAAGACCTAGTAATATTTTACATCAATAGCAGTCAATATTAATTGTCATCTTAATTCAGTCTCATCTGAAAGTTGTAAATTCTTGGTTATCTGCACAAACCCTGGCTAACAATTTGAATCAGCAATACAAAATTGGGTTTAATTATTTATTTACTAAATACCTAACTAATCGCACAGAATTACACATACACATAATTAAATCATAACTTGATTACAAATTACGTCATAAAGGAAAACATCCCTAGCGTGCGGAACTGATATGACAGCTGGTTACACACAAAAAAAGGGTCTGGGTTTGAGTGAAAGAGCGGGAAGACTGAGGAACAAAGGGCGAAGCTGTGCTATCGTAAATACATTATCTTATGCATTCTAAATTACCGGCCATTTGGAAAAGGAAAATGCAATAAATATTTATTCTGAGCTGCGCTTCGGTAGGTTGGTGGTAGATGAAAGGCCGTGTTGCCAAACCGAGTCCTTTGTCCTTTGAAGAATGTCTCTGCTGGTAATTGAATATGTTGTAGTAACGTCGTTGTGTGGTAGACGGGATACTCTGTCTGTTCCTTCCTAACCTGCGTTTGCATCTGCTGTTGCTAACTCAGCGGCTAGGAGGTATCACTTCTGTAGTGAATAATAGTTCAAAGTTCATACCATTCGCAACCAAAGCTCACGCTGACCTTGGCTTCGTTCTGTAGTTATTATATGAACAATTCTGACATCGGACCGTCGTCCTCAAGTCCTCGGAATAGGAGGTTATATTGTCGTCAAGGGCTTATATAGGAAGGGAGAGGGGGGTGTGACGACCCTCCCACTCTGTCTGCCGTATTCTCTCTTTGTTCTTGTTTCCTTATTAGGATGCCGGTGGGCGGAGTTGGGAGGGTCGTCAGCTACATGGGAAACACCTGGGCCAGGTGTCTCCCAGGATAAATAGACCTCTTCCACATTCATGGAGGAGACTCTCTCCATGCAGACACCTTTGTAGATTCTGTTGTGGTTCTTGGTGGCCTTTTGTTTGTTTGTTTTGGCACCTTTCATCACAATCATGCATGCAAAACACTCACTTACACTACTGATTACTGATTACACACACCATTCTATATTATACTTAGTTGCTTTAGTTAATAAATATATATTTTGCTACTCCTTATCTCCACGTTGTCTCCCTTTGTTACGGGCTTTGAGCCGGTTCGTGACAAGTGGGGGCTCATCCGGGATCTTTGAACTATTGGTTTGGGAGACCGTGGAGGTACGTGTTTGGTTTGAATATGGTGTTTGAGTGTGATCGGCCCAGTATTGGTTGCCTTTGTTGTTTGGTTTGTGTGCTGCGTTGGAGAGAGTATAATGGTTAGTTTCCAGGCCTTGCCTAGCCTGGAAACTCTTGTTCTACTTTCTGTTGGGAAGTCAGTCTGAGGAGGTGAGTAAATCGGCTGTGTACCTCGGTAGGAGATTTGTGTAGGGTAGTGGAACTTGCTACCCGGAGCTATAGCCTTTTTCCCCTGATAGGCTTAGCGACGTGTTTCAATTTTGGACATGTTGGGCATGGTTAAATGTTTGTTATTTTTGTGTGGTGTCTGTGGACTGAGCATTTGTCTCGGGGGCACGTCCGTGGCTTGGTGTAATTTGCCAGCATGCTGGGGAGTTCTATTTCCTTGCCAGTGGGCTACAGTGCGTAAATACCCACCGCAAATCTGCACGAAGACTAGGGTTGAGTTATTGTAGGTTTTGGGGAAGCTCCTTATCTCATCTCTCTTCTGTGGTGCTCAGGGTGATTGTCATTTCTCTGGTTGTGGTCTGATGTGCTCAGCAGAGGGGTTGAGCAAGATTACTTACTTATGACTATGGTGTCTCATGTATACAAGTTCATTCGCTTTCCATCAGAGGACCTGTTAGAATTATGTACTTAAGAACAGCTGTTGAAGATCGCTGAACACTACAAGCTTAAATGATTGAAATTAGTGAAATTCTGTTTCGTTGGAAGTGACTATGAATCGTTGGAAGTGACTATGAATCGTTGGAAGTGACTATGAATCGTTGGAAGTGACTATGAATCGTTGGGAGTTGTAAAAATTAAGAAGGACCCTGATGTTCTTTTCGTTGGAGTTTGTAGCTGTTGGTCTTTTGTGCCATGTTCCTGAATGTTTACATGACTGACCATTGTTTCGGGTTGTCATGTTCTATCTTTCCTGTCTGTTCCCTCCTGGTCTTGTGTTCTTCTTTCCTCTTAAATATTGCTTCCTATGCGCAAAGGTTGCTGAGGTCTGAGGAGGAGGTTGGTTGGGGCAGGTGGAGGTGTGAACACATAACCCCTCACCAATTTGGGACGCAGAGGCCTGTGTCAATTTGGGACGCAGAGGCCTGTGTCAATTTGGGACGCAGAGGCCAATTTGGGACGCAGTGTGTCAATTTGGGACGCAGAGGCCTGTGTCAATTTGGGACGCAGAGGCCTGTGTCAATTTGGGACGCAGAGGCCTGTGTCAATTTGGGACGCAGAGGCCTGTGTCAATTTGGGACGCAGAGGCCTGTGTCAATTTGGGACGCAGAGGCCTGTGTCAATTTGGGACGCAGAGGCTGGTATGATGTTCCGGGGTCCTTGTTGGTCCCCGGTTTTATGGGGGGGAATGTGACGACCCTCCCACTCTGTCTGCCGTATTCTCTCTTTGTTCTTGTTTCCTTATTAGGATGCCGGTGGGCGGAGTTGGGAGGGTCGTCAGCTACATGGGAAACACCTGGGCCAGGTGTCTCCCAGGATAAATAGACCTCTTCCACATTCATGGAGGAGACTCTCTCCATGCAGACACCTTTGTAGATTCTGTTGTGGTTCTTGGTGGCCTTTTGTTTGTTTGTTTTGGCACCTTTCATCACCCTGCATTATCACAATCATGCATGCAAAACACTCACTTACACTACTGATTACTGATTACACACACCATTCTATATTATACTTAGTTGCTTTAGTTAATAAATATATATTTTGCTACTCCTTATCTCCACGTTGTCTCCCTTTGTTACGGGCTTTGAGCCGGTTCGTGACAGGGGGGTGTTCGAAAAGTTTTATAGCCCATGTCCCTTCACAGGGGTGGGCCACTGATTGAGCAGAGCCCTACCTTATGAAAACCCAAATCTCACATTTTAGAAGCTAAAATCACTTTTCATCCCATCACAAATACTGCCAGCAGTAAAACCTTGAAATCAGCCCTTGCCTTAACAGGAAGCCAGTGTAGAGAGGCTAGCATTGGAGTAATATGATAATTTTTTTGGGTTCAGCCGTATTTAGCACTAACTGAAGTTTATTTAGTGCTTTATCTGGGTAGCCGGAAAGTAGAGCATTGAAGTCGTCTAACCTAGAAATAACAAAAGCATGGATTAATTTTTCTGCATCATTTTTGGACAGAAGGTTTCTGATTTTTGCAATGTTACGTAGATGGAAAAAAGCTGTCCTTGAAACAGTCTTGGTATGTTCGTCAAAAGAGAGATCCAGAGTAACGGTGAGGTCCTTAACAGTTTTATTTGAGATGACTGTACAAGCATTAAGATTCATTGTCAGATTCAACAGAAGATCTCTTTGTTTCTTTGGACCTAGAACAAACATCTCTGTTTTGTCCAAGTTTAAAAGTAGAACGTTTGCAGCCATCCACTTCCTTATGTCTGAAATACAGGCTTCTAGCGAGGGCAATTTTGGGGCTTCACCATGATTAATTGAAATGTACAGCTCTGCGTCATCCGCAGAGCAGTGAAAGTTAACATGTTTTTGAATGACATCCCCAAGAGGTAAAACATATTGTGAAAACAGTAGTGGTCCTAAAACGGAACCTTGAGGAACACCGAAATTTACAGTTGATTTGTCAGAGGACAAACCATTCACAGAGACAAACTGATATCTTTCCGACAGATATGATCTAAACCAGACCAGAACTTGTCCGTGAAGACCAATTTGGGTTTCCAATCTCTCCAAAAGAATGTGGTGATCGATGGTATCAAAAGCAGCACTAAGGTCTAGGAGCACGAGGACAGATGCAGAGTCTTGGTCAGACGCCATTAAAAGGTAATTTACCACCTTCACAAGTGCAGTCTCAGTGCTATGATGGGGCCTAAAACCAAACTGAGGCACTTTGTATACATTGAGGGCAGTGAGTTGCTGCGCAACAGTTTTTTCATTTTTTTTGAGAGGAATGGAATATTGGATATAGGCCAATAGTTTTTGTTATATTTTCTCTGTCAAGGTTTGGCTTTTTCAAGAGAGGCTTTATTACTGCCACTTTTAGTGAGTTTGGTACACATCCGGTGGATAGAGAGACGTTTATTATGTTCAACATAGGAAGGCCAAGCACAGGAAGCAGCTCTTTCAGTAGTTTAGTTGGAATAGGGTCCAGTATGCAGCTTGAAGGTTTAGAGGCCATTATTATTTTCATCATTGTGTCAAGAGATATAGTACTAAAACACTTGAGTGTCTCTCTTGATCCTAGGTCCTGGCAGAGTTGTGCAGACTCAGGACAACTGAGCTTTGAAGGAATACGCAGATTTAAAGAGGAGTCCGTAATTTGCTTTCTAATGATCATGATCTTTTCCTCAAAGAAGTTCATGAATTTATTACTTGCTGAAGTGAAAGCCATCCTCACTTGGGGAATGCTGCTTTTTAGTTAGCTTTGCAACAGTATCAAAAATACATTTAGGATTGTTCTTATTTTCCTCAATTAAGTTGGAAAAATAGGATGATCGAGCAGCAGTGAGGGCTCTTCGATACTGCACGGTACTGTCTTTCCAAGTTAGTCAGAAGACTTCCAGTTTGGTGTGGCGCCATTGCCGTTCCAATTTTCTGGAAGCTTGCTTCAGAGCTTGGGTATTTTCTGCATACCAGGGAGCTAGTTTCTTATGACAAATGTTTTTAGTTTTTAGGGGTGCAACTGCATCTAGGGTATTGCGCAAGGTTAAATTGAGTTCCTCAGTTAGGTGGTTAACTGATTTTTGTCCTCTGACGTCCTTGGGTAGGCAGAGGGAGTCTGGAAGGGCATCAAGGAATCTTTGTGTTGTCTGTGCATTTATAGCACAACTTTTGATGCTCCTTGGTTGGGGTCTGAGCAGATTATTTGTTGCAATTGCAAATGTAAGGAAATGGTGGTCCGATAGTCCAGGATTATGAGGAAAAACATTAAGATCCACAACATTTATTCCATGGGACAAAACTAGGTCCAGAGTATGACTGTGACAGTGAATAGGTCCAGAGACATGTTGGACAAAACCCACTGAGTCGATGATGGCTCCGAAAGCCCTTTGGAGTGGGTCTGTGGACTTTTCCATGTGAATATTAAAATCACCAAAAATTACAATATTATCTGCTATGACTACAAGGTCCGATAGGAATTCAGGGAACTCAGTGAGGAACGCTGTATATGGCCCAGGAGGCCATAAACAGTAGCTAAAAAAAGTAAAAGTGCATAGATTTCATGACTAGAAGCTCAAAAGACAAAAAAGTCTTTATTTTTTTGTAAATTGAAATTTACTATCGTAAATGTTAGCCACACCTCCGCATTTGCGGGATTCATGGGGGATATGGACATTAGTGTAACCAGGAGGTGAGGCCTCATTTAACACAGTAAATTCATCAGGCTTAAGCCATGTTTCAGTCAGGCAAGTCACATCAAGATTATGATCAGTGATTAGTTCATTGACTATAACTGCCTTTGAAGTGAGGGATCTAACATTAAGTAGCCCTATTTTGAGATGTGAGGTATCATGATCTCTTTCAATAATGACAGGAATGGAGGTCTTTATTCCAGTGAGATTGCTAAGGCGAACACCGCCATGTTTAGATTTGACCAACCTAGGTTGAGGCACAGACACGGTCTCAATGGGGATAGCTGAGCTGACTACACTGACTGTGCTAGTGGCAGACTCCACTAATCTGGCAGGCTGGCTAACAGCCTGCTGCCTGGCCTGCACCCTATTTCATTGTGGAGCTAGAGGTGTTAGAGCCCTGTCTCTGTTGGTAGATAAGATGAGAGCACCCCTCCATCTAGGATGGAGTCCGTCACTCCTCAGCAGGCCAGGCTTGGTCCTGTTTGTGGGTGAGTCCCAGAAAGAGGGCCACTTATCTACAAATTCTATCTTTTGGGAGGGGCAGAAAACAGTTTTCAACCAGCGATTGAGTTGTGAGACTGCTGTTGAGCTCATCACTCCTCCTAACTGGGAGGGGGCCAGAGACAATTATTCGATGCCGAAACATCTTTCTAGCTGATTTACAGGCTGAAGCTATGTTGCGCTTGGTGACCTCTGACTGTTTCATCCTAACATCATTGGTGCCGACGTGGATAACAATATCTCTATACTCTCTACACTCGCCAGTTTTAGCTTTAGCCAGCACCATCTTCAGATTAGCCTTAACGTCGATAGCCCTGTGCCCTGGTAAAGAGTGTATGATCGCTGGATGATTCGTTTGAATTCTAATACTGCAGGTAATGGAGTCGCCAATGACTAGCGTTTTCAATTTGTCAGAGCTAATGGTGGGAGGCTTCGGCGTCTCAGACCCCATAACGGGAGGAGTAGAGACCAGAGAAGGCTCTGCCTCAGACTCCGACTCGCTGCTTAATGGGGAAAACCGGTTGAAAGTTTCTGTCGGCTGAATGAGCGACACCGGTTGAGCATTCCTACAGCATTTCCCTCCAGAAGCCATGAGAAAGTTGTCCGGCTGCGGGGACCGTGGAAGGGGATTTATACTAACGTTACTATCTGTACTTACTGGTGGCAAAGACGCTGTTTCATCCTTTCCTACACTGAAATTACCCTTGCCTAACGATTGCGTCTGAAGCTGGGCTTGTAGCACAGCTATCCTCGCCGTAAGGCGATTGTTCTCCTGTATATTATGAGTACAGCGACTGCAATTAGAAGGCATCATGTTAATGTTACTACTTAGCTTCGGCTGTTGGAGGTCCTGATGAACCATGTCCAGATAAAGCGTCCGGAGTGAAAAATTTGAATGAAAAAAAGTTGAGTGAGGGAAAAACTAAAAATATAAACGGTAATTAAAAAGTAAAAACCGTAAAGTTGTCAGGTAGCAAAGTAAGGTTGGCAACAAAAACGCACAGCAACACGTAAACAAGTCTGCAAGTTGTGCTCATTTATGCTCATAACAAAATAAAACATTTACATATATAATTTACATAAGTATTCAGACCCTTTACTCAGTACTTTGTTGAAGCACCTTTGGCAGCGATTACAGCCCCGAGTCTTTTGGGGTATTACGCTACAAGCTTGGCACACCTGCATTTGGGGAGTTTCTCCTATTCTGCTCTGCAGATTCTCGCAATCAGGTTGGATGGGGAGCGTTGCTGCGCAGCTATTTTCAGGTCTCTCCAGAGATAATCGGTTGGGTTCAGGTCTGGGGTCTGGCTGGGCCAATCAAGGACATTCAGAGACTTGTCCCAAAGCCACTCCTGCGTTGTCTTGGCTGTGTGCTTAGGGTTGTTGTCCTGTTGGAAATGAATCTTCACTCCAGTATGAGGTCCTGAGAGCTCTGGAGCAGGTTTTCATCAAGGATCTCTCTGTACTTTGCTCTGTTCAATCCTGGCTAGTCTCCCAGTCCCTGCCACTGAAAAACACCCTCACAGCATGATGCTGCCACCACCATGCTTCACCGTAGGGATGGTTGCAGGTTTCCTCCAGATGTGGATCTTGGCATTCAGGCAAAAGAGTTCAATCTTGGTTTCATCAGACCAGAGAATCTTGTTTCTAAAGAGAGTCTTTAGGTGCCTTTTTGACAAACTCCAAGTGGGCTGCCATGTGCCTTTTACTTTGGAGAGGTTTCCGTCTGGCCTCTCTACCATAGAGGGCTGATTGATGGTGCGGCAGAGATGGTTCTCCTTCTGGAAGGTTCTCCCCTCTCCAAATAGGAACTCTAGAGCTTTGTCAGAGTGACCATCGAGTTCTTGGTCACCTCTCTGACCAAGGCCCTTCTCCCCCGATTTACCAGTTTGGCCGGGTAGCCAGCTCTAGGATTAGTCTTGGTAGTTCCAAACTTCTTCCAGTTAAGAATGATGGAGGCCACTGTGTTCTTGCGGACCTTCAATGCTGCAGAAACATTTTGGTACCCTTCCTCAGATCTGTGCCTCGAGACAATCCGGTCTCTGCGCTCTACCGACAATTCCTTCGACCTCATGGCTTGGTTTTTGCTCATGCACTGCCAACTATGGGACCTTATATAGACAGGTGTGTGCCTTTCCAAATCATGTCCAATGAATTGAATTTATCACAGGTGGATCAAGTCGAGAAACATCTCAAGAATGATCAATGTAAATAGGATACACCTGAACTCAATTTCGAGTCTCATAGCAAAGGGTCTGAATACTTATGTAAATAAGGTATTTCTGTTTTTAGGGTTTTATACATTTGCAAAAATTCAACTGAGGTTTTTTAATCGTTTTTTGTTGTTGTTATTGTTTATCGGTTTGCGTGCTTGAAAAAGGGCAGGTATTAGAAAATATGATTTCTTCATACTTCATACTCTATTTTTTTTATTCCTCATGTTACTAATTTTGATGAATTGTGTATTATTATTTTTAAACTTGTTGGGAAGGGCTCGTAAGCATGCATTTCATATAGTCTACACCAGTTGTGCATGTGACAAATTACATTTGATTGGATTTGTATGATCTATGTGGGTAAAATATGATAAACCCATAAAATGTAATAATTTCATATGAAATGTACTGTAATGTACTGTAACGGAAGGCCACTGACGTCTTGTCTCTGTAGATGGCTGACATCTAGGCAGCATTTTCTGTGTTTAGCATATTTAGTATTTTATTAGGATACCCATTAGCTGTTGACGAAGCTGCAGCGACACTTCTTGGGCTCCACACAGAACATGAAACATGATACATAACATTAATAGACAAGAACAGCTCAAGGACAGAATTACATACATACACATACAAAACAGCACATATAGCCTACATATCAATACATACACACAAAATATCTTTATCTGAGTTGCTTTATCTGTCTGATCTGTTTTTTAAAACCAGGTTTGCTGTTCATTTGAGCAATTAGAGATGGAAGGAAGTTCCATGCACTAATGACTGCATATAATACTGTGAAAAGACCCCTGGTGGCATATCTGGTGGGGTAAGTGTGTGTGTCAGAGCTGTGCGTAATTTGACTATGCAAACAGTTTGTAATGTTCCACACGTTATAAAAACAAGACGAAATGCAGTCAGTCTCTCTTCAACTCTTAGCCAGGAGAGACTGGCATGCATAATATTTACATTAGCCCTCTGATGAAGCTCAAGATGTGCCGGTCTGTTCTGTTCAGCTGCAGCTTAACTAAGTCTTTCTTTGCAGCAGTTAACCACATGGCTGGACAATAATCAAGATATGGCAAAACTAGAGCCTGCAGGACTTGCTTTGTAGAGTAGTGTCTCTTTATCACGGACAGACCTCTCCCCATGTTTACAACCATTCAATCTATATGTCTTGACCATGACAGTTTACAATCTAATGTAACACCAAGGAACTTAGTCTCCTGAACTTGTTCAACAGCCAAACAATTGGTTACCAGATTCAGCTGAGGTCTAGAGCTTAGGGAATGATTTGTACCAAATATGATGCTCCTCATTTTAGAAATGTCCAGGACCAGTTTATTACTGGCCACCCTTTCCAAAACTGACTACAACTCCTTGTTTAGGGTTTCAGTGACTTCAGGGTTTCAGTGACTTCATTAGTTGTGGTTGCTGACACGTATATGGTTGAATCATCAGCAATACTTTGTCAAGCTTACCAGCGTTTGTCCTGCCAGCTCCTGTCTTTTCCCAGTCTCTCTTTTTCTCATCCTCCTGGTTTTTGATCCTTGCATGTCCTGACTTTGTACCCGCCTGCCTGCCTGACCACTCTGCCTGTCCCTGACCCTGAGCCTGCCTGCCTGACCACTCTGCCTGTCCCTGACCCTGAGCCTGCCTGCCTGACCACTCTGCCTGTCCCTGACCCTGAGCCTGCCTGCCTGACCACTCTGCCTGCCCCTGACCCTGAGCCTGCCTGCCTGACCACTCTGCCTGTCCCTGACCCTGAGCCTGCCTGCCTGACCACTCTGCCTGTCCCTGACCTTGAGCCTGCCTGCCTGACCACTCTGCCTGTCCCTGACCCTGAGCCTGCCTGCCTGACCACTCTGCCTGTCCCTGACCCTGAGCCTGCCTGCCTGACCACTCTGCCTGTCCCTGACCCTGAGCCTGCCTGCCTGACCACTCTGCCTGTCCCTGACCCTGAGCCTGCCTGCCTGACCACTGTGCCTGTCCCTGACCCTGAGCCTGCCTGCCTGACCACTCTGCCTGTCCCTGACCCTGAGCCTGCCTGCCTGACCACTCTGCCTGTCCCTGACCCTGAGCCTGCCTGCCTGACCACTCTGCCTGTCCCTGACCCTGAGCCCGCCTGCCTGACCACTCTGCCTGTCCCTGACCCTGAGCCTGCCTGCCTGACCACTCTGCCTGTCCCTGACCCTGAGCCTGCCTGCCTGACCACTCTGCCTGTCCCTGACCCTGAGCCCGCCTGCCTGACCACTCTGCCTGTCCCTGACCCTGCCTGCCGTCCTGTACCTTCACTCCTACTCTGGATTATCGACCGCTGCCAGTCTTGACCTGTCGTTTGCCTGCCCTGTTGTTACAATTAACATTGTTACTTCACACAGTCTGCACTTGGGTCTTACCTTGATACCTGATAAAGCTTCCATTGAAGAAAACCCTCTGATTTCTATTAGATAGATATCCCGGAATCCACGATATGGCAGAGGTTGAAAATCCATAAAAATGGTTATGGTCAATAATATCAAAGGCTGCACTTTAATCTACTGCTCCCACAATCTTCTTATTATCAATTTCTTTCAACCAACCATCAGTGATTTGTGTCAGTGCAGTACATTTTGAGAGCCCTTCTTAATAAGCATGCTGAAAGTCTGTTGTCAATTTGTTTACAAATAAATTGCACTGTATTTGGTCAAACACCATTTTGCTAAGAGCTGGCAGCAAGCTTATTGGACTGCTGTTAGAACCAGTGAAGGCCACTTTACCACTTTCGGGTAGTGGAATGACTTTGGCTTCCCTCCAGGCCTGAGGACAAACACGTTCCTCTCGGCTCCGATTAAAGCTATGACAGATAGGAGTGGCTATAGTCAGTCATTGTCATTATTGAACAATAGCAATAAGTTTTCCACCTGCCCCACACTATCTTCACAAAATTCAAACTTACAATGGTTTTCTTTCATTATTTGTTTTTTTATGCATGAATACATTGACACACTGTTCATTGTTGACAATTTCTGCTTAAGTTTTCCCACTTGGGAAATTGGCAACATCAAATGATTTTGTGATGAATAAGATCTGATTCGATGAAAGGTGGAATTGAATTTTGTCTTTCTGCCCCTAATCTAATTTAAAGTATGCCTGTGTTTTTTCCCATCATTCTTTATTTCATTGATCTTGGCTTCAAAATATAAGTTCTTCTTCTTTTTGTAATAGTTTAGTCACATCATTTCTCAATTTGCAGTAAGTCACCTAGTCAGATGTGCAGCCAAACTTATTAGCCACTTATTTTGCACCATCTCTTTCAACCATACAGTTTTTCAATTCCTCATCAATCCATGGAGCCTTAACAGTTCTAACAGTCAGCTTCTTAACAGGTTTATCAATAATTGGAAGAAGCAATTTCATAAATTCATCAAGTGCAGCATCTGCATGCTCCAACAGACCAACAAATATTCTTTTTACATCATCCACATAAGCGTCACAGCAAAATGTGTTGTATGATCCACTATTTTAGGCCCAGCTTTTGGAACCTTGGTTCTCCTGGATATAGCCATATTGTGATCACTGCAACCAATGGGTAAGGATACAGCTTTAGAACAGAGTTCTACAGTATTAGTAAAAATGTGATCAATACATGTGTATGATCTTGTTCCAGTAGTAGTTTGTAAACACCCTGGTAGGTTGATTAATAACCCGAACCAGATTACAGGCACTGGTTACAGTGAGAATCGTCCTCTTGAGCAGACAGCTTGATGAAAACCAGTTAATATTCAAGTCCCCAAGAAAGTAGACCTCTTCATTTATATCACATACACTATCCTGCATTTCACGCACATTATTTAGATAGACTGTTAGCACTTGGTGGCCTATGTGTTGTGTTTATACCATTTAAAAAAAACTTGTTTTCAGTTGAAGCTAATGTTTATCTCAACGAGTAGCATCTCAAAATATAATAGAACCACCAAACCACCTAGTCATTTCGGATAAAAACATAAACAAAATAGACTGTCCAATCGATGATACAAATCACGGATGCTATACTAGACAATCAGTGATGAACACAATGCAACAAACACCCCAAAAGAAAAGGCTTTAGTTGAGGCAGGTGAACCTGCAGCCACAGTACTTCAATAACACTTGACATGAGATCTCCTCTAAGAATTACAGGGATATGGTGCTGAATAGCAACACCTCCCCCATAAATATTCCTGTCTCTTCTATAGATGTTGTACCCTTGTATTGCTACTGCTGTATCATCAAAGGAATTATCTACATGAGTCTCAGAAATGGCTAATATATGAATGTTATCTGATGTTAGCAAGTTATTGATTTCATTCACCTTATTTCTAAGGCTACATATGTTAATAAGGGACTTTTTTCAGCCCTTTCCTGGGTAACTTCTCAGAGATAGACATAATATGGAAAAGAACTAATGAAGCAAACAAATATCAGTTGGTGTGCATGTAAGTGCTGCAGGGTTAAAGCTACGAACCCATAGGCTTGGCTCTCTCATCCCTTCCAGGCTTTTGGAAGGGAGGGTGGACAATTAGCCTGTCATAGCAGATGTAAGCAATGTCCCCATGCACTCTGACAGCTTTCATGGCCGGGATAAGTTATTTTCTCTTCTGGCGCACGTCTTCAGGATAGTCCTTGTTGAGGAAGATGTATGTTCCCCTCAAGTTCATGACTTTTTCCAGAACCGCTACCTTGTCCTTGAACCTGGGCCGGTGTGGGTTTTCCAGTCCTGTTGGCACCCTCCAACTCAATCTTCCTGTGGTCCATCTTCAGTTTCCCAAGATTATTTATCTCACTTTGTCCTCAGATTCCGTCCAGGTTTCATGTGGAGATTCTGCAATTCCGTCTACAATAATGTTGTTCCGCCATGATTGTCCCTCGAGATAATCTTATTTCTCTGTTATTGTTCTTTTGGATTCACACACAGAACTAATGTCCTCTCTCAATGACTTACAGATTTGTCCTCTTGACGTTGTTTTGTTTAATCTAATCAAGCTGACCCTGGGAGAACTGCAAACTGTTCTTCAGGTCCTGGACCTCCCTGGTCAAGTTGTCCATTATTTTATTAGTCGACTCCACTTGAAGCTATTTTCTTGTTGATGTAACAAATGCTAGTAGAACCCTTTTTGTTTGTTTAAAAGATCCTTAGAGAGACACCATTGTCCTCAATAGTACTCCCGCCGGCTTTGGTCTTTGTCATGCTAGAAGCGTAGGCTACGCTTTTACTCCCTGCAATTCCAGACAGGGAATTCACAAGGAAGATGGCACTCAGCTGCTGCAGCTCATTACCCTCTGTCAGGGCCACCTGCTGCAGCTCATTACCCTCTGTCAGAGCCACCTGCTGCAGCTCATTACCCTCTGTCAGAGCCACCTGCTGCAGCTCATTACCCTCTGTCAGAGCCACCTGCTGCAGCTCATTACCCTCTGTCAGGGCCACCTGCTGCAGCTCATTACCCTCTGTCAGAGCCACCTGCTGCAGCTCATTACCCTCTGTCAGAGCCACCTGCTGCAGCTCATTACCCTCTGTCAGGGCCACCTGCTGCAGCTCATTACCCTCTGTCAGAGCCACCTGCTGCAGCTCATTACCCTCTGTCAGAGCCACCTGCTGCAGCTCATTACCCTCTGTCAGAGCCACCTGCTGCAGCTCATTACCCTCCGTCAGGGCCACCTGCTGCAGCTCATTACCCTCCGTCAGGGCCACCTGCTGCAGCTCATTACCCTCTGTCAGAGCCACCTGCTGCAGCTCATTACCCTCCGTCAGGGCCACCTGCTGCAGCTCATTACCCTCCGTCAGGGCCACCTGCTGCAGCTCATTACCCTCTGTCAGGGCCACCTGCTGCAGCTCATTACCCTCTGTCAGAGCCACCTGCTGCAGCTCATTACCCTCCGTCAGGGCCACCTGCTGCAGCTCATTACCCTCCGTCAGGGCCACCTGCTGCAGCTCATCACCCTCCATGCCGGGTACGATACAAACAGAGGGGCTGATTCTTAAAGCCTGGAAATGAATACGGCCTATTGATGGACAGACTGATGGATTATTCTGGGGGTTCATGTTTTTAAGGAGCTAATGCTATTATTCAAGACAAAAGTCAGGGGTTCTTTCTCAATTCCTCTTTCCTCGATTCTTCACATTCTGTTTCGTCACCTCCTCAAAATGCATTGGAAAAGAATGTTTAAGGGGAGGGACCTTGGACCATCAACTCCAATATGGTTGATAGGAGACAAGGAGATAAGATGCGAGGAATCGAGGACAGGCAGGAAAATTGAGAAAGAGACAGCATCTAGAGTCTGTCTGTGGATGTGTACAGACAGGAAAGCAACAGCTCGAGGTCCATTTCATGCTTTGTTTCTGTGTCTGTCTGGTGAAACAGTCAGATGACCCCATCAATCATGGCTAATCTGAGGTCATGTTTCCTTACAGCAGGTGTGTCAAACTCATTCCATGGAGGGCCTAGTGTCTGCTGGTTTTTCCTTTCAATTAAGACCTAGACAACCAGGTGAGGGGAGTTCCTTACTAATAAGTGACCTTGATTCATCAATCAAGTACAAGGGAGGAGTGAAAACCCGCAGAAAATCCTCCTTGGAATGAGTTTGACATATGTGCCTTAGGTGGACCAAAGGTGGACCAAATAACGGCCCTCTTGAAGATTCTCCATGGTGTTTTGTCTGTTTGTTTGTGGTAAAACTGAGCAGCTACAGTTGTAACAGTGCTGTAAATTTTAAAACTTGGGGGAAGGTAGAATTTAAATGTGTAGTCTGCAACAGACAGTCTGGGTAAAGTCTGGGTGCTGGGACAAAGCAACTTCTGAGGAAAAATACATTTGATTTGTGATTGCAACCACTTTAAAACCCCAAGCAGAACAGAGAATGTAAAATTGCTAAAATACAGTGAACAAGGAATCTAGAAACTAAATATATGGCTAAATGATGACTGCTGCATTGCATTTCTCTGTAGAGGCTAGATCAATCCTTCTCTGTATTGTTTGTCCTCTTCTCTTGTCTTCTTTACTTAAATCATTTTTAACTAAAGCAAGAGAGCAGGCAAATTCAGGCTTCTGAATAGATTTCATTCACATTGAAAAAGTCCATTGAAATAGCATTGGTCAATCATTCAACCGTGGTATTGATCTCCTACCCATGGAAATATCTAGATGGCAGCTGACTAACGTTTGATTGATTACACCTAAGACCTATTGTCTCACAATGACAACACATCGCGTTGATAATGACAACACATCAAGTTGATAATGACAAAACATCAATTGGATAACGACAACACATCACGTTGATAATGACAACAGATCAAGTTGACAATGACAACACATCAAGTTGATAATGACAACACATCACGTTGACAATGACAACACATCACGTTGATAATGACAACACATCACGTTGACAATGACAACACATCACGTTGACAATGACAACACATCACGTTGATAATGACAACACATCACGTTGATAATGACAACACATCACCTTGATAATGACAACACATCAAGTTGATAATGACAACACATCACGTTGACAATGACAACACATCACGTTGATAATGACAACACATCACGTTGATAATGACAACACATCACGTTGATAATGACAACACATCACGTTGACAATGACAACACATCACGTTGATAATGACAACACATCACGTTGACAATGACAACACATCACGTTGATAATGGCAACACATCACATTGATAATGACAACACATCACGTTGATAATGACAACACATCACGTTGATATCGGCAGCTATCAGTACTTGATACAGTTCCACTGTGGAACATTGAGTGGTATGAGAAAAGGCTTTGGAGCTGCAACTCTAAATACATTTCTTCATAACTACATTGTTTTTCCATTCATAGATAAGCTCCAAGTCCGCGAGAGAGAGCAGTATGCCTGTATTGTAGCTGTATGTTTACATGCTTTAACTTCATAAAGCAGAGAATGGATGGAGAGGCACATAGATACTATCCATTGTTATTATAATACATCCCATTTTTTATAATACTTCTCAAGGGTATATTGTCCAGCCAGGGGATGCAGAGAGATGGTTAAGAGCCCTGGAGATATTCCTGTTGTTCATCCATCACTGGGGTAGTTGTAGGAGCTATGATTCTGTTACCACAGTTCGTCCATTGTGGCTCTGAGGCACTGATAAAGATGAATGTCCCTAGCTATGATTCTGTTACCACAGGTCGTCCATTGTGGCTCTGAGGCACTGATAAAGATGCATGTCCCTAGCTATGATTCTGTTACCACTGGCAGTCCATTGTGGCTCTGAGGCACTGATAACACACCCCAGCCTGTCCCTTCTCTGTATGGCTCACAGCCTACAGCCATGCCCCAGCCATAATTGTACACATCAATAAACCTTTCACATCATATCTGACCCACACTCCTTCTTGTGCACACACACACGTATGCAGGCAGGACACACACGAGCACACACACATAGAGACATGATTCCATTGAAATGGAAGATGGTGGCATGGGTGAAATTATATCTATATTGCTCACAGGGCAGTGTTCATGCTGGCACTCTTTTTTTAGATTTAGTCTAGTCTTAGTCATTTTGACTAAAATATCATTAAGTCTTAATCACATTTTTGTCATTTGAATAATGATTTAGTCTAGTTATTGTCAAAATGATGGAACCGGTGGGCCATTTTAGTCAACTAAATGCCCTTTCATTTTAGTCATTACATTTGGTATTGCCTCATTAACCTATAGTAAACATACATCACTGACTTCCATGTGTACAAACATATATAGCCTTGTCCTACCAACATGTTTTATTTTTGCATAACATCCTATTCTCTTCCCAACAGCAGAAATATGACAACCATACAGTATATAGGAATACATAAGAATTACTGTAACTCCTTAGGGTGCTTTCACATATCCCCCTATGATCTGGATCCTGGAGCGTTTGGTACCCTGAACAAATCCTGGACCTGCGTGATTAGACCAGTGGTTCTAGGCCTCCTGAGTGTAGCAGCGGTCTAATAAGGCACTAGAGGAGGGTTTGTCCTTGTCCCATCACGCTCTAATGACTCCTTGTGGAGGGCCGGCCGCATGCACTCTGACTTCAGATGCCAGAGGTACGGTGTTTCCTCCGATACATTGGTGAGGCTGGGTTTCGGGGGACGCGTGGCTCTCGATCTTCGACTCTTACGAGTCCGTACGAGAGTTGCAGCGATGGGTGGGACAAGACTGTAACCATTTTCTATTTAACAAATAAAAGAATAGTGGGTCTAATGGTGCTTTCAAGACAACTGGGAACGAGGTCGAGTTTGAATCGTGACATCAGTGATCTTAGGGGTTGGAAAGTCAGAGATCTAGAAAGAGGCCTGAGTTCCCAACTTGGAATTCTGTGTTGGATCACTGTTCAGAATGAATTTCCCCAGTCTAAGCTCTTTTTTCCCCCCCGAATTCCCAGTTGTCTTGAATGCACTGAAGTCAGAAGTCTGAGATTTCCCCGATATCTGCTGAGGGGATGATGGCTCATAATAATGGCTGGAACGGGTTAGTGAGAGAATGGAATGGTATCAAACATATGAAACCATGTTTCCATTCCATTTACTCTATTGCAACCATTATTATGAGCCGTTCTCCCCTCAGCAACCTCCACTGACAGATATAGTGTTGTGGCAAGAGGAATTTAGTCAATAAATTGTTTGCTATTCCTTTTCATTTCCTTCTGTGCCACCAAATGTTTGCATAAGGCTACTGGTAATGTTACCATGGCTGCTTTCAGTTGCAAAACATTCTTGAACATTGCAGATAGAAATTCCATGAATAGAGCCAACGTTATTCATTATTCAACATATCAGAGAGGCATGTTTGTTCTACATAGCATATTTCTATCTGAACATTCCAAAACTTTGAGTCCTGCTGAATGCGCCTCAGGTTGTTAGCTAGAGGTAGCTGATGAGGTAACATGACTGAACAAGGTGTAGCCTAAACAAATGGTTAACAGTCAGGTCCACAAGTTGCCTAGTTTTAGAATGGCCTGTGATATGTAATATGCGGCCTGCCAATGCACGATAGAAATAAAACAACATAGCGCCGGAATTATGGGTCATATCTTTTGAATGGTAAGTGCTATAAAAAAGCAGTTTTCTTTGAGGAAAAAAGGGAGACTTGGCTACGTTGGCTACAGGACCTAGCTATGAAATGCAGTAGGGAAAGTGTGAAGGGTAAGCCAGACTACAAATTTAAAGACAGTCTACTTTTCTATACTCAAGGGAGAGAAAAACATACTGTAGTTACTGTTGTTTTACTTTTAAACTCAATGCTGCTATTTTTTTAAATTCTGTAAGGCAGTTTGTGTCTCTTAAAGAGACAAAGGGTAGCTAACTAGAAGGCTGGTGTTGACTGGTTAGCTACGGGGAAGCAAGAGAGTCGCCTGTGCAATTTGTATAATCGGAAGTGGAGCCGAAGAAGAGCGTCTGCCTACACTCATCACTTGATCCCCCACAGCTCAACAGCTGAATTAGTCTGTGTGTGGAGGGTGTGGCGCATCCTTCCCACTGCTGAACAGAACTTCGCATCTGTGCTACTAATATTAATTGTGCTTATCACTGAAAAGCTCTCTTTCTCACCCAAAATTTTGTCCAGCCCACTTTGTAGTCCGGTTTTAGTCAGAGATAATTTTGTCTCTTCTCGTTTTTGTCAACTGAAATGAAGAATCATTTTATTTTAGTTATTGTTTTTTCTATTTTTGTCTATTTAGTCAGCTAAAGTCTCGTCAATTACCACGGAAAAATAAGTGTTTGACAAATATTTTAGTCACTATTTTTGTTGACGTAATTACCACTGCCACAGGGTAGGGCTTAAAGCTGGAAAACACTGTCTATATACCGTCTGTGTGGTTTACAGTCTGCATCCGGCCTCTCTCTCTCGTCAGAGATCTGGTGTGTCTGCGGGGAAATGGCTCTATAACTCATTTACACCCACTGTCAATGCGTGGCCAGAGCCGGGGAGGGATACGCTCTCTTTTCCTGCCATTAACAGGGGGTCTATATTTAAAGCAGCTGTGACGGTGGAAGGATATGTCAAGCGAGCTCCTGCTTGGGTCTTCAGACAGTAATATGTGTATTCTGGATGGAAATGGTGGTCAGCTTCAAACACCTCTTCAAGGCACATTCAATTATTTTTCTTGGGTTGACAAAAAATAGATTGTTATCCACAACGCCATGAGTTTGTCCTGACTAACCAGGTGACCTGACCAGGAAAAACTCTAGACCCAGAGATCCAAACTATGAGATATAACAACAGGTTAAATGCTTTACATTCAAATAAATTACATTAATTTGTTAAATTAAGAGTACACAAAATGGCTACTGTCTTATCTTCTGGGAGGCAGATTGAAACGTTAATGATGTCATTTGATCATGAGGGGCCCTGCCTGTCAAGAAGGCTTTAAACACATCCATTTGTTTGTCCAAAACTTGGTTGAAATCTGCTCTTCACTGCTCTGAGTTGGATTAAGAAACACAGTACTTTGACATGAATTGCTCTCTCTCTCTCTGTCTAGCCTCACCACTGATTCCCCACAGTTTCCAATTATTGATTGCTCTTATGAAGAGGTGAAGGTCCTGGGATATAGACAAGATTCAAAAGGAGATGGGTTTCAAAAAGTGGCCACATCAGCAGTAGAATTTCAATCTCAATGATGAAGAGAGAGAGAGAGAGAGAGAGAGAGAGAGAGAGAGAGAGAGAGAGAGAGAGAGAGAGAGAGAGAGAGAGAGAGAGAGAGACTGACATTTGAATGTGGTAACTACTGTTATAAAGAAATGTAATTGTCGAGGAAAAATGAGGTACCTTAGAACTTTTATGGTCATCAGATGAAATGTAACTTTGAGAAATGAGAATGTAAATGGGTTATTATCTATACTGGAGGGGATACACTGCTACACTAACACATCTGTGAGTATTTTGGTTTTATTATAACTGAACCAGTGTTCCTGGATGCAGACAAACCAAGTTGAAACTAAACACTGATGCTGATTGGTCTCCGGTGAGTCATTTGTGAGCCAATAAGTTCCTGTTACTTACAGTAGATGTTCCCCTTTCATTCTTAAACTTCAAAACCAATCAAAATACACCACAGGCTCTGTATACAGTACATTCAGCATATAGGTTGATAATGGTGACATGGTTGTTAGAAACATCAACCTTGCTATTATGACAGAATGAATTCACTTACAGTACATAATGCTTCTGTACTAATTCCAATTAATGCTGTTCATTCTTATTCTATAGTGTGTACTATGCTTTGGTCAAACACCATCTCTATCCCAATATAACTTATAATTGTCTTATTAGTAGCTGGTGTATAGAGGAGAGGATAAATGTCCAGTTCCCCTACGAGTGTCTTCATTCCTGTATAACACATTGGAATAACACTGACAGGGCTGTCTGATGTATTTAAATGGAAATGGGACAACTCTCTTTATGTAAGGGATTTCCTCCTCTTCTCCCGAAGAGGAGAGGCGAGAAGGATCGGAGGACCAATATGCGGCGTGGTAAGTGTCCATGGTTCTTTTAATAAGAAATACTACACATGAACACGACTGAAATACAAAAACAATAAATGTGGAACGACCGAAACCCAAAACAGTACCATGTGGCAAAAAACACAGACATGGAAACAACCACCCACAAATCCCAACACAAAACAATCTACCTAAATATGGTTCCCAATCAGAGACAATGACTAACACCTGCCTCTGACCATATCAGGCCAAACATAGAAATAGACAAACCAGACACACAACATAGAATGCCCACCCAGCTCACGTCCTGACCAACACTAAAACAAGGAAAACACACAAGAACTATGGTCAAAACGTGACACTTTATCACTGGTTCATGGTTGAATTAGAAAGTGATTGCTTAAATGGACATCCTAGTTGCAATCATGCTGTGAAAAGATTTCATTAAAAGGCTGTGTAAAATGTGTACAGTACTCAACATGTTCCAATGATGGGTCTTTCCCTTCGTTTGTCAGAAATGACCTGGAACCCAAACAATTCTTTGAAAGTCCTGGGCATATTTTTGTGAGGGTTTAACATAATTTGAGCATTGTGTTATGTGAATATTGACCATATCAGATCAGAGTAATCAAAACGAAATATTATTCCAAATTAGCTTATAATACTCCTACTTTGATCTTATATGGCTAGTGAAGATAGATGGCAATGTAAAATACAACAATAACCCAATGGAATCTGAAAATAATAAATACCCAGATCATTATCTTTGGAAAAAGTCCATTGAAACCATGTTATTCTTCTATAACATAAGCTGATGTAAAGGATAGTCAATGTAACCACTCTAGTCATTATGCAGAACTTGAAACATGTTTAACATGTATTTATCTTTTACAGTAGCTCTCTGTGTGAGCTATTATGTCTCATGTTTTCTACATGCTCCCCTCATTATCCCAGCCATAGCACTGATTATCTAAGGCCCCATAATTGCTGCAATTATCATTCAAACTACTGTAGCTTGTTCCGCCTGGGCCATATGACACGGAGACCTCTCTGGTGTTCTACTCAATCTCACACATACTGAACAGCTACCACATCTTATTAACAGGTAGAGAGTACTGTACCACATCTTATTAACAGGTAGAGAGTACTGTACCGCATCTTATTAACAGGTAGAGAGTACTGTACCACATCTTATTAACAGGTAGAGAGTACTGTACCACATCTTATTAACAGGTAGAGTACCACATACTGAGAGTACCGCATCTTATTAACAGGTAGAGAGTACTGTACCACATCTTATTAACAGGTAGAGAGTACTGTACCACATCTTATTAACAGGTAGAGAGTACTGTACCACATCTTATTAACAGGTAGAGAGTACTGTACCACATCTTATTAACAGGTAGAGAGTACTGTACCACGTCTTAAAGCTACATGTCTTAATAGTAGCTTGTGTACAGAGGAGTAGAGAGAGAGATAGGGGGTGAGAGAGGGGGCGAGAGAGTGAAAGAAAGAGGAGGGAGAGGAGGAGAGATGGGAGAGGAGGAGAGAGATGGGAGCAAGATAGGAGAGAGGAAGAGAGAAAGAAAGAGAGGGGAGAGAGAAAGAAAGAGGGAGAGAAAGAGAGAGAGAGAGAGAGAGAGAAAGAGAGAAGAGAAAGAAAGAAAGAAAGAAAGAAAAGTATCATCTAGCACAGTACAGTACAACAACATGACAGCTGAGGTTTAATAATAATCAACGCCTGCCAGGGTTGATTTCCTTGGCTGTCAGGAGGGTTGAGGGCTGGCCGCTGGGCACTGGATTAGTACTGGTTAAAAACATCCCTGGGAGAATTATTGATGTCAGTTTTAATGTACAGACGCCGTTTTTAATTTAGCTAAGAGGAGTTCTATTAGCTGTATTAAAATCAATCAATCAATTCATCATGTTTTATGTAATTAAGGCCCTAAAAGCTATGGACTGAAATAAAGTTAGATGACAGGAGGGCTTTAGAAGGCCCTATTGTTGGAGTATATATAGCTTTAGTTTCATCAGCAAATCCTCATTTAGTTGAGTACAGTATTTTCCTGAGTCTCTGAGGAGACAGATTGTTCTGTTGTAGAGGAAATGACAATCAATCAAATGTATTTATAAAGCCCTTCTTACATCAGCTGATGTCACAAAGTGCTGTACAGAAACCCATCCTAAAACACCAAACAGCAAGCAATGCAGGTGTAGAAGCACGGTGGCTAGGAAAAACTGCCTAGAAAGGCCAGAACCTAGGAAGACACCTAGAGAGGAACCAGGCTATGAGGGGTGGCCAGTCCTCTTCTGGCTGTGCCGGGTGGAGATTATAACAGAACATGGACAAGATGTTCAAATGTTCATAAATGACCAGCATGGTCAAATAATAATAAATAATCACAGTGGTTGTCGAGGGTGCAACAGGTCAGCACCTCAGGAGTAAATGTCAGTTGGCTTTTCATAGCCGATCATTCAGAGTTCCTCTACAGCTCCTGCTGTCTCTAGAGAGTTGACAACAACAGGTCTGGGACAGGCAGCATGTTCGGTGAACAGGTCAGGGTTCCATAGCCGCAGGCAGAACAGTTGAAACTGGAGCAGCAGCATGGCCAGGTGGACTGGGGACAGCAAGGAGTCATCAGGCCAGATAGTCCTGAAGCATGGTCCTAGGGTTCATGTCCTTTGAGAGAGAGAAAGAAAGGAGAGAAAGAGAGAAAGAGAAAAGGAGAGAGAGAATTCGAGAGAGCATACTTAAATTCACACAGGACACCCGATAAAACAGGAGAAATACTCCAGATATAACTGGAGGTAGAGACAAAGGGGGTCAGGAGACACTGTGGCCCCGTCCGACAATGCCCCCGGACAGGGCCAAACAGGCAGGATATAACCCCACCCACTTTGCCAAAGCACAGCCCCCACACCACTAGAGGGATACCTTCAACCACCAATTTACCATCCTGAGACAAGGCCGAGTATAGCCCACAAAGATCTCCGCCACGGCACAACCAAAGGGGGCGCCAACCCAGACAGGAAGATCATGTCAGTGACTCAACCCACTCAAGTGACTTACCTCTCTTAGGGACGGAATGGAAGAGCACCAGTAAGCCAGTGACCCAGCCCCTGTAATAGGGTTAGAGGCAAAGAATCCCAGTGGAGAGAGGGGAACCGGCCAGGCAGAGACAGCAAGGGCAGTTTGTTGCTCCTGTGCCTTACCATTCACCTTCACCTTCACAATCTCCTACTGGGATGAATCTTCAGACTTAAAGGTTGAGACCTACTCAATCATAAAAATGGACCTACTGAAGAGATCCCCACACGTCTTAGTGACTACCATCTATAATCCCAACATGTTTTACTTCTAAAGGTTGAGACCCATCTAGTCTGCGTCTGGGTCGTTTTAAAGTGACTACCATCAGACCATTCCCAACATGTTTTAAAAAATGGAGAAGTTGTGAATTGTGAAGTACTTATTAAACCTTTATGATCCCCACACGTCTTAAAGTGACTACCATCTATAATCCCAACATGTTTTAGTGACTACCATCTATAGTCCCCACATGTTTTAAAGTGACTACCATCTATAATCCCCACACGTCTTAAAGTGACAACCATCTATAATCCCAACATGTTTTAGTGACTACCATCTATAGTCCCCACACTGTTTTGATGTTTGCAGAGAACAACATGGTTTTGTCCAGGGTCACTCCAATGCACTCTGCGAGGGGGACGCCGTGGAGTTGTCAACCGTGATGGAGAGGTCTTTGAGAAGGCAGGCCTTCCCCGGGAGGAAGAGCAGCTCCGTCTTGTCGAGGTTGAGATTGATGTGGTGGGATGACATGAAAGTGGAGATATCTGCCAGGCATGCAGAGATGTGTGTCAACACCTGGGTGTCAGAAGGTGGGAAGGAGAAAAGTAGTTGAGTGTCATCCTCATTGAAATGATAGGAGAGACTATGTGAGGATATGACGGAGCCGAGTGACTTGGTGTATAGAGAGAAGCGGAGAGGGCCTAGAACCAAGCCCTGGAGGAAACCAGGAATGAGAGTACGTGGTGCAGACACAGACCTGCATGGCAAGTGGTACTGGTACCTCATGTCTGACACCAACAGGCTCCTGAACAGCTTCTATCCCCAAGCCATAAGACTGATAAATAGCTAACAGCATGGCTACACAGACTATCTGAGTTGACCCTTATATTTTATCTCTAATGCACACTCATATGACTCCACACACTCACACACGTTGGCAAGCCAACACACACATAACATGCACACATATTTATACTGGACACACACACGGACACACAAACACACTCAAATACAATCATAATTTACTCTGCTGCTACTCTGTACGGCAACTGCATCGCCTGCAACCGCATGGCTCTCCAGAGGGTGGTGCGGTCTGCCCAAAACCTCACCTGGGGCACACTGCCTGCCCTCCAGGACACCTACAGCACCCGATGTCACAGGAAGGCCAAAAAGATCATCAAGGACATCAACCACATGAGCCATGGCCTGCTCACCCCACTATCATCCAGAAGACGAGGTCAGTACAGGTGCATCAAAGCTGGGTCAGAGAGACTGAAAAACAGCTTTAATCTTAGGCCATCAGACTGTTAAATAGCCATCACTAGCCGGTTACCACCTGGTTACTCAACTCTGCACCTTAGAGGCTGCTGCCCTATATACATAGACATGGAATCACTGGCACTTTAATAATGGAACACTAGTCACTTTAATAGTGTTTACATGCTGCTTTACTCATGTCATATGTATATACTGTATTCTATTCTAGTGTATTTTAAATGCCACTCAGACATTGCTCATCCTAATATTTATATATTTCTTAATTCCATTATTTTACGTTGATATTTGTGTGTATTGTTGTGAATTGTTAGATACTACTGCACTGTTGGAGCTTGGAACACAATCATTTCGCTACACCTGCAATAACATCTGCTAAAAATGTGTATGTGACGAATACATTTTAATTTGATTTGGTTTATCCTGATATCCTGATGCCTTGTCACCTTAACCCTACAGAGCTCTCTCCTATCACTCCAGTATCCCTGCACATTGTAAATATGCTATTGGAACTGACCCTGTATATACAGTAGCTTCTTTCTTCATGTTCTTCTTATTTCTTATTTTTAGTGCTACATTGATATTGATTACTTCATGTTGGGTTTAGAGCTTGCAAGAAAGACATTTCACAGTATTTGTGCACATGACATTAAAACGTGAAACTATAAAGGATGAATAACCACATAAAGTCTCCAAATACCATTGTGCCCTTCTTGACAGTCTTGTCCTGTCCTGTGAGGGATGAGCGGAAGGATGAGGCCCAGTTATCGGCAATATTATCTTCCAACTGCTCAGTCTCTTATTCCACTGGGCTGCTTGTGCCTTCACAGCAACACCCCCCTCACTCCCTCCCATACAGCCAGCTAAAATAGCCAATGTCCCAGTAGACTACGATATTACTGCTCCATTGAACAGCATAATGAAAGTCTCTATTGGTTCACATCCATGGACTGCCCTGGGAAAAGAAATGTAGTGGTTAGCTGGTGTTTCATGACCATATACTGAAGCGATGTATGGAGGAGAATGTTGCATATCATGGTTGGGGTCAACTCCATTTCAGTTTAGGAGATCAATTGAAATGTACATTTTACAGTAAGAATTCAAATACAATGTATTTTCATTCAGATTTTATTTCATATCTCAGCTTGTGGTTCAATCTTTGTGTCAGTCCAAATGGAACCATTACAAAGCCATCTTCACATGTTCAGATGGGCCTAAACACCCCACGGTCCACTGTGGGGGCGCAGGATAAGAGGTTTCATATTGTCTCCCTTCCATCTAGATTAAGTCAAATGAAGCCCTTGTACTATAGCGGTTGCTATGGCTACTTTGTCAAACTAGCCCAGAGGAGTAAATAATGGTTCTCTCTCACACAAAGTCACCACAAACAGTCACCCACCCCAACCAGCCTCTCCATCTCACCCTCCTTCGTTAGTCAAGATGATTCAGAGGGAAGTGACAGAATATGGGTTGATGATTGACTCCACAGTGCACATTTAATTTGGACTGATAGGACAGCAATTAGACACATAATGGATCAGCAGCCTATCAGACAAGGCTTGCTGAACTAGCGTTCATGCTACAGTAATTGGGTTTTCAGTTCAGATGCTCAGTCTGAACGTAAAGAGGATGGCTGATGTCTCAACCAGCAGTACAGCAACCTAATAGGAGGACAGAGATCTAGTAGATTAATATAGATCTAGGTATCCGTCTTCTAGATAAAATACAGTACCAGAGTGTAAATTAAATAGTTTGCCTTCAATGGCATACAGCATTATACTTTTACTGTATTCACTTTTCTTCATGGCTGGGATTTATCTTTGGTGGTCTATGGTCCTGGAATAGGCTTAATATGGGTCTGCGGAAACCGACCTAGCTAACTGTGCTTTGCAAAAATGTGTCACCTATGCAAATGTTCTTTACCAGATAACATCCATAGTGCAGAGTTGTCCCAGTAGGCCAGTGATAAAAAAAGAAAAGAAAAGCAATTCAATATTTTTCTGCCAGCACTCACTCTTAGGTGTGACTGCTCACTCCCCACCCCTTTCTCCTTTTTTCGTTTCAGAAAGATGATAGATGGAATGAGAGTAGAGCTGCAGGTGACGCAGACATGCTTCATTGTCTCTCATTAGAACAGGAAGAAGGAAATGTGTCCTGTGGACATCTGCTTGTTTGGCTCGGATGTCCCGCTATGACCTCCAACAAGCAATCAAACTGTCAAAACATCAGTACAGGACTAAGATCGAATCCTACTATGCCAGCTCTGATGCTCGTCTGATGTGGTAGGGCTTGCAAACTATCACAGATTACAAATAGAAACCCAGCGGCGAACTACCCAGCGACGCTAGCCTACCAGATGAGATAAATGTCTTTTTACGCTCATTTTGAATCAAGCTACACTGAACCATGCATGAGAGCACCAGTTCTTCTGGATTAATGTGTGATCTCGCTTTCCTTAGCCGATGTGAGTAAGACTTTTAAATAGGTTAACATTCACAAGGCCAATTACCATGATTACCAGGACGTGTACTCAGAGCATGCGCTGACCAGCTGGCAAGTGTCTTCACTGATATTTTCAACCTCTCCCTGACCCAGTATCTAATACCTACATGGTTTCAAGCAGTCCACCATAATCCCTGTGCCCAAGAACAACAAGGTAAATTGTCTAAATGACTATCGCCCCATAGCACTCACATCTGTAGCAATGAAACACTTTGAAAGGCTGGTCATTGCTTACATCAGCATCATCATCCTAGACACCCTGGACCCACACCAATTGACATACTGCCCCAACAGAGGACGCAATCTCTATTGCACTTCACACTGCCCTTTCCCACCTAGACAAGAAGAACACCTACAGTATATGAGAATGCTGTTCATTGACTACAGAAGCCTGGACTTCCTGACAGGCCGCTCCCAGGTGGAGGGTAGACAACACATCCGCCAAGCTGATCCTCAGCACGGGGACCCCTCAGGGGTACGTGCTTAGTAAATTTCTAAATATGGTATCCAGAGCACTTTCTAAATATGGTATCCAGAACAACTTACATGTACTGCTTTCATCTAGCTAGGTAAGACAACCACATATCACCATTAGTGCATTCAGCTTAAGATAGCCAGGTGGGACAACCACATACTGTATCACAGGCATATTAACTACACTTTTCCTCAAAAGTAATTATCAGCAAAGTCAGAGCTAGATGGTTTAGAGTTCTTTTTTTAATTTATTATGTGGGGCTTGGTGAGGGGGATTATTTAAGATACTCTTTGAAGAGGTAGAGTTTCAGGTGCTTTCAGAAGATGGACAGAGACTCTGCGGTCCTGGCGTCAGGGGGAAGCTGGTTACACCATTGGGGTGCCAGGACAGAGAACAGCTTGGGATGGGAGGGCCAAGGGAACAGATGTGGCAGAACGGAGCCCTCGGGTTGGTGTGTAAGGTGGGAGCATAGCCTGAAGGTAGGAAGGGACAGTTCCTCTTGCTGCTCCATGGGCAAGCACCATGGTCTTGTAGTGGATGAGAGCTTCGACTGGAAGCCAACGGAGTGTACGGAGGGGTAGGGTGACATGGGAGAACTTGGGAAGGCTGAAATCCAGGTGGGCTCCAACGTTCTGGATAAGTTGCAGGGGTTTCATGGCAATGAAAAGAGAGACCATGTCAGTAAATGATGGAGCCGAGTGACTTGGTGTATAGAGAGAAGAGGGCCTAGAACCAAGGCGAGAAGGTAGACAGGAGATAGTGAAAGGATGATAGGTCCTCCGGAAGTTGAGTTTTCCCCAAATAATTGCCCTGTTTGGTAAGCTCGCACTGGGTCACTCAGCCACAGAGCAGGAGAGGGCCGAGTCATTGGATGCGGAAATGGAGGAGAGTAAGGTCAAAGAGGTAGAATCAGGAGACAGGAGGGAGAAGGATTTAGCAGAGAGATGATAGGATAGATGAGGAGAGAGTAGTGAAAGAGAGGGAAGATTGCGGCGTTGCATGACCATCTGGGTATTGGCTGAGTGGTTAGGGTTGGAGGAAGGGAAACAGAGAAGACAGGGAAGAAAAGAAAGTAGTGATCAGAGACCTGGAGGATGGTTACAGTGAGATTAGTATGTGAACAGCCTCTTAAAGATGAGGTAACACGTATTGCTTGCCTAGTGAGTTGGAGGGGATTGGGAAAGAGTGAGGTCAAAAGAGGTATGGAGGGAAAAGAGAGTGTTTGAAAGAAATGGCAGACGTCGGGAGGTTGAAGTCACCAGGTAGGAAGAGTGGTGAGTTTTTGTCAGGAAATGAGCTTATCAAGGTTTCAGGTCACCTGGTGGGCGATAAATGACAATGTTAAGTTTGAGTTGACAAGTGACAGTAACAGCATGAGGAAATGGACAGGTGAGAGAGGGAGAAAAAAATGTAATCTCCAGTTAGGACAAACAAGTAGCCCTGTGCCAGCACCGGAATGACTACATGCTCTTGGACTATGAGAGAAAACCTTGTAAAATGAAGAGAGCAGCTGGAGTAGCAGTGTTCTCTGGGGTGATCCATGTTTCCGTCTGGGCCAGATCAGCAGTTCCAAACATTGCCAGAGACCCAGAATTCCACATGGGTTGTGCACACAGGGTACACTAAATTAGAAGGGTTGCAGCCAAGGAGTGGGGAGCGTCTGTAAACCCTACAGGGAGAGGAGTGAACAAGAATAGAAAACACTCACATAGTGAGTGAGCTAAATGAGATAATCAGAAAATAACTACATACTCAAGTGAGAGAGTGGTGTGGAGCCTTCTTCTCGAAGAACTCTGCAGAACCGTCTTTGTTTTGGCGACATTCTTCGTTTCGGGGACAAAACCACTGCTTACATGACCACCGCTTACACGGCCGCTGCTGAGAAAGCAGGGCACACCGAAGTACTAAACCTAACTGCTAAATGCTTAGCAGAGGTGGAGAGCACGCCTCTCTGTACATTTACATTTACATTTAAGTCATTTAGCAGACGCTCTTATCCAGAGCGACTTACAAATTGGTGCGTTCACCTTATGACATCCAGTGGAACAGCCACTTTACAATAGTGCATCTAAATCTTTTAAGGGGGTGAGAAGGATTACTTTATCCTATCCTAGGTATTCCTTAAAGAGGTGGGGTTTCAGGTGTCTCCGGAAGGTGGTGATTGACTCCGCTGTCCTGGCGTCGTGAGGGAGTTTGTTCCACCATTGGGGGCCAGAGCAGCGAACAGTTTTGACTGGGCTGAGCGGGAACTGTACTTCCTCAGTGGTAGGGAGGCGAGCAGGCCAGAGGTGGATGAACGCAGTGCCCTTGTTTGGGTGTAGGGCCTGATCAGAGCCTGGAGGTACTGAGGTGCCGTTCCCCTCACAGCTCCGTAGGCAAGCACCATGGTCTTGTAGCGGATGCGAGCTTCAACTGGAAGCCAGTGGAGGGAGCGGAGGAGCGGGGTGACGTGAGAGAACTTGGGAAGGTTGAACACCAGACGGGCTGCGGCGTTCTGGATGAGTTGTAGGGGTTTAATGGCACAGGCAGGGAGCCCAGCCAACAGCGAGTTGCAGTAATCCAGACGGGAGATGACAAGTGCCTGGATTAGGACCTGCGCCGCTTCCTGTGTGAGGCAGGGTCGTACTCTGCGGATGTTGTAGAGCATGAACCTACAGGAACGGGCCACCGCCTTGATGTTAGTTGAGAACGACAGGGTGTTGTCAGGATCACGCCAAGGTTCTTAGCGCTCTGGGAGGAGGACACAATGGAGTTGTCAACCGTGATGGCGAGATCATGGAGCGGGCAGTCCTTCCCGGGAGGAAGAGCAGCTCCGTCTTGCCGAGTTCAGCTTGAGGTGGTGATCCGTCATCCACACTGATATGTCTGCCAGACATGCAGAGATGCGATTCGCCACCTGGTCATCAGAAGGGGGAAAGGAGAAGATTAATTGTGTGTCGTCTGCATAGCAATGATAGGAGAGACCATGTGAGGTTATGACAGAGCCAAGTGACTTGGTGTATAGCGAGAATAGGAGAGGGCCTAGAACAGAGCCCTGGGGACACCAGTGGTGAGAGCGCGTGGTGAGGAGACAGATTCTCGCCACGCCACCTGGTAGGAGCGACCTGTCAGGTAGGACGCAATCAAGCGTGGGCCGCGCCGGAGATGCCCAACTCAGAGAGGGTGGAGAGGAGGATCTGATGGTTCACAGTATCGAAGGCAGCCGATAGGTCTAGAAGGATGAGAGCAGAGGAGAGAGAGTTAGCTTTAGCAGTGCGGAGCGCCTCCGTGATACAGAGAAGAGCAGTCTCAGTTGAATGACTAGTCTTGAAACTGATTTGGATCAAGAAGGTCATTCTGAGAGAGATAGCGGAGAGATAGCGGGAGAGCTGGCCAAGGACGGCACGTTCAAGAGTTTTGGAGAGAAAAGAAAGAAGGGATACTGGTCTGTAGTTGTTGACATCGGAGGGATCGAGTGTAGGTTTTTTCAGAAGGGGTGCAACTCTCGCTCTCTTGAAGACGGAAGGGACGTAGCCAGCGGTCAGGGATGAGTTGATGAGCGAGGTGAGGTAAGGGAGAAGGTCTCCGGAAATGGTCTGGAGAAGAGAGGAGGGGATAGGGTCAAGCGGGCAGGTTGTTGGGCGGCCGGCCGTCACAAGACGCGAGATTTCATCTGGAGAGAGAGGGGAGAAAGAGGACAGAGCACAGGGTAGGGCAGTGTGAGCAGAACCAGCGGTGTCGTTTGACTTAGTAAACGAGGATCGGATGTCGTCGACCTTCTTTTCAAAATGGTTGACGAAGTCATCTGCAGAGAGGGAGGAGGGGGAGGATTCAGGAGGGAGGAGAAGGTGGCAAAGAGCTTCCTAGGGTTAGAGGCAGATGCTTGGAATTTAGAGTGGAAGAAAGTGGCTTTAGCAGCAGAGACAGAAGAGGAAAATGTAGAGAGGAGGGAGTGAAAGGATGCCAGGTCCGCAGGGAGGCGAGTTTTCCTTAATTTCCGCTCGGCTGCCCGGAGCCTTGTTCTGTGAGCTCGCAATGAGTCGTCGAGCCACGGAGCGGGAGGGGAGGACCGAGCCGGCCTGGAGGATAGGGGACATAGAGAGTCAAAGGATGCAGAAAGGGAGGAGAGGAGGGTTGAGGAGGCAGAATCAGGAGATAGGTTGGAGAAGGTTTGAGCAGAGGGAAGAGATGATAGGATGGAAGAGGAGAGAGTAGCGGGGAGAGAGAGCGAAGGTTGGGACGGCGCGATACCATCCCGAGTAGGGGCAGTGTGGGAAGTGTTGGATGAGAGCGAGAGGGAAAAGGATACAAGGTAGTGGTCGGAGACTTGGAGGGGAGTTGCAATGAGGTTAGTGGAAGAACAGCATCTAGTAAAGATGAGGTTGAGCGTATTGCCTGCCTTGTGAGTAGGGGGAAGGTGAGAGGGTGAGGTCAAAAGAGGAGAGGAGTGGAAAGAAGGAGGCAGAGAGGAATGAGTCAAAGGTAGACGTGGGGAGGTTAAAGTCGCCCAGAACTGTGAGAGGTGAGCCGTCCCCAGGAAAGGAGCTTATCAAGGCATCAAGCTCATTGATGAACTCTCCGAGGGAACCTGGAGGGCGATAAATGATAAGGATGTTAAGCTTGAAAGGGCTGGTAACTGTGACAGCATGGAATTCAAAGGAGGCGATAGACAGATGGGTAAGGGGAAAGAGAGAATGACCACTTGGGAGAGATGAGGATCCCGGTGCCACCACCCCGCTGACCAGAAGCTCTCGGGGTGTGAGAGAACACGTGGGCGGACGAAGAGAGAGCAGTAGGAGTAGCAGTGTTATCTGTGGTGATCCATGTTTCCGTCAGTGCCAAGAAGTCGAGGGACTGGAGGGAGGCATAGGCTGAGATGAACTCTGCCTTGTTGGCCGCAGATCGGCAGTTCCAGAGGCTACCGGAGACCTGGAACTCCACGTGGGTCGTGCGCACTGGGACCACCAGATTAGGGTGGCCGCGGCCACGCGGTGTGGAGCGTTTGTATGGTCTGTGCAGAGAGGAGAGAACAGGGATAGACAGACACATAGTTGACAGGCTACAGAAGAGGCTACGCTAATGCAAAGGAGATTGGAATGACAAGTGGACTACACGTCTCGAATGTTCAGAAAGTTAAGCTTACGTAGCAAGAATCTTATTGACTAAAATGATTAAAATGATACAGTACTGCTGAAATAGGCTAGCTGGCAGTGGCTGCGTTGTTGACTTTGTAGGCTAGCTGGCAGTGGCTGCGTTGTTGACACTACACTAATCAAGTCGTTCCGTTGAGTGTGATTGCTGATTGCCTAGGTGAGGAGAAACCACTCCCCCTCCAATACAGCCACGAAAATAAGTCACAAATTGCCCTGCTCCTTGATCCTGGTTGATGTGTCAACAATAATCTGCAAGTTATTGGTGGTCAGCAATTCACACACCAAGTAGGCTACTGGAAAGACTGGCAACACTTAAAGTAGATGGCCTTATCTAGCAAAAAGACAGTACTAGATAACAGATAAAGACAATTCTATTTATCACTCCTGGAGATATCAAGAGTTATCTAGCTATAGAACGAAGTGAAAGTACAATATTGGCAATCTTTCATTTAAATCTGATGAGAGAAACATTTCTCATAATCGTCCACTGAGCAGTGCAGAGACACCATTCAAATGTGTGCAGGCTCTATAACTTCATCTTTAAGCACGAAGTGATTTCGTTCATCTGTGACAAAGAGAAAGTGACTCATGCCAAATCTTTTCAGTCTCCTGAGGGGGAATAGGCTTTGTCATGCCCTCTTCACGGCTGTCTTGCTTTGTTTGGAACTTGATAGTTTGTTGTTGAAGTGAACAGCAAGGAACTTGAAGCTCTCAACCTTCTTTACTGCAACCCTGTCGATGAGAATGGGGATGTGCCCGGTCCTCCTTTTCCTGTAGTCCACAATTATCTCCTTTGTCTTGATCACGCTGAGAAAGTGGTTGTTGCCCTGGCACCACACAGCCAGGTCTCTGACCTCATCCCTATAGGCTGTATCATCGTTGTCAGTGATCACCACTGGTGTGTCATCAGCAAACTTAATGATGGTGTTGGAGTCGTGCCTGGCCGTGCAGTCATGCATGAACAGGGCGTACAGGAGGGGACTGAGCAAGCACCCCTGAGGGGCTCCAGTGTTGACAATCAGCTTGGCGGATGTGTTGTTACCTACCCTTACCACCTGGGGGCGGCCTGTCAGGAAGTCCAGGATCCAGTTGCAGAGAGAGGTGTTTAGTCCCAGCATCGTTAGCTTAGTGATGAGCTTTGTGGGCACCATGGTGCACCATGTAAGCCATGACCAGCCTTTCAAAGCACTTCATGGCTACAGACGTGAGTGCTACGGGTTGGTAGTCATTTCGGTAGGTTACCTTAGTGTTCTTGGGCACAGGGACTATGATGGTCAGCTTGAAACATGTTGGCATTATAGACTCAGTCAGGGACAAGTTGAAAATGTCAGGGTATACTCTTGCCAGTTGGTCAGTGCATGCTTCGAGTACACATTCTGGTAATCCGTTTAGCCTTGAAGCCTTGTGAATGTTGACCTGTTTAAAGGTCTTTCTCACATTGGCTATGGAGAGCGTGATCACACAGTTGTCTGGAACAGCTGGTGCTCTCATGCATGTTTTAGTGTTACTTGCCTCGAAGCAAACATAGAAGTAGTTTAGCTCATCTGGTAGGGTCGTGTCACTGGGCAGCTCGCGGCTGTGCTTCCCTTTGTAGTCAGTAATACAGTAGTTAGCAAATCATGCCATGTCCGACGAGTGTCGGAACCAGTTTAGTACGATTCAATCTTAGTCCTGTATTGATGCTTTGCCTGTTTGATGGTTCGTCGGAGGGCATAGCGGGATTTCTTATAAGCTTTCGGGTTAGAGTCCCACTCCTTGAAAGCGGCAGCTCTACCCTTTCACTCAGTGCGGATGTTGCCTGTGATCCATGGCTTCTGGTTGGGGTATGTACGTTCAGTCACTGTGAGGACAACGTCATCGATGCACTTATTGATGAAGCCAGTGGCTGATGTGATGAACTCCTCAATACCATCGTAAGAATCCCAGAACATATTCTCGTCTGTGCTAGCAAAACAGTCTTGTAGCTTAGCATCTGCTTCGTCTGACCACTTTTTTATTGACCGAGTAACTGGTGCTTCCTGCTTTAGTTTTTGCTTGTAAGCAGGAATCAGGAGGATAGAATTATGGTCAGATTTTCCAAATGGAGGGTGAGAGAGAGCTTTGTACGCATCTCTGTGTGTGGAGTACAGGTGGTCTAGAGTTTTTCCCCCTCTGGTTTCACATTTAACATGCTGGTAGAAATGAGGTAAAGCGGATTTAAGTTTCCTTGCATTAAAGTCCCCGGCCACTAGGAGTGCCGCCTCCGGATGAGCGATTTCCTTTTTGCTTATGGCTGTATACAGCTCTTCGAGTGCTGTCTTCGCTTCAGCAGTGGTTTGTGGTGGTAAATCGACAGCTCCGAAGAATATAGATGAAAACTCTCTTGGTAAATAGTGTGGTCGGAGATACTCGAGCTCAGGCGAGTAAAACCTTGAGATTTCATTAGATTTCATGCACCAGCTGTTGTTTACAAATATACATAGACCGCCACTCCTGGTCTTCCCAGAGGCTGCAGTTCTATCTTGATGAAAAAGCGTAAAACCGGCCAGCTGTATGTTATTCATGTTGACATTCAGCCACATCTTGGTGAAACATAAGATTTTACAGTTTTTAATGTCCTGTTGGTAGGATATACGTGCTCGCACTGATTGTGCGTTGGCTAATAGGACCGATGGTAAAGGCAGATTACTCACGTCGGATCCTTACAAGGCACCCAGACCTACACTACTGTTCAAACGTTTGGGGTGAGTTAGACATGCCCTTCTTTTTGAAAGATAAGCACATTTTTTGTCCATTAAAATAACATCAAATTGATCAGAAATACTTTGTAGACATTGTTAATGTTATAAATTACTATTGTAGCTGGATTTTTTAATTGAAAATCTACATAGACGTTCAGAGGCCCATTATCAGCAACCATCACTCCTGTGTTCCAATGGCACGTTGCATAGTTAATCCGAGTTTATAATTTTGAAAGGATAATTGATCATTAGACCCTTTTGCAATTATGTTAGCTCAGCCGAAAACTGTTGTGCTGGTTAAAGAAGCTATACAACTGGCCTTCTGTAGACTAGACTAAAGAAGACTGGTAGTAAGGATATACATGTAAACAGGGCTGAAAAGTGACTGGTAGCAGGAATACTACATATCAATATTTATGGTAATATACTAATGGTAATATATACATGTAACAGGAGTAATAGTGACCAGTAGCAGGATAAATATATACTAATGGTAATATAAATCAATAATCAATGAACAGCAGTGTAGTGGTAGTTATAAATCAAATCAATAGTCATTTTAGTAGCAGCGTAGGTTAAGGATGAGTGGGTAGAAACCTGTGGATGGGCAAAGAGTCAGTGTAGCTAATCTATGGGGAGATGGAGAGCAGTAGTTGTTAGCCATTGAACAGTCTTATGGCCAGGGGATATAAGCTGTTTAGTACCTCCACAAGTCTGGTTCATCCTTGGGAGAAATTTCCAAATGCCTGGAGGTACCGCGTTCATCTGTACAAACAATAGTATACACGTATAAACACCATGGGACCACTCAGCCATCATACCGATCAGGAAGGAGACACGTTCTGTCTCCTAGAGGTGAAGTACTTTGGTGCGAAAAGTGCAAATCAATCCCAGAACAACAGCAAAGGACCTTGTGAAGATGCTGGAGGAAACTGGTGCAAAAGTATCTATATCCACAGTAAAACAATTCCTATATCGACATAACCTGAAAGGCCACTCAGCAAGGAAGATGTCACTGCTCCAAAACTGGCATAAAAAAGCCAGACTACGGTTTGCAACTGCACATGGGGACAAAGATCATACTTTTTTGTTCCTATGGAAAATGTGTGGCCAGAACTGAATGTGTTCAGTTATACACCTGTATACCATCTCTATAACACCTCTATAACACCTCTATAACACCTATATATCTCTATAACATCTCTATAACACATCTGTATCTCTATACCACTATAACATCTCTGTAAAATCTCTATAACACATCAATATATCTATACCTCTATAACATCTATATAACACCTTTATAACATCTCTATAACACCTCTAAAACACCTATGACATCTACATAAAACCTCTATAACACCGGTATAACACATGTATAACAACTCTAACACTGCTAACACCTCTAACACCTCTATCACACCTGTATAACATCTCTGACATTTATATATATCTTTAACACGTCTATGACAACTTTATAACACCTCTATAAGACCTGTATATCTCTACAACACCTCTATAACACCTCTATATCTCCATAACACCTCTATACACCTCTATAACACCTCTATATCTATATAACACTTCGCAACAGGACTGAGTGGTGTTATTTTATGTTTTTAAATTGTACACTTAGTTTACAAACATTCTGCCAACCATGGATTCACAGTGGTGGGGTGTTGGACTGATCTTGTTGATCGTGTTCATACCCGCTACGAACGGACTAAATAATGAAAACGCTGCTGGCAGAGGAGTTCAATACAGCAGGGAGTTTTTAATACAATGCAACTCAAATACAAACGCGATGGATATCCCAATGGCCCATCTAATACCTGATTGTCTGCGAGTGGATTACAAATCCAAATGCAAACGTGGAAAACGCGGGGGAATCAGACAAACACTTTTAAAAATGAAGAACAAACTTCCCGTACCCACCACCTTGGTGATTAATGCCCAGTCACTGAGGGGGAAAGCGGATGAGTTGTCAGCAAATCTGTGCTTCCAACACGAATATCGGGAGGCCTGTTTGCCTGCATTTACTGAGACTTGGCTGGATGACAGAGTCCCGGACAGAGAAGTAGAGCCGGCTGGCTTCACTCTGGTCAGAGCGGACCATGATCTGACAGTCACAGGGAAACTTCACGGCAGGGGTGTCTGCCTGCTTGTCAGGGACCAGTGGTGTAAATCGATCCTGGTAAGAGAGAGACTCTGTACCTCCGACATTGTACTGCTTTCTGTGTCACTGCGACCCTACTATCTGCCCCGTGAGTTCCCCCAATTGTTTGTTACTGTTGTGTACATTCAACCTAAAGCTAATATAACAAAGGCATCAGTGATGATTTATAATCTGTCACAGAAACTGGAATCCATCTCCCCCGACGCACCCAAATTCATTTTGTGCATGTGCAGGATTTTAACAACTGTACCTTGCGCAAAGTCTTGCGCAATACCATCAGCATGTGAAATGTCACACTAGGAAAAATAGGACTCTTGATTTGTGCTATGGGACAATACCAAAGGCGTTCTCTGCCACCACCAATATGTATCTATATAACACCTCTCTATAACATTTCTATAACAACTATATAACACCTCTATAACACCTCTATATCTATATAACACTTCTATAACACCTCTATAACACCTATATGTATCTCTATAACATCTCTATAACATTTCTACAATACATCTGTATCTCTATATGACTATAATATCTCTAACATCTCTATAACACATCAATATATCTATACCTCTATAACATCTATATTACACCTTTATAACATCTCTATAACACCTCTAAAACACCTCTGTGACATCTACATAACACCTCTATAACTTCTCTATAACAATACTATAACATCCCTATAACAACTCCATAATACCTCTACAACACATCTATATCGCTATAACACCCCTGTAACATCTATATAATGCCTCTGTAACACCTATATAACATCTCCATAATACCTCCATAACACCACCATAACATCTCTATAACACATCAATATATCTATACCTCTATAACATCTATATTGCACCTTTATAACATCTCTATAACACCTCTATAACACCTCTATAACTTCTCTATAACAATACTATAACATCCCTATAACAACTCCATAATACCTCTACAACACATCCATATCGCTATAACACCTCTGTAACACCTATATAACATCTCCATAATACCTCCATAACACCACCATAACATCTCTATATCATCTATATAACAACTCTATAATACCTCTACAACACTATATCGCTATAACACCTCTAACACCTTTAACACCTCTAGCACCTCTAAAACATCTCTATGACATCTCCATATATCTTTAACATCTCTATAACATATCATTAACATCTCAATATCTCTATAACATCTCTATAACACATCTATATCTCTATACCTCTTTAACATCCATATAACTCCTTTATAGCATCTCTATAACACCTCAGAAACATCTACATAACACCTCTAACACAAATAACACCTCTATAACACCACTATAACAACTCTATCTCTAACATCTCTATTAATTCACTATAACACCTCTAACACAAATAACACCTCTATAACAACTCTAACATCTCTAACATCTCTATTACTTCACTATAACACCTCTAACACCTCTATAACACCACTATAACATCTCTAACATCTATATTACTTCACTATAACACCTCTATATCACCGGTATAACATCTCTATAACACCTTTAACACCTCTATAATACCTGTGTAAGACCTCTATAACACCTTTAACACCACTATAACACCTGTATAACACCTGTATAACATCTGTATAACTTCTCTAGGGTAGCCTAGTGGTTAGAGCATTGGACTAGTAACCGAAAGGTTGCAAGTTCAAATCCCCGAGCTGACAAGGTACAAAATCTGTCGTTCTGCTCCTGAACAGGCAGTTAACCCACTGTTCCTAGGCCGTCATTGAAAATAATACTTTTTTCTTAACTGACTTGCCTAGTAAAATAAAGGTAAAATAAAATAAAATAAATCTGAGACCTATGTCTATTTTTGCTGTGCCAATCTGCATGGCCCATCTCAAGGTGAGTGGAGCTGTGATGTCAATAAAAAGCCTTTCATCACAGATCCTCACAAGGGGCCCGATTCCGACTTAGGAAATGTACGCCTTTCCTACACACTTCTCAGTACTTGGTATTCAGATTTATTTTATGCAGGTGCGTAATAGGCATTGTAGATGTGCTTCTCTTGGGTGGGCTGAATGAATTTATTTAAACTACTGTAAACACTCCCACACATTCTCGTGGAGTTTTCGTTGAACTTGGTTTCAGTACATTTATCTTAAGCCATCCCTTTAAAACCTGTTATGGATCATGCGCATTTTCGCAGCTTTTTGTTAAAAATCGCGCAACATTTCAAAGTCATGCTACTCATGCCAGGAATATAGTATATGCAAATGATAAGTATGTGTGTATAGAAAACACTCTGAAGTCTCTAAAACTGGTTAAATCGTGTCTGTGGCTATAACATAACGTGTTTAGGAGTAAAAATCCCTTGAAAAACTGTTCTCCAAAAACACAAAAAAAATATTAATCCGCCAGTCAATGTATTGTTTAAGGCGACTGCAAATAAATGAAGATGCCCTGTAAAGGCCTACAGCTTCCACACGATGTCGCCAGTGCTGGCATTTCCAACCTACTTAATCCTTGGTTGTATGACGTTTCCGCCTTTCCTGTTTTAGTCTCTCCACAGGATGTTGTGAAAATGTAAAACATGGACGCTGATTTCAAGACTAGCTGCTATCGAATACAGATCGCCCCATGATGAATTGTATAGATTATTAATGTTTATTAATACCTAAAGTTGGTTTAGAAAAGTAGTTTGAAGTGATTTGTAAAAGTTTATAGGCAACTTTTGTAATTTTAAAAAGTGACGTTGCGTCTTGTAAAATGGAATATTCCTGGATCAGACCGGTCTAAGGAAAACGACATTTTGGCTATACAATGACGGATTTAATCGGGAAAAATACCCAATTGTGATGTTTATGGGATATATAGGAGTGCCAAGAAAGAAGCTCGTCAAAGGTAATGAATGTTTTATATTTTATTTCTGCGTTTTGGGTAGCGCCGGCTACCGCAAAATCTGTTGTTTTAGGTGACGTTCCAGTACTTTGGGGGTGCATGCTATCAGATAATAGCTTCTCATGCTTTCGCCGAAAAGCATTTTACAAATCTGACTTGGTGGCTAGATTCACAACGAGTGTAGCTTTAATTCAGTACCTTGCATGTGTGTTTTAATGAAAGTTTGAGTTTTGTCAAAAACTATAGGTGGTCAACTATCAAGTTCAAACCATAAAATATTGGAAGGTGACTTTTTTTTTTTTACAATAGGGGTTGAACAATAGTCCTATACATTTACCTTAATTCTCACTAATCATAGAACTGTATGACAATGGTCCTGTCATCATGAACCGTGCTCCAGGTTTAACCTGCTACAGTAGGTGTGGTCTGAGTTCCATAATGATTCAAAGAGGCTACATGTCCCAAATTATTGCACAACGTTAGCCTAATATTATCCACGAATGCTAGCGACCCCAGGAATAATTTACAAGGCCGTGACAGAAGACAGAAAAGTAAACGGAATGGAATGGAATTATGCAAAATGTTGGATACAAATTGAAGAAGTCTCTCACTGTTGCCGCCTGCTACCGACCTCCCTCAGCTCCCAGCTGTGCCCTGGACACCATTTGTGAATTGATCGCCCCCCATCTAGCTTCAGAGTTTGTTCTGTTAGGTGACCTAAACTGGGATATGCTTAACACCCCGGCAGTCCTACAATCTAAGCTAGATGCCCTCAATCTCACACAAATCATCAAGGAACCCACCAGGTACAACCCTAACTCTGTAAACAAGGGCACCCTCATTGACGTCATCCTATCCAACTGGCCCTCCAAATACACCTGTCTTCAAACAGGATCTCAGCGATCACTGCCTCATTGCCTGTATCCGCTACGGATCCACAGTCAAACGACCACCCCGCATCACTGTCAAACGCTCCCTAAAACACTTCTGTGAGCAGGCCTTTCTAATCGACCTGGCCCGGGTATCCTGGAAGGACATTGACCTCATCCCGTCAGTTGAGGATGCCTGGTCATTCTTTAAAAGTCACTTCCTGACCATTTTAGATAAGCATGCTCCGTTCAAAAATGCAGAACTAAGAACAGATATAGCCCTTGGTTCACTCCAGACCTGACTGCCCTCGACCAGCACAAAAACATCCTGTGGTGAACTGCAATAGCATCGAATAGTCCTCGCGATATGCAACTGTTCAGGGAAGTCAGGAACCAATACACGCAGTCAGTCAGGAAAGCTAAGGCCAGCTTCTTCAGGCAGAAATTTGCATCCTGTAGCTCCAACTCCAAAAAGTTCTGGGACACTGAAGTCCATGGAGAACAAAAGCACCTCCTCCCAGCTGCCCACTGCACTGAGGCTAGGTAACACGGTCACCACCGATAAATCCATGATTATCGAAAACTTCAACAAGCATTTCTCAACGGCTGGCCATGCCTTCCGCCTGGCTACTCCAACCTCGGCCAACAGGTCCGCCCCCCCCGCAGCTACTCGCCCAAGCCTCTCCAGGTTCTCCTTTACCCAAATCCAGATAGCAGATGTTCTGAAAGAGCTGCAAAACCTGGACCCGTACAAATCAGCTGGGCTTGACAATCTGGACCCTCTATTTCTGAAACTATCCGCCGCCATTGTCGCAACCCCTATTACCAGCCTGTTCAACCTCTCTTTCATATCGTCTGAGATCCGCAAGGATTAGAAAGCTGCCGCAGTCATCCCCCTCTTCAAAGGGGGAGACACCCTGGACCCAGACTGTTACAGCCCTATATCCATCCTGCCCTGCCTATCTAAGGTCTTCGAAAGCCAAGTCAACAAACAGGTCACTGACCATCTCGAATTCCACCGTACCTTCTCCGCTGTGCAATCTGGCTTCCGAGCCGGTCACGGGTGCACCTCAGCCACGCTTAAGGTACTAAATGATATCATAACCGCCATCGATAAAAGACAGTACTGTGCAGCTGTCTTCATCGACCTTGCCAAGGCTTTCGACTCTGTCAATCACCATATTCTTTTCGGCAGACTCAGTAGCCTCGGTTTTTCTGATGACTGCCTTGCCTGGTTTACCAACTACTTTGCAGACAGAGTTCAGTGTGTCAAATCGGAGGGCTTGCTGTCCGGTCCTCTGGCAGTCTCTATGGGGGTGCCACAGGGTTCAATTCTCGGGCCGACTCTTTTCTCTGTATATATCAATGATGTTGCTCTTGCTGCGGGCGATTCCCTGATCCACCTCTACGCAGACGACTCCATTTTGTTGATCCCTGCCTTCAGACAGAAACTAAAACAAGAAGCTCCCACGCTGAGGTCTGTTCAACGCTGGTCCGACCAATCTGATTCCACACTCTAAGACTGCTTCCATCACGTGGACTGGGATATGTTTCGTATTGCGTCAGACAACAACATTGACGAATACGCTGATTCGGTGTGCGAGTTCATTAGAACGTGCATTGAAGATGTCGTTCCCATAGCAACGATTAAAACATTCCCAAACCAGAAACCGTGGATTGATGGCAGCATTCGCGTGAAACTGAAAGCGCGAACCACTGCTTTTAATCAGGGCAAGGTGACCGGTAACATGACCGAATACAAACAGTGTAGCTATTCCCTCCGCAAGGCAATCAAACAAGCTAAGCGTCAGTATAGAGACAAAGTAGAATCTCAATTCAACGGCTCAGACACAAGAGGTATGTGGCAGGGTCTACAGTCAATCACGGATTACAAAAAGAAAACCAGCCCCGTCACGGACCAGGATGTCTTGCTCCCAGGCAGACTAAATAACTTTTTTGCCCGCTTTGAGGACAATACAGTGCCACTGACACGGCCTGCAACCAAAACATGCGGCCTCTCCTTCACTGCAGCCGAGGTGAGTAAAACATTTAAATGTGTTAGCCCTCGCAAGGCTGCAGACCCAGACGGCATCCCCAGCCGCACCCTCAGAGCATGCGCAGACCAGCTTGCTGGTGTGTTTACGGACATATTCAATCAATCCCTATCCCAGTCTGCTGTTCCCACATGCTTCAAGAGGGCCACCATTGTTCCTGTTTCCAAGAAAGCTAAGTTAACTGAGCTAAACGACTACCGCCCCATAGCACTCACTTCCGTCATCATGAAGTGCTTTGAGAGACTAGTCAAGGACCATATCACCTCCACCCTACCTGACACCCTAGACCCGCTCCAATTTGCTTACCGCCCAAATAGGTCCACAGATGATGCAATCTCAAAAACACTGCACACTGCCCTAACCCATCTGGACAAGAGGAATACCTATGTGAGAATGCTGTTCATCGACTACAGCTCGGCATTCAACACCATAGTACCCTCCAAGCTCGTCATCAAGCTCGAGACCCTTGGTCTCGACCCCGCCCTGTGCAACTGGGTACTGGACTTCCTGACGGGCCGCCCCCCAGGTGGTGAGGGTAGGCAACAACATCTCCACCCCGCTGATCCTCAACACTGTAGCCCCACAAGGGTGCGTTCTAAGCCCTCTCCTGTACTACCTGTTCACCCATGACTGCGTGGCCACGCACGCCTCCAACTCAATCATCAAGTTTGCGGACGACACAACAGTGGTAGGCTTGATTACCAACAACGACGAGACGGCCTACAGGGAGGAGGTGAGGGCCCTCGGAGTGTGGTGTCAGGAAAATAACCTCACACTCAACATCAACAAAACTAAGGAGATGATTGTGGACTTCAGGAAACAGCAGAGGGAACACCCCCCTATCCACATCGATGGAACAGTAGTGGAGAGGGTAGCAAGTTAAGTTCCTCGGCATACACATCACAGACAAACTGAATTGGTCCACCCACACAGACAGCATCGTGAAAAAGGCGCAGCAGCGCCTCTTCAACCTCAGGAGGCTGAAGAAATTCGGCTTGTCACCAAAAGCACTCACAAACTTCTACAGATGCACAATCGAGAGCATCCTGGCGGGCTGTATCACCGCCTGGTACGGCAACTGCTCCTCCCACAACCGTAAGGCTCTCCAGAGGGTAGTGAGGTCTGCACAACGCATCACCGGGGGCAAACTACCTGCCCTCCAGGACACCTACACCACCCGATGTTACAGGAAGGCCATAAAGATCATCAAGGACAACAACCACCCGAGCCACTGCCTGTTCACCCCGCTATCATCCAGAAGGCGAGGTCAGTACAGGTGCATCAAAGCTGGGACCGAGAGACTGAAAAACAGCTTCTATCTCAAGGCCATCAGACTGTTAAACAGCCACCACTAACATTGAGTGGCTGCTGCCAACACACTGACACTGACTCAACTCCAGCCACTTTAATAATGGGAATTGATGGGAAATTATGTCAAATTTATCACTAGCCACTTTAAACAATTCTACCTAATATAATGTTTACATACCCTACATTATTCATCTCATATGTATACGTACATACTGTACTCTATATCATCTGCTGCATCTTTATGTAATACATGTATCACTAGCCACTTTAACTATGCCACTTTGTTTACATACTCATCTCATATGTATATACTGTACTCGATACCATCTACTGTATCTTGCCTATGCAGCTCTGTACCATCACTCATTCATATATCTTTATGTACATATTCTTTATCCCCTTACACTTGTGTGTATAAGACAGTAGTTTTGGAATTGTTAGTTAGATTACTTGTTGGTTATTACTGCATTGTCGGAACTAGAAGCACAAGCATTTCGCTACACTCGCATTAACATCTGCTAACCATGTGTATGTGACAAATAACATTTGATTTGATTTGATTTGGACCATTCTGTATACTTCCGGCCCATCCTTGGACACTGTGCTATCTAACCTCCAAACGAGCTTCAATGCCATACAACACTCCTTCCGTTGCCTCCAACTGCTCTTAAACGCTAGTAAAACCAAATGCCTGCTTTTCAACCGTTCGCTGCCTACACCCGCACGCCCGACTAGCATCACCACCCTGGATGGTTCCGACCTTGAATATGTGGACATCTATAAGTACCTAGGTGTCTGGCTAGACTGTAAACTCTCCTTCCAGACTCATATCAAACATCTCCAATCGAAAATCAAATCTAGAGTCGGCTTTCTATTCCGCAACAAAGCCTCCTTCACTCACGCCGCCAAACTTACCCTAGTAAAACTGACTATCCTACCGATCCTCGACTTCGGCGATGTCATCTACAAAATAGCTTCCAACACTCTACTCAGCAATCTGGATGCAGTTTATCACAGTGCCATCCGTTTTGTCACTAAAGCACCTTATACCACCCACCACTGCGACCTGTATGCTCTAGTTGGCTGGTGCTCGCTACATATTCGTCGCCAGACCCACTGGCTCCAGGTCATCTACAAGTCCATGCTAGGTAAAGCTCCGCCTTATCTCAGTTCACTGGTCACGATGGCAACACCCACCCGTAGCACACGCTCCAGCAGGTGTATCTCACCGATCATCCCTAAAGCCAACACCTAATTTGGCCGCCTTTCGTTCCAGTTCTCTGCTACCTGTGACTGGAACGAATTGCAAAAATCGCTGAAGTTGGAGACTTTTATCTCCCTCACCAACTTCAAACATCTGCTATCTGAGCAGCTAACCGATCGCTGCAGCTGTACATAGTCTATCGGTAAATAGCCCACCCAATTTTACCTACCTCATCCCCATACTGTTTTTATTTATTTACTTTTCTGCTCTTTTGCACACAAATATCTCTACCTGTACATGACCATCTGAAAATTTATCACTCCAGTGTTAATCTGCAAAATTGTAATTATTCGCCTACCTCCTCATGCCTTTTTTCACATAATGTATATAGACTCTCTTTTTTTTCTACTGTGTTATTGACTTGTTAATTGTTTACTCCATGTGTAACTCTGTGTTGTCTGTTCACACTGCTATGCTTTATCTTGGCTAGGTCGCAGTTGCAAATGAGAACCTGTTCTCAACTAGCCTACCTGGTTAAATAAAGGTGAAATAAAAAAATGAAACTAACACTTAAGTGACAGTTATAAATGTATGTGGGTATTCCTGACTGTAGATCCCGATAGTGGCTAATATTTAAAATGACACAAATGGTAAAATAAAATGGAGAAAAGCCTGGGTATATAATTAAAACATTTGAAAGCGCATACATCAACTCTGCAGGTTCAGCCCTACATAAGCCTTTAGCTTGGTCTCCAAATTTCACCCACGCAAATTAAAAGGGCACACAATTAATGGCACTGCTATTTATAGCCTACTTCACTGTGGAAAAGGGTCTGCAATACCTCTTATGTTGATATGATTTTCAGTTTGCTTACTTTTGAATTGATTTCACATTCGTCTCCAGTGATCATAATGTAAAATGTATCTAAAACAATTGTTATTTAGCCTACATTTACAATCCCCTTCTAACAGATAACTAATTTACCTAGCTCTTATCAATAGGTCTTATCAATTTATAAATTACAGTGCATGGAGAATGCTGTTAAATTAATTAAGTAGATGCTTTTTCAACCGGCAGGTTCACTAGACCTTATTCATGACCTTATTCATGACCTTATTCATGACCTTATTCATGGTTTCCTCACGCGTAAAGCTGGTTAACTCATCGTGATAATACTACCACCACTTACCTGAACTCATCCTGGTAATACTGCCACCACTTACCTGAACTCATCCTGATAATCTGCCACCACTTACCTGAACTCATCCTGGTAATACTGCCACCACTTACCTGAACTCATCCTGATAATCTGCCACCACTTACCTGAACTCATCCTGGTAATACTACCACCACTTACCTGAATGGTGACTGTTTTCCATAATGGCAGTGCCCTTGAGTGCTATGATGTTGAGGTAGCTAAAATTGACATATTTTATTAGGCAACTGCTGAAAATACTGGGTCAAGCCTCTGAACATGGCAGCTCCAACATGAACAGGGTCAGTGTGGATGGTACACTGGAGATTAAAGACCCTTCTCCCTCACAACAATCAGTATACAGCAGATGGGGGTGTTTTATTTACCTTCAGACAACACTGTCTGTATAGTAAAGCTGTGTTGATTCACTGAATCTTGAGTTAGTTTTAGGCTGAAACAAAACCATTCACTAGACCCTGTGGATCCATTAAACCAGGAGTGAAGAACACTGAGCTAAGGAGAATTAGTGGATTCAATCCGTAGGGTCAAAGATCAGCATTGCAGGCAAAGGGGCCAGGGTTCAGGTCTAGAAGCACAGTTTTGACTGTTCCTACAGTTTTGCTTCAGTACTGCAGTTTAACTGATGCCCGGCGCAGAAATATAATTTCCATACACTGCCAAATATAAGTCGAATTAGAAAATTCCTAATAAGACACTTTAGTCATCACTTTTGTGTACAAAACATCCATTGAATTATTCAAATAACTGTCACTGAGGCAGATTTTTTTCCAGCACTCGCAGCCTTCATTTTTTGTGTTTATATTCATTCAATGTCTGCCATGTTTTTGGATGGTGTCATCATTGCTCGTGCTGCTCCCAGCCCTGAGTCTCTCCATAGTGTCAATGCTCCACAGAGGGATGGATGGTTTTGGGGAAAGTCATGGCACGTGGTCCACTGTGACAGGTGGATGTATTGTAATGTCTGACAGCAGGCTGATTTAGATTGGGGGTTGGAGTCTACAGTCTACATCTATCAGGAGGGTTAGACTACGGTCTACATCTATCCCCCTATAGCCTGTCAGACAGGGGACGTCCATAATAAGACCATGAATTAGTGGGTACCCAACCATACTGTGGTTTCAGGGCACATGACTTATAGGGTGTGTGTTTGTGTGTGCTTCTCTGTGTGTGCGTGTGCATGTGTAGATCCGTACGTGCGTGTGTGTTCATTCAAACATGTCACTCAGAATCAGGTCCAGAATATCTCTCTGCAGACTTCAGTGTCAGTCCAATATCAGGCGGTAATGACATGCTGCTTGGTTTATCCATCCCCAGATAGATCAGGAACAGGTGAGTAATCAGGGGACAGAGACTCTGGGCTCGGACAGGGAACCAGACAGAAGTCATTCATCACAGAGGTGATTGTTCTCAGCTGGTCAGTCTGATGCTATTATTTCATCATTTTATGGTTCCTTTGGTATCAGTATGCAAGAATTAACCAACAAATAATGGTACTTTTACAGTCATTTTAACTCCATTTAAAATAAGATTGTTTTTCTCTGAATTCATTACTGTGCTGTGGCTGGCAACGAATCAGAAAATATCTGCATGTTTTGGTCTTTGAATCATTTTATTCCATTCATGAACACAAAGATCTCCGTTTTCCAATGATTTGCTAGTACACAAGTAAAATTTCACGCCTGAAAGCAGTAATACTTTCTTCAATCAATAAGGTATTTTATCCTGGAACATACAAGGACTCACAAAATAATGAAAATCCTTGATGGGTACTCATAAAATGCATACAATTATATCGGTTCTGGAGATATTACAGGGATGAAAGACAATGTCATCAATGGATCTTGTCTGATGCACTGTGTGTGTAGAACATTAGGGAAAAAAAGGTCTACTTTTATCTCAGGACTTTGATGTTGGAGGTTCAAGAATCATTATGAGAGAGATGGGCCTTTCCTCAATTGGTTAAGAGTCTGTCCTCTCCTCAACTCCTCCATCCTCCTCTCCTCCATAAAACAGCAGTTTTTTTCCTCAAAGGAGAAAAGCATGCACACATTTTAAAAAAGATAGACTAATTATCCTTTTGTCTATAAAATGTCTAAAATTATTTTTTTACCACTTTACACTTGCGTTTCGCGATTCCACCTCTGTAAACGTAATTTGCTAGTTGATTTTTTTTTAATCTACATTTTCTAAAGATGTTCTGTCTTCGTAGCAGAGTACACAAGTTATATTTCCACCTGAACCACAAGAGGTGTCAGTAATGCTTTCATTAATCAATAAGATAATTTCATCCTGGAACAAAATATAATGACAATCTTTGAGGATGGACACCCATGCTATGCATAAAATTATATCTGTTTTGGAGATGATAGTGGAGATGGAAGTTAGAGAGAAAGGAGAGGGGGAAAGAAAGCAAGGAGAAAGAGAGAAGACTGCATTCTGGGCCACATGCTGGGCTGGTTGGATGGTCCTTTAGAAACACATACCTGTGTGTGTGTGTGTGTGTGTGTGTGTGTGTGTGTGTGTTGTCCTGTGCTGTGGAGTAAAATGGCTGTGTTTGATTCCATTACAGCTGTATTTAATGGTTGTGTCACAGTCTATTAACTGCATTCATCTTTTCTGTGATATATCATGACATTTCTGCACTCAACAAATGAGGTTCTTCAAAATAGCCACCCCTTACCCTACAATAGTAATGTATAACATTAACAATGTCTGCACTGCATTTCTGATCAACTTGATGTTATTTTAATTGACAAAAAATGTGCTTTTCATTAAAAAACAAGGACATTTCTAAGTGACCCCAAACTTTTGTATGGGAGTGTATACACACACACACACACACACACACACACACACACACACACACACACACACACACACACACACACACACACTGAGGTAGGACTATATGAGCACCAGTGGCAGCCAGGCAGCAACAATCTGGGTTGATAATGGCTCAGAGAGTTGGTTTATGTCATCTAAACAGAGATGTCTTATGTAATATAATTAGATATGGCAATGTATCTAAACAGAGATGGTAATGTAATCTAAACAGAGAAGGTAATGTAATCTAAACAGAGATGGTTTTGTAATCTAAACAGAGATGGTTGATGTAAATCTAAACAACATAATTATCTGTAGGAGACCATGATCAAAAGACTATCATAATAACCATATTACATGATAACCAAAGAACAGGAAATGAGAGCTGTGACTGTGTGTGCTCATATGGATGGGTGCCTTCATGCTTGTGTGTGTGTGTGTGTGTGTGTGTGTGTATTCTTGTCTGTCTTTCTCTCATTTTTTCAGGACCTGTTTGTTAAAAATACATTTCATATTGAGAATATGCATGGGGAGGCACACCGTGGCAGCTAGAGCGCACACCTTGGCAGTTAGTGTGCGCTCTGCTCTCGGCTTGCCAGCCTCAATCTATTTGAAGCGGCTTTTAGGCCTGCTCCGTTCCTATACTCTTTCATAATTTGAATCTCTAGTCAATAAACAATAGAGCATCTACATGAAGAATGGTAATGGGAAAACAGCAAGGAGAGAAATATGAAAAGCTGTCCTTTTTCTATGAAACAGATACCGCTCAACTGACTAATATAACTTAATATGAAACTCAGAGACCACATACGCAGCCGGTGGAAGCTGATATTCAGCTTATGCATTTCTATTCCCCACTCCCCAGCCCGCCCGCCCGACCGCCAGCCTGCTCGCCAATGTGCCTGCCTGACAGCAATAAACACATTTAGATAACTCACACGTTGCCAGGCTCCAACTCTAGCTCCAGGGATATTACCCTCTCTCTCCAACGGTACACACGGAAATTACACTGTCACTTTACTATTAATGGAGACAGGTGTGTAGGCCCTCTTTGAACTTATATAATTAATATTAATTCTCTGTCAGTCCTCATTAGGAACTTGATTAACTTGTATCCGGACGCAAATGAGCATTTTGACCCTTTCAGGGGGCAGGTGCTTAACATGATTGACATCAGGAAAAGAACGGGGGCTATCAGCTGACCATTGAGGTTGATGTAAATCTGCTAGTTAGTCAGCTAGCTTGATTCTTTTTTTCACTGATTGTGATTTATCTTCAATGCTCTTAAATACTTAAATAATAACTTCATAATATAATATTCATCATCTTCTAACTCATGATATATGGGTTAGCTGGCTAGTGGCATGTGTGGATATGTTAGTATATGGTGATTAGCTAGAGTCTGGACTACCCGTATTGCTGCTGCCCTGACACACGTGCTACTCTCGGCTGATGAAGGGATGGAGTTGAGTGAAGGGTCATTGATACAGCCGCTCCTCACCGTGTCTTTCTGCCTTGCTCTGCTGCACGTATCAGCCAATCAGATCGAATATTGATGATGTAAATCAAGTTTTATTAAGTGTTCATCAAATGTTATGCTGCTGTGGCAGTACTGTTGATATTTAACTAGTTGCTCCTACCCTCTACTTTTTTGAACATTTTGTTAAAAATCGCGCAACATTTCAGCGCCCTGCTACTCATGCCAGGAATATAGTACGTTCATATGGTTAGAATGTGTGTATAGGAAACCCTCGGACGTTTTTAAAACTGGTTAAATCACGACTGTGGCTATTACATAACGTGCGTTACATCGGAAAGCGCAGGAAAACCTGATCACAGAAAATGGAAATAAATATCCTTGCGCCACTTCCAGCAATTGTTAACAGTGAGCCGAATTAGATAAGACCGAGCATTCAACTCCCACAGCATCCCCATGTAGTCGAGTATCTTGTGAATTTAATTTAACGATGTACCTCCGGTCTCCGCCCAGATCATTCCGGAAGAGCTCTCTCCTGAAATTTTTTCCAAGACGACAGCTAATGATATGTACATCGCCTACGGATGATTTTTATCGCTTATTAACGTTTACTAATACCGAAAGTAGCATTACAAACGTATTTCGAAGTGTTTTGTGAAAGTTTATCGTCTACTTTTTGAATTTTAAAAAATGACGTTACGTTGTGAAATCGCTGTTTTTTTCGTTTATCACACAGTCTACATATAACGATATCTTGGCTTTATATGGCCCGATTTAATCGAAATAAAGACCCAATAGTGTTTATGGGACATCTAGGAGTGCCAACAAAGAAGATGGTGAAAGGTAATGACTGTTTTCTATTTTATTGTGCGGTTTGTGTATCGCCGAAATGCTAATTATTTTGTTTACGTCCCCTGCTGTGCTTTTCTGTTGTAGTGTATTGGTGCATGCTATCAGATAATAGCTTCTCATGCTGTCGCCGAAAAGCATTTTAAAAATCTGACTTGTTGCCTGGATTCACAACGAGTGTAGCTTTAATTTGATACCCTGCATGTGTATTTTAATGAACTTTTGAGTTTTAACTAATACTATTAGCATTTAGCGTAGCGCATTTGCATTTCCAGAGCTCTAGTTGGGACGCAAGCGTCCCAGGTAGAGGTAAGAGGTTAAACTAGGTAGCTAGCTATTCACATTCCACGTGTGACCGTAGTGGGTTCAGAACTACAACGACAAAGACTGTATACGAAACTGTATACCATAATTATACCATCACCCAGAAGGGCACTAAGTGAGTGGGAGGGTGAAGGGGCGTGTGCTCGGCACAGGTAGACTCCTATCTGTGCACGTGCCTACAGCCTATACATCTTTCAGTTGTGACAAGTCAATGAGAACTGACCCCTGGTCTAAGATGGACACCAACAGAGTTTTTGGTCACTCTGATTCAGATGTAAGGCTGCATTACAACTACTGTAGGATTTACATTATATACCGGCTGATATACATTTTTACTAAATTAAATATTTCATTCCTGAAATATTTGTTCCTAAATAAGATCCACTTGATGCTCCCTGTCTCCCAGCTGTCCCCTTGTCTAAAACAGCTGATGCCATATTGGCCTTCTCCTCTCCTTGTTCTAGGAAGATGTGCCTATTGTTAAAATACCCATTATTCTTCATGGCTGGGTCACTGTGCCTTCGTCCATAATCTCACCCTATTCCCTATTTAGTGCACTACTTTTGACCAGGGCTCCTGTGCCCTTAACAGGGAATAGAGTGCCATTTGGTATGAAGCCATTGTCTGTCAGTCTGTCTGTGCTGGCTGGCCAGTGGACTGGGTGTAATCAGCCATGCTGTATGTCTCTGTTAGCTGCATGGGGAGATGGGTCTGTATTAGAGATGAGAATGGAACGGGTTCAAGTCTATTTTCTTCAATAAACACTTGTTATAAGGGGGGTAGCTTTAAGCCAAGTCATTCCAAGCTGCTGTAAAATAAAGAAATAAGTTCAACACAAGTTTAACATACTGAGGCAGGTGCAAGCCAAAACACTTTTACTGAACCTCTGAACATGTTCCCTTGATGACTAAAAATGGTGCCGGAGGGGATGGGTGCTGTTTTACGGGTTCTTAACCAATTGTGCTATTTTGTGTTTTTTTTTTGCATTGTTTGTAACTTATGTTGGTCCTACCATCTCTTATGACTGAAAAGAGCTTATGGATATCAGAACAGCGATTACTCACCTCGACCTGGACAAATATTCTTTCTTTAATGAGTCGGATGCAAAGGATATAATGTTGCTCCCAGCCAAGGCCCAAATGCTCATCATTCGCATGAAGAAGAAAAGCAAATATAATATTAACGTCTTGGTGACAGGGGGGCAGTGTTGAGTAGCTTGGATGAATAAGGTGCCCAGAGTAAACTGCCTGCTACTTTGTCCCAGATGCTGATATATGCATATTATTAGTATTGGATAGAAAACACTCTGAAGTTTCTAAAACTGTTTGAATGATGTCTGTGAGTTTGAGGTTTGTAGTTTCATTTAAGTGATTGCTTATCCAATATGCTGTGTCTATGGGGCCAGATTGCACTTCCCAAGGCTTCCAGCAGATGTCAACAGTCTTTAGAAAGTTGTTTGAGGCTTCTATTGTGGAAGGGGATCGAATAAGAGCTGTTTCAACAAGTGGACTAGGCTGTGGCCAATCAGTTGTTTACTGCGCGGTCACGCGGGCACGCCGTTCCTTCTTTTTCCTCCGTAAGGAATAAGCTATTGTCCGGTTGGAATATTATTGAAGATTTATTATAAAAAGACCCTAAGGATTGATTCTAAATGTTTCTACAAACTGTAAGGGAACTCTTGACTTTTCGTCTGGATTTTGCGCTCGCGCATTGTGCCTTTGGAATAGTGAACTAAACGTGCACACAAAAAAATGAGGTATTTGGACATAAATATGGACGTAATTGAACAAAACTAACATTTCTTGTGGAAGTGGGAGCCCGGGGAGTGCATTCCCACGAATATCAGCAAAGGTAAGTGAAGATTTATAATGCTATTCATGACTTTTGTTGACTCCACAACTTGGCAGGTAACTGTATGGCTTGCTTGTGTGGCTGAACGCTGTTCTCAGATTATTGAATATTGTGCTTTTGCTGTAAAGCTTTTTTGAAATCTGACACAGCGGTTGCATTAAGAACAAGTTTATCTTTAATTCTATGTAAAATATGTATCTTTCATCAAAGTTTATGATGAGTATTTCTGTTATTTGATGTGGCTCTCTGCAATTTCTCCAGATGTTTTGGAGGCATTTCTGAACATGGCGCCAATGTAAACTGAGGTTTTTGGATATAAATATGAACTTGATCGAACAAAACATACATGTATTGTTTAACATTGAGTCCTGGGAATGTCATCTGATGAAGATCGTCAGAGGTTAGTGATTCATTTTTATCTCTATTTCTGCTTTTCGTGACACCTCTCTTTGGTGGGAAAATGGCTGAATGCTTTCTGTGACTAGTTGCTGACCTAACATAATGATATGTTCTGCTTTCTCCAAAAAGCTTTTTTGGAATCGGACACTGTGATTGGATTAACGAGAAGTGTATCCTTAACCTTTTGCGTGTAGGGGGCAGTATTTTTTTTATTTTTGGCTAAAAAACGTACTCATTTGAAACTGCCTATTTCTCAGCCCCAGAAACTAGAATATGCATATACTTGTCAGATTAGGATAGAAAACACTCTAAAGTTTCCAAAACTGTAGAAAATATTGTCTGTGAGTATAAAAGAACTGATATTGCAGGCGAAAACCTGAGGAAAGTCCAATCAGGAAGTGCTTCTTATTTTGAAACCTCTCTGTTCCTTTGCATGCCTCTCCTCCATTTAAAGGGATATCAACCGGATTCCTTTTTCTATGGTTTCCCTAAGGTGTCAACAGTCTTTAGACATAGTTTCAGGCTTTTATTTAGAAAAATGAGCGTGAAAGATCACATTGTGTAAGTGGATAGATGGGGGCTCTCAGAGTGATATATTATCGAATATATATATATTTTTTAACCTGAGGATTGATTATAAAAAACGTTTGACATGTTTCTGTGGACATTATGGATATTTTTTGGAATATACTTCTGCATTGTCGTGACCGCTCTTTCCTGTGGATTTCTGAACATAACGCGACAAACAAACGGAGGTATTTTGGGTATAAAAATAATCTCTATGGAACAAAAGGAACATTTGTTGTGTAACTGGGAGTCTCGTGAGTGAAAACATCCAAAGATCAAAGGTAAACGATTAATTTGATTGCTTTTCTGATTTTCGTGACCTAGCTACTTAATGCTTATTGTACATAATGTTTTGTAGTGCGATCGATAAATTTACACAAATGCTTGGATTGCTTTCGCTGTAAAGCATAATTTCCAAATCCATCTGAGACGACAGATGGATTAACAAAAGGCTAAACTGTGTTTTTCTATATTGCACTTGTGATTTCATGAATATAAATATTTGTAGTAATATTTATTGAATGTAGCGCTATGCTATTCAGCGGTTGTTGATGACACTTATCCCGATATCAGGATTGCAGCCATAACAAGTTAAACAGGTCAACATTCACAAGGCCATGGAGCAAAACGGATTACCAGGATGTGTACTGCAAGCATGCTCAGACCAACTGGCAAGTGTCTTCCCTGACATTTTCAACCTCACACTGACCGAGTCTGTTACACCTACATGTTTCAAGCAGTCCCTGTGCCCAAGAAAGCGAAGGTGACCTGCTTAAATGAATACCGCCCGTAGCACTCACATCGGTGGCCATGAAGTGGTTTCAAGGGCTGTTCACAGGTCACATCAACACCATCATCCCGGAAACCCTAGACACAATCCAATTTGCATACCGCCTCAAAAGATCCACAGATCCACATATGACGCAATCTCTTTTTGAAAACTCTGTTTATTAAGTTTTACACACACACACACAATACAACACAAAGCAATATAAATAATATACTCAACTAGAAAAAATACAAATAATACATAAAAAAATAGCCTTAAAGATACCATACTTTAGACAAGTTAAACACACCAGGCAGAAGGCTACAAAGGTTAAAGGGCAAGCTATAGTACAGGGACAGAGCAAGCACCTCACCATTGTTCCTGTAAATGTTATGCCCCTGAAAACAGGGGAGAAATAATCACAAGAGTGATACGGTATTGTTTTCTCAATTCAACTTTTAGTTCAATCATTTTACAAAATTTTACAAAATAACAGAAAACCCATTATACAAATAACACAGCAATATATCTTATTAACAACGCACATGTTCATTTACAATCGACATAAAATGGCAGCTACTCTCAGTACGATGCTATTCTTCGCTACAACCGAGCAGGGCTAATATTACTCTCTGCAAACTTAACTCTAACTTCCTCAAGATGTTACTAAGACACACCTTAAACACGCTTAACGTTAGCGAGTTATTACATTTAAATTACTATTTTTTTTATCATCAATAACGTATCTGAAAACAGGGGAGAAATAATCACGAGAGTGATACGGTATTGTTTTCTCAATTAAACTTTTAGTTCAATGAGAAAAGACCGGGATTTCCCCAGGAATATGGGTGGAGACCAGAGCAATCGATCTCCGGCTCATAGATTAAGAGCATATCGTAGATCACAGATTAACACTTTTAGGCACCACAAAATAAAGTAATCAATATAATGTTTACACATTACTCTCACAATTCGTACCCTTTGTACGCTTGACGGATTTGAACTTTAACACAATTATGAATGTTTTCAATCTCTATCAACTAATACTGAATGCATCTTTTTAACCTTAGATGTTTTAAGATCCTCACATACGATGAACTTACTAATACTTTTTAATGTAAACAGGCTATGAATATTTCCTTTAACCTGTCACATAAACAGTCAAGGGATAGGGGTGGAGAAATGCAACCACAGACAGTCATGGCCACAGACCGACCATCCACTGGACCAAAAATAAAAAGTTTACAATGCTTTAAAATAACCGGGCAAGATGAACAAGGCATCCGCCGGTCACAATCAATAAGCACATCAACCTTAATGCTCAAGCAATGCTCATCCAACCCTTAAGTCACAGGGGGTCAAATACAGACTCATTTCGGTTTTAATAGGAATGCCATCAGAGGATGGACTGTTTAAGACCAGAATGGAGCCCAAGCCTCATTAAAAAGTTTGGGGTTCCCACGTGAATTTAATTAAATTTTTTCTACTTTCAGAGAGCACAACACATCTCTCACCCAATATTTATAAGATGGGGGAGCTGCCATCTTCCAGTTCTGTAGTATTAGCCGTCTAGCTAAAAGAGTTGTATAAGCAACAGTGTCCGACTGGATTCTTGACAGGGGGGTACCTAAGGGCAGTACTCCAAAAAGGGCTGTAAGGGGAGACAGATCTATAACAGTGTCATATATATCAGAGAAACATTTAAATATTAATTCCCAGAAACCTGACAGTTTATGACAGCCCCAAAACATATGCAACAGTGTGGCTGGTTCCATTTTACATCTGACACAGGTAGGATCAAAATTAGAGAATATTCTTCCAAGTTTGGCGCCAGACCAGTGGATACGGTGAACCACCTTGAATTGAATGAGGCTGTGTCTAGTGCTAAAAGAAGATGAATGCACATTGTGCAGCACAGATTCCCAGGTGTCTTCCCCAAGTTTCTCCCCCAAATCCTTTTCCCATCAAGTCTTCAAAGGCACCAAAGAAGGGTTCTGTTAGTCATGAATGATTGCATCTACATCTGAAATTGCGCCCCTAGGAAGCTTGTTCAGCTCCAAGATGCTCTCAATAGCTGTATTCACAGGTCTATGGGGAAATTCAGGTGTGTTAGCTCTGACAAAGTTCCTAGTCTGGAGATAGCGGAAAAACTGGGATTGGGGGAGATGGAATTTTTCCTGTAGCTGAGCAAAAGAGGCAAATGTATCATCAAAGAATAATTGGGCTAGTGAGGAGAGTCCTAGTGAGTGCCAGATGGCAAAAGCCCCATCATTCAGAGATGGAGGAAATAAAATGTTATGATTAATTAACCACATTCTTTTGTAGAGATTGGAAACCCAAATTGGTCTACACGGACAAGTTCAGGCCTGGTTTAGATCTTATCTGTCGGAAAGATATCAGTTTGTCTCTGTGAATGGCTTGTCCTCTGACAAATCAACTGTAAATTTCGGTGTTCCTCAAGGTTCCGTTTTAGGACCACTATTGTTTTCACTATATATTTTACCTCTTGGGGATGTAATTCGAAAACATAATGTTAACTTTCACTGCTATGCGGATGACACACAGCTGTATATTTCAATGAAACGTGGTGAAGCCCCAAAATTGCCCCCGCTAGAAGCCTGTGTTTCAGACATAAGGAAGTGGATGGCTGCAAACTTTCTACTTTTAAACTCGGACAAAACAGAGATGTTTGTTCTAGGTCCAAAGAAACAAAGAGATCTTCTGTTGAATCTGACAATTAATCTTAATGGTTGTACAGTCGTCTCAAATAAAACTGTGAAGGACCTTGGCGTTACTCTGGATCCTGATCTCTTTTTTGACGAACATATCAAGACTGTTTCAAGGACAGCTTTTTTACATCTACGTAACATTGCAAAAATGTGCAAAAATGATGCAGAAAAATGTATCCATGCTTTTGTTACTTCTAGGTTAGATTACTGCAATGCTCTACTTTCCGGCTACCAAGATAAAGCACTAAATAAACTTCAGTTGGAGCTAAATACGGCTGCTAGAATCATGACTAGAACCCAAGAAATGTATCATATTACTCCAGTGCTAGCCTCCCTACACTGACTTCCTGTCAAGGCAAGGGCTGATTTCAAGGTTTTACACCTAACCTACAAAGCATTACATGGGCTTGTTCCTACCTATCTCTCTGATGTGGTCCTGCCGTACATACCTACACGTACGCTACAGTCACAAGACGCAGGCCTCCTAATTGTCCCTAGAATTTCTAAGCAAACAGCTGGAGGCAGGGCTTTCTCCTATAGAGTTCCATTTTTATGGAATGGTCTGCCTACCCATGTGAGAGACGCAAACTCGGTCTCAACCTTTAAGTCTTTACTGAAGACTCATCTCTTCAGTGGGTCATATGATTGAGTGTAGTCTGGCCCAGGAGTGTGAAGGTGAACGGAAAGGCTCTGGAGCAACGAACCGCCCTTGCTGTCTCTGCCTGGCCAGTTCCCCTCTTTCCACTGCCAGTTCCCCTCTGCCTCTAACCCTATTACAGGGGCTGAGTCACTGGCTTACTGGTGCTCTTGCATGCCGTCCCTAAGAGGGGTAAGTCACTTGAGTGGGTTGAGTCACTGATGTGATCTTCCTGTCTGCGTTGGCACCCCCCCTTTGGTTGTGCCGTGGCGGAGATCTTTGTGGGCTATACTCGGCCTTGTCTCAGGATGGTAAGTTGGTGGTTGAAGGTATCCCTCTAGTGGTGTGGGGGCTGTGTTAGGCAAAGTGGGTGGGGTTATATCCTTCCTGTTTGGCCCTGTCCGGGGGTATCATCGGGGGTATCATCGGATGGGGCCACAGTGCAAGAGCACCAGTAAGCAAGAGCCGGTCGCATCCGCGCTTCGGTCTGCAGGTTGTATAACTTTTTCATTACATTTCATTATAGTACAACGGTCTGATTTGTCTAATCTTAGCAATTTCTTCTTAGCTAGCTACATAGTCGTCGTTGTATCAAAGATAATTGCGTAATTATCGTATTTCGTCGTCTCCTATCTGCCCAACACGTTCACCGTCTACCGTAGCACTGTAGTAACTATCACACTCAACTGAACGACTTGATTAGTGTAGTGTTAGCTAGCTACATAGTTGTCTTTGCTGTCTTCGTATCCAAGATAATTGTGTAGTTTAGAGTGTGGAGTCTTAGAGTGATAATTGCGTTATTATCGTATTTCGTCGTCCTCCTATCTGCCTAGCAGCTAGCCAGCTAGCATACGTTCACCGGCTACCGTAGCACTGTAGTAACTATCACACTCAACTGAACAACTTGATTAGTGTAGTATTAGCTAGCTACATAGTTGTCTTTGCTGTCTTCGTATCCAAGATAATTGTGTAGTTAGAGTGTGTAGTCTTAGAGTGATTATCTTAATTTACCGAGGTTAGCTAGCCAGCTATTTTGTCGTCCTTAACGTAGGAGACACTCCTAGCTAGCCAATAGCCAGCCAACGTCTACTGAATAGAACTTTCGCATTCCGGTCGCATTCCGCTTCGCTCCACAGGTAGTATCATATTTTCATTTCATTTCATTACAGTCCCAACGGTGTGATTTGTTTGATCGTAGCTAGCTACATAGCTAGCTACATAGCCGTCTTTGTTTCAAAGATAATTGTGTAGTCTAGAGCGATTTTCTAGGTTAGCTAGCCAGCTATTGTCGTTCTCCTAACGCAACGTAACGTAACCAACACTGCTAGCTAGCCAGCTAGCCCCCGAAAAGCAGCATTGTACAAACTTCACAGTCAACGGAACGACTTGATTAGGGTAGTGTCAACAACGCAGCTAGCCTACCTCAGCAGTACTGTATCATTTTAATCATTTTAGTCAATTAGATTCTTGCTACGTAAGCTTAACTTTCTGAACATTCGAGACGTGTAGTCCACTTGTCATTCCAATCTCCTCTGCATTAGCGTAGCCTCTTCTCTAGCCTGTCAAATATGTGTCTGTCTATCCCTGTTCTCTCCTCTCTGCACAGACCATACAAACGCTCCACACCGCATGGCCGCGGCCACCCTAATCTGGTGGTCCCAGCGCGCACAACCCACAAGCCTCTGGAACTGCCGATCTGCGGCCAACAAGGCAGAGTTCATCTCAGCCTATGCCTCCCTCCAGTCCCTCGACTTCTTGGCTCTGACGGAAACATGGATCACCACAGACAACACCGCTACTCCTACTGCTCTCTCTTCGTCCGCCCACGTGCTCTCGCACACCCCGAGAGCTTCTGGTCAGCGGGGTGGTGGCACCGGGATCCTCATCTCTCCCAAGTGGTCATTCTCTCTTTCTCCCCTTACCCATCTGTCTATCGCCTCCTTTGAATTCCATGCTGTCACAGTTACCAGCCCTTTCAAGCTTAACATCCTTATCATTTATCGCCCTCCAGGTTCCTCGGAGAGTTCATCAATGAGCTTGATGCCTTGATAAGCTCCTTTCCTGAGGACGGCTCACCTCTCACAGTTCTGGGCGACTTTAACCTCCCCACGTCTACCTTTGACTCATTCCTCTCTGCCTCCTTCTTTCCACTCCTCTCCTCTTTTGACCTCACCCTCTCACCTTCCCCCTACTCACAAGGCAGGCAATACGCTCGACCTCATCTTTACTAGATGCTGTTCCTCCACTAACCTCATTGCAACTCCCCTCCAAGTCTCCGACCACTACCTTGTATCCTTTTCCCTCTCGCTCTCATCCAACACTTCCCACACTGCCCCTACTCGGATGGTATCGCGCCGTCCCAACCTTCGCTCTCTCTCCCCGCTACTCTCTCCTCTTCCATCCTATCATCTCTTCCCTCTGCTCAAACATTCTCCAACCTATCTCCTGATTCTGCCTCCTCAACCCTCCTCTCCTCCCTTTCTGCATCCTTTGACTCTCTATGTCCCCTATCCTCCAGGCCGGCTCGGTCCTCCCCTCCCGCTCCGTGGCTCGACGACTCATTGCGAGCTCACAGAACAGGGCTCCGGGCAGCCGAGCGGAAATGGAGGAAAACTCGCCTCCCTGCGGACCTGGCATCCTTTCACTCCCTCCTCTCTACATTTTCCTCCTCTGTCTCTGCTGCTAAAGCCACTTTCTACCACTCTAAATTCCAAGCATCTGCCTCTAACCCTAGGAAGCTCTTTGCCACCTTCTCCTCCCTCTTGAATCCTCCTCCCCCTCCCCCTTCCTCCCTCTCTGCAGATGACTTCGTCAACCATTTTGAAAAGAAGGTCGACGACATCCGATCCTCGTTTGCTAAGTCAAACGACACCGCTGGTTCTGCTCACACTGCCCTACCCTGTGCTCTGACCTCTTTCTCCCCTCTCTCTCCAGATGACATCTCGCGTCTTGTGACGGCCGGCCGCCCAACAACCTGCCCGCTTGACCCTATCCCCTCCTCTCTTCTCCAGACCATCTCCGGTGACCTTCTCCCTTACCTCACCTCGCTCATCAACTCATCCCTGACCGCTGGCTACGTCCCTCCCGTCTTCAAGAGAGCGAGAGTTGCACCCCTTCTGAAAAAACCTACACTCGATCCCTCCGATGTCAACAACTACAGACCAGTATCCCTTCTTTCTTTTCTCTCCAAAACTCTTGAACGTGCCGTCCTTGGCCAGCTCTCCCGCTATCTCTCTCAGAATGACCTTCTTGATCCAAATCAGTCAGGTTTCAAGACTAGTCATTCAACTGAGACTGCTCTTCTCTGTATCACGGAGGCGCTCCGCACTGCTAAAGCTAACTCTCTCTCCTCTGCTCTCATCCTTCTAGACCTATCGGCTGCCTTCGATACTGTGAACCATCAGATCCTCCTCTCCACCCTCTCCGAGTTGGGCATCTCCGGCGCGGCCCACGCTTGGATTGCGTCCTACCTGACAGGTCGCTCCTACCAGGTGGCGTGGCGAGAATCCGTCTCCTCACCACGTGCTCTCACCACTGGTGTCCCCCAGGGCTCTGTTCTAGGCCCTCTCCTATTCTCGCTATACACCAAGTCACTTGGCTCTGTCATAACCTCACATGGTCTCTCCTATCATTGCTATGCAGACGACACACAATTAATCTTCTCCTTTCCCCCTTCTGACGACCAGGTGGCGAATCGCATCTCTGCATGTCTGGCAGACATATCAGTGTGGATGACGGATCATCACCTCAAGCTGAACCTCGGCAAGACGGAGCTGCTCTTCCTCCCGGGGAAGGACTGCCCGTTCCATGATCTCGCCATCACGGTTGACAACTCCATTGTGTCCTCGTCCCAGAGCGCTAAGAACCTTGGCGTGATCCTGGACAACACCCTGTCGTTCTCAAATAACATCAAGGCGGTGGCCCGTTCCTGTAGGTTCATGCTCTACAACATCCGCAGAGTACGACCCTGCCTCACACAGGAAGCGGCGCAGGTCCTAATCCAGGCACTTGTCATCTCCCGTCTGGATTACTGCAACTCGCTGTTGGCTGGGCTCCCTGCCTGTGCCATTAAACCCCTACAACTCATCCAGAACGCCGCAGCCCATCTGGTGTTCAACCTTCCCAAGTTCTCTCACGTCACCCCGCTCCTCCGCTCTCTCCACTGGCTTCCAGTTGAAGCTCGCATCCGCTACAAGACCATGGTGCTTGCCTACGGAGCTGTGAGGGGAACGGCACCTCAGTACCTCCAGGCTCTGATCAGGCCCTACACCCAAACAAGGGCACTGCGTTCATCCACCTCTGGCCTGCTCGCCTCCCTACCACTGAGGAAGTACAGTTCCCGCTCAGCCCAGTCAAAACTGTTCGCTGCTCTGGCCCCCCAATGGTGGAACAAACTCCCTCACGACGCCAGGACAGCGGAGTCAATCACCACCTTCCGGAGACACCTGAAACCCCACCTCTTTAAGGAATACCTAGGATAGGATAAAGTAATCCTTCTCCCCCCTTAAAAGACCTAGATGCACTATTGTAAAGTGGCTGTTCCACTGGATGTCATAAGGTGAAAGCACCAATTTGTAAGTCGCTCTGGATAAGAGCGTCTGCTAAATGACTTAAATGTAAATGTAATGTAAATGTCTCCTGACCCGTCCTGTCTCAGCCTCCAATATTTATGCTGCAGTAGTTTGTGTCGGGAGGATAGGGTCAGTTTGTTATATCTGGAGTACTTCTCCTGTCTTGTCCGGTGTCCTGTGTGAATTTAAGTATGCTCTCTCTAATTCTCTCTTTCTCTCTTTCTTTCTCTCTCTCGGAGGACCTGAGCCCTAGGACCATGCCTCACGACTGCCTGGCATGATGACTCCTTGCTGTCCCCAGTCCACCTGGCCATGCTGCTGCTCCAGTTTCAACTGTTCTGCCTGCGGCTATATAATCCTGAGCTGTTCACCGGACGTGCTACCTGTCCCAGACTGTCCCTCATAGCCTGGTTCCTCTCTAGGTTTCTTCCTAGCTTTCGTCTGTCTGTGCAACAGCTTTTTTTTTTAAATTGAGAGGAATGGGAGATTCGATATAGGCCAATAGTTTTTTACATTTTCTGGGTCAGGGTTAGGCTTTTTCAACAGAGGCTTTATTGCTGCCACTTTTAGTGAGTTTGGTACACATCCGGTGGATAGAGAGCCGTTTATTATGTTCAACATAGGAGGGCCAAGCACAGGAAGCAGCTCTTTCAGTAGTTTAGTTGGAATAGGGTCCAGTATGCAGCTTGAAGGTTTAGAGGCAATGATTATTTTCACCATTGTGTCAAGAGATATAGTACTAAAACACTTGAGTGTCTCTCTTGATCCTAGATCCTGGCAGAGTTGTGCAGACTCAGGACAACTGAGCTTTGAAGAGGAGTCCGTAGTTTGCTTTCTAATAATCATGATATTTTCCTCAAAGAAGTTCATGAATTTATTACTGCTGAAGTGAAAGCCATCCTCTCTTGGGGAATGCTGCTTTTTAGTTAGCTTTGCGACAGTATCAAAAAGGAATTTCGGATTGTTCTTATTTTCCTCAATTAAGTTGGAAAAATAGGATGATCGAGCAGCAGTGAGGGCTCTTCGATACTGCATGGTACCCTCTTTCCAAGCTAGTCGGAAGACTTCTAGTTTGGTGTGGCGCCATTTCGGTTCCAATTTTCTGGAAGCTTGCTTCAGAGCTCGGGTATTTTCTGTATACCAGGGAGCTAGTTTCTTATGAGAAATGTTTTTAGTTTTTAGGGGTGCAACTGCATCTAGGGTATTGCGCAAGGTTAAATTGAGTTCCTCAGTTAGGTGGTTAACTGATTTTTGTCCTCTGACGTCCTTGGGTAGACAGAGGGAGTCTGGAAGGACATCAAGGAATCTTTGTGTTGTCTTTGAATTTATAGCACGACTTTTGATGTTCCTTGGTTGGGGTCTGAGCAGATTATTTGTTGCAATTAAAATGGTGGTCCGATAGTCCAGGATTATGAGGAAAAACATTAAGATCCACAACATTTATTCCATGGGACAAAACTAGGTCCAGAGTATGACTGTGACAGTGATTAGGTCCAGAGACATGTTGGACAAAACCCACTGATTCGATGATGGCTCCAAAAGCCTTTTGGAGTGGGTCTGTGGACTTTTCCACGTGAATATTAAAGTCACCAAAAATTAGAATATTATCTGCTATGACTACAAGGTCCGATAGGAATTCAGGGAACTCAATGAGGAACGTTAAATGAGGAAATTATCTACATTTCCCTCCAGAAACCGTGAGAAAGTTGTCCGGCTGTGGGGACCGTGAGAGGAGATTTATACTAACTTACTATCTGTACTTACTGGTGGCACAGACCCTACACTGAAATTACCCTTGCCTAACGATTGTGTCTGAAGCTGGGCTTGTAGTTCTCCTGCATATTATGAGTACAGTGACTGCAATTAGAAGGCATCATGTTAATTATACTACTTAGCTTTGGCTGTTGGAGGTCCTGATGAACCATGTCCAGATAAAGCGTCCAGAGTGAAAAAGTTAAATGAAAAAAAGTTGAGTGAGGGAAAAACTAAAAATATAAACGGTAATTAAAAAGTAAAAACCGTAAAGTTGTCAGGTAGCAAAGTGAGGTTGGCAACAAAACGCACAGCAACACGTAAACAAGTCTGCAAGTTGCGACCGGAAATGGCTTCATGAAATCGTCACAATATAGCCCACAAAGATCTCCGCCACAGCAACACCCAAGGGGGGCACCAACCCATCAAGATTATGATCAGTGATTAGTTCATTGACTATAACTGCCTTGGAAATGAAGGGTCTAAAATTGAGTACCCCTATTTTGAGATATCAGAATCTCTTTCAATAATGACAGGAATGGATGAGGTCTTTATTTTAGTGAGATTGCTAAGGCGAACACCACCTTGTTTAGTTTTGCCCAACCTAGATCGAGGCACAGACACGGTCTCAATGCGGATAGCTGAGCTGACTACACTGACTATGCTAGTGGCAGACTCCACTGAGCTGGCAGGTTCGCTAACAGCCTGCACCCTATCTCGTTGTGGAGCTAGAGAAGTTAGAGCCCTGTCTATGTTCATAGATAAGATGAGAGCACCACTCTAGCTAGGATGGAGTCCATCACTCGTCAGCAGGCCAGGCTTGGACCTGTCTGTGGGTGAGTCCCAGAAAGAGGGCAAATTATCTACAAATGGTATCTTTTGGGGAGGGGTTTTCAACCAGCAATTGAGTTGTGAGACTGCTGTAGAGCTCATCACTCCCCCTAACTGTGCGGGGGCCAGAGACAATTATTCCTTGTTGCACTTGGTGACCTCTGACTGTTTCATCCTATCATCGTTGGTGCTGATGTGGATAACAATATCCTTATACTCTCTACACTCACCAGTTTTAGCCTTGTTATGTTATGTAAGCTAGTTGGACAGAAAACTGAATATTGTCGCCCAATGTGTAATAGCGTAGCAAGAAACATACCAACATAGGCTAACAAACATACGTGTTATGCTAGCCTATTTCATTACATGTGTCACGCCCTGACCTGAGTATTCTTTGTTTTCTTTATGGTTTTGGTTAGGTCAGGGTGTGACATGGGTGATGTATGTGTTTTTGTACTGTCTAGGGGTTTTGTAGGTTTATGGGGTTGTTTATCATCTAGGTGTTTATATATGTCTATGGTTGCCTAGATTGGTTCTCAATTAGAGGCAGGTGTTTATTGTTGTCTCTGATTGGGAACCATATTTATGCAGCCATCTTCTTTGGGTATTTCGTGGGTTATTGTCTATGTTATGTTGCACGTTAGCACAGTGTTTTGATAGCAGTCACGTTCGTCTTGTTAGTTTGTTTGTTTGGTTAGTGTACTTCGTGTTTTTCGTCTTTCATTAAAAATATGTATTCACATCACGCTGTGCTTTGGTCTCCTCAATACGACGATCGTGACAACATGCATAATATTATACTCATAAAGAGATGACAAAGTGGCAAGACAAAGTATTTGAACCTTTTGGAATTACCTGGACTTCTGCATAAATTGGTCATAAAACAGTAGTAGGCACAGTATCTTATACAGGCAGAGTCAAGGTCAAAAGCAAGCACACACAGCCACTAAGACAAACAGAGAAAGGGAGCGGCCTGTGACTTTTACGTAACAATAGATCTCTCACCGAGAAATAAATACAAGCAGGTGCATTATTGGGAAGTGTTTCTCAGTGATAGGGGGGATTTAAATGAATGTCTGACTGGGATAATGAGTTGCAATGTTTAGAGGTCAATGTGAGTCAAAGGAAGATGATGTTTTGAATCAATATTACAATGTAAACCTATGGACTGTTATTGGCCTTGATCAAACAGCTCTCCAGCACTTCCCTACTTGCTGTTCACCTTTTCTGTCCTCAAACTCACCCTGCCCTGTACAGTACATACACCTTATCTACCTTATCTCTCCCCTCACCCTCTTTCTCTCTTCCTCCCACACTCCTCCTCCTCGCTACCATGTATTTTCAACTTGACCTGGCTCTCCTTTGAGAGATCAGATCACCATTTAATGAAGCTCCTGGTAACTTGAACAAGTGCTTCTTGTTGAGGAAGTTACCTTTCAGTCAGTGATTTGAGCCCTGGGGCCCTCGAGGGGCCAGGAGAGTGGAATTCAATCAATGTCTTTGATTAATGTATTGAGCTGCAGAGAGAAGCAGAGGCCTCTATATGTCGCTAGGAGAATGGAGTTGCTGACTCTTCATCCAACACGTCATCTGTTAACTGTTAAGCCTACCCCCTACTTTTTCGAACATTCTGTTAAAAATCGCGCAACATTTCAGCATCCTGCTACTCATGCCAGGAATATAGTATATGCATATGATTAGTATGTGTGGATAGAAAACACTCTGACGTTTCTAAAACTGGTTAAGTCACGGCTGTGACTATAACAGAATGTGCGTTTCATCGAAAAGCGCAAGAAAATCTGATCACTGAAAACTGGAAAAAGTATCAATGCGCCACTTGCATGTATTGTTTATGGGAAACCAAATTACATGGGGCTGAGATTGCAAGTCCTACAGCTTCCACACGATGTCGCCAGTCTTGTCAATTGCCTGGCCTTTGTTTCTTGGTCAAACGAGTCAGAGAGAGCCCATTCCTTCCGGTCTCCGACAGGATGTTTTGGAGTAGAAATTTCTGAACATGATTTCAAGACGTGGAGCTATTGAATACACATCGCCCCGTGATCAATTTGATAGATTATTAACGTTTACTAATACCTAAAGTTGGATTACAAAAGTATTTCGAAGTGTTTTGTGAAAGTTTATCGTCAACTTTTTTAATAAAAAAAAATGACGTTGCGTTTTAAAACTGTGTTTTTTCCTTATATATGTATATATGGACCGATTTAATCGAAAAAAATACCCAATAGTGATGTTTATGGGACATCTAGGAGTGCCAACAAAGAAGATCGTCAAAGGTAATGAATGTTTTATATTTTATTTCTGCGTTTTGTGTAGCGCCGGCTATGCTAATTATTTTGTTTACGTCCCCTTCGGGTATTTCGGGGTGTTGCATGCTATCAGATAATAGCTTCTCATGCTTTCGCCGAAAAGCATTTTAAAAATCTGACTTGTTGGCTGGATTCACAACGAGTGTAGCTTTAATTCAGTACCCTGCATGTGTGTTTTAATGAACGTTTTAGTTTTAACGAGTGCTATTAGCATTTAGCGTAGTGCATTTGCATTCCCAGATGGCTAGATGGGACGCATGCGTGTCGGGTCGACGAAAGAGGTTAAAAGGGAAAGATCCTCTCTATAGCCATGTTGTGAATCCAAGATGACGTAGCAGTGCAGATGTGGTTTGTTGACCTCTCGTTTACTTTTTGTATTTTTCGTCTCTTTTGTATATATTCCAATTTATTTTTCAATCTCTTTTTCCATTTTAAAATGAAATACACCTTCCGGTAACCCGCCTCACTCAATGTGACACGGATCCACTATTTTTTTTAGACCCTATAGCCTAAACTTTCATTAGAAGGTAGCCAGCTAATTAGCTAAGTTACTAGCCATTTATCATTGTTAGCCACTGCTAGCGGCCTTTACCCTCTGCTCAGGCACCAGCCGTTTTTTTTAGCCTGGATAAAACTTGCCAGCCTCAGACTGTCTCCACTACAACACCAGATTCCTGCCGTAAACCCTGGACCATTGATCATCACAGCTAGCTAGCTGCCACTGAGTGACCCAGCCCTGAAGCTAGCCCTGAGCTAGGCGCATCTCCTGGCTAGCAAACGAAATGACCACAACTACAATACCTCTTTCGCCATCTGGCCCGGTCCCTTCGTCGACACGGCACCCCACCGTACCACCACGACTGGTCCGCAGACGTAATTCCATCAGCTGTGCCTCCAACCGGCCTTTGCCGGACGACGGAGCAGACGCTTCTACCTAACAAGGACTGCTAACATTAAACGCAGTGTCTCCCGCTTGCTAGCGTAGTAACTACTGCCTAGCGGCTTCTATTGCTGTACACTGGAACCTCTGATCACTTGGCTACATAGCTGATGCCTGCTGGACTGTTCATTTAATCACGGTACTCCACTTTGTTTACCTTTGTTTATCTATCGGCCCTAGCGCCGAACTCAGGCCCTGTGTGTAGTTAACCGACCCTCTCTGCCCATTCATCGCCATTTTACCTGTTGTTGTTGACTTAGCTGATTAGCTGTTGTTGTCTTACCCATTGTTGACTTAGCTAGCTATCCTAATCAACATCCGTGATTGCTTTATGCCTCGCTTTAGGTCTCTCTCAAATGTCAATATGCCTTGTATACTGTTGTTTAGGATAATTATAATTGTTTTAGTTTACTGCAGCACCCCTAGTCCCACTGTACATGCCTTAGATACCTCCTTTGTCACCCCTGCCACACATGCGGTGACCCCACCCATTATAACCAGCATGTCCAGAGATGCAACCTCTCTTATCATCACTCAGTGCCTGGGCTTACCTCCACTGTACCCGCACCCCACCATACCCCTGTCTGCACATTATGCCCTGAAATTCTACCATGCCCAGAAATATACTCCTTTTATTCTCTGTCCCCAACGCACTAGACGACCAGTTTTGCTTTAACCGTACCCTCATCCTACTCCTCCTCTGTTCCTCGGGTGATGTAGAGGCTAACCCAGGCCCTGCATGTCCCCAGGCACTCTCATTTGTTGACTTCTGTAATCGAAAAGCCTTGGTTTCATGCATGTTATAATAACATCAGAAGCCTCCTCCCTAAGTTTGTTTTACTCACTGCTTTAGCACACTCCGCCAATCCTTATGTGCTTGCCTTGTCTGAATCCTGGCCTAGGAAGGCCAGCAAAAAATCTGAGATTTCCATACCCAACTACAACATTTTCCGTCAAGATAGAACTGCCAAAGGGGGAGGAGTTGCAATCTACTGCTGAGACAGCTTGCAAAGTTCTGTCATACTTTCCAGGTCTATGCCCAAACAGTTAGAGCTTCTAATTTTAAGTCTCTCACTGTTGCCGCCTGTTATAGACCCCCCTCAGCTCCCAGCTGTGCCCTGGAATTGGTTGCACCCCAACTATCTTCAGAGTTTGTTCTGTTAGATTACCTAAACTGGGATATGCTTAACACCCCAGCAGTCCTACAATCTAAGCTGGTGCTTGCCTACGGAGCTGTGAGGGGAACGGCACCTCAGTACCTCCAGGCTCTGATCAGGCCCTACACCCAAACAAGGGCACTGCGTTCATCCACCTATGGCCTGCTCGCCTCCCTACCACTGAGGAAGTACAGTTCCCGCTCAGCCCAGTCAAAACTGTTCGCTGCTCTGGCCCCCCAATGGTGGAACAAACTCCCTCACGACGCCAGGACAGCGGAGTCAATCACCACCTTCCGGAGACACCTGAAACCCCACCTCTTTAAGGAATACCTAGGATAGGATAAAGTAATCCTTCTCACCCCCCCCTTAAAAGATTTAGATGCACTATTGTAAAGTGGCTGCTCCACTGGATGTCATAAGGTGAACGCACCAATTTGTATGTCGCTCTGGATAAGAGCGTCTGCTAAATGACTTAAATGTTAAATGTTAAATGTAAGCTAGATTCCCTCAATCTCACACAAATGATCAAGGAAACCACCAGGTACAACCATAAATCCATAAACATGGGCACCCTCATAGATATAATCCTGACCAACTTGCCCTCCAAATACACCTCTGCTGTTTTCAACCAGGATCTCAGCAATCACTGCCTCATTGCCTGCATCAGCTATGGGTCCGCGGTCAAACGACCACCCCTCATCACTGTAAAATGCTCCCTAAAACACTTCTGTGAGCAGGTCTTTCTAATCGACCTGGCCCAGGTATCCTGTAAGGATATTGACCTCATCCCGTCAGTTGAGGATGCCTGTTCGTTCTTTCAAAGTAATTTCCTCACCATCTTAAATAAGCATGTAGAACTAAGAACAGATATAGCCCTTGGTTCACTCCAGACCTGACTGCCCTTGACCAGCACAAAAACATCCTGTGGCGGACTGCAATGGCATCGAATAGTCCCTTCGATAAGCAACTGTTCAGGGAAGTCAGGAACCAATACACACAGTCAGCCAGGAAAGCAAAGGCTAGCTTTTTCAAACAGAAATTTGCATCCTGTAGCTCTAACTCCAAAAAGTTTTGGGACACTGTAAAGTCCATGAAGATCAAGAGCACCTCCTCCCAGCTGCCCACTGCACTGAGGCTAGGCGACATGGTCACAAACGGATAAATCCATGATAACCAAAATTTCAATAAGCATTTCTCTACAGCTGTCCATGCTTTCCTCCTGGCTACCCTAACCCCGGCCAACAGCTCCGCACCCCTCGCAGCTACTTGTCCGAGCCTCCCCAACTTCTCCTTCACCCAAATCCAGATCGCAGATGTTCTGAAAGAGCTGCAAAACCTGGACCCGTACAAATCAGCTGGGGCTAGACAATCTGGACCCTCTCTATCTAAAATTCATTTTTGCAACCCCTATTGTTGCAACCCCAATAACCAGTCTGTTCAACCTCTCTTTTGTTTTGTCCGAGATCCTTAAAGATTGGAAAGCTGCCGCGGTCATCCCCCTCTTCAAAGGGGGTGACACTCTAGACCTATATCCATCCTGCCCTGCCTTTCTAAAGTCTTTGAAAGCCAAGTTCTTGAAAGCCAATGGTGCACCCATCCCTTTAGCGGGATCATTTTCGTCAACATCCCCTGAATTGCAGAGTGCCAAATTCAAAGTAAATTACTTAAAGTGCAATATAGAAAAACACAGCTTAGCTTGTTGTTAATCCACCTGGCGTGTCAGATTTCAAAAAAGCTTTACAGCGAAAGCAAACCAAGCGTTTATGTAAGGCCATCTCTCTCAGCAGACAAAACATTGAAAACAGCTAGCAGCAAAGTAGATTGGTCACGAAAGTCAGAAAAGCAATAAAATAAATCGCTTACCTTTGATGATCTTCAGATGTTTGCACTCACGAGATGCCCAGTTACACAATAAATGTCCCTTTTGTTCCATAAAGATTATTTTTATATCCAAAATACCTTCATTAGGTTGGTGCGTTATGTTCAGAAATCCACAGGCTTGAGCGGTCACGATGGGGCAGACGAAAATTCCAAATAGTATCCGTAAAGTTCGTAGAAACATGTCAAACATTTTTTATAATCAATCCTCAGGTTGTTTTTACAATAAATAACAAAAATATTTTATCCGGACCGTAGCTTTTTCAATAGGAGAGAGAAAATGTCTGCTCCAAGCTGTTGGCGCATGCAAAACTCTGACGCGATGTGATCGTTCTCGCTCATTTTTCAGAATAAAAGGCTGAAACTATGTCTAAAGACTGTTCACACCATGTGGAAGCCATAGGGAAATTAATCTGGTTGATATCCCTTTAAATGGAGGTAAGGCATGCAATGGAACAGGGAGGTTTCAAAATAAGAGGCAGTTCCTAGTTGGACTTTCCTCAGGTTTTTGCCTGCAATATCAGTTCTGTTATACACAGACAATATTTTGACAGTTTTGGAAACTTTAGAGCGTTTTCTATCCTAATCTGACAATTACATGCATATTCTAGTTTATGGGCCTGAGAAATAGGTTTCATTTGGGTACATTTTTCATCCAAACATCAAAATACTGCCCCCTACACTCAACAGGTTAATAAAAAGATCACTGACCATTTCGAATCCCACCGTACCTTCTCTGCCTTGCAATCCAGTTTCTGAGCTGGTCACGGGTGCACCTCAGCCACGCTCAAGGTACAAAATGATATCATAACTGCCATCGATAAAAGACAGTACTGTGCAGCCGTCTTCGACCTGGCCAAGGCTTTCGACTCTGTCAGTCACAGCATTAATATCGGCAGACTCAATAGACATGTTTTCTCAAATGACTGCCTCGCCTGGTTCACCAATACTTTGCAGACAGAGTTCAGTGTGTAAAATCGGAGGGCCTGTTGTCCGTACCACTGGCAGTCTCTATGGAGGTACCACAGGATTCAATTCTCGGGCTGACTCTTTTCTCTGTATATATCAACGATGTCGCTCTTGCTGCAGGTGATTCCCTGATCCACCTCTACGCAGACAACATCATTCTGTATACATCTGGCCCTTCTTTGGACACTGTGTTAACTAATCTCCAAACGAGCTTCAATGTCATACAACACTCCTTCTGTGGCCTCCAACTGCTCTTAAATGCTAGTAAAACCAAATGCATGCTTCTCAACCGTTCGCTGCTCGCACCCGCCCGCCCGACTAGCATCACTACTCGGTTCTGACCTAGAATACGTGGACAACTACAAATACCTAGGTGTCTGGCTAAACTGTAACTCTCCTTCCAGACTCATATCACACATCTCCAATCCAAAATCAAACCTAGAATCGGCTTTCTATTTCGCAACAAAGCCTCCTTCACTCACGCCGCCAAACTTACCCTAGTAAAATTGACTATCCTACTATCCTACCGATCCTCGACTTCGGCCATGTCATCTACAAAATAGCTTCCAATACTCTACTCAGCAAATTGGATGCAGTCTATCACAGTGCCATCCGTTTTGTTACCAAAGCCCCTTATACCACCCACCATTGCGACCTGTATGCTCTAGTCGACTGGATCTTCGCTGGATCTTCGTTGCCAGACACACTGGCTCAAGGTCATCTATAAGTCTATGCTAGGCAAAGCTCCGCCTTCAGCTCACTGGTCACGATAACAACACGCACCCGTAGCACGTGCTCCAGCAAGTATATCTTACTGGTCATCCCCAAATCCAACACCTCCTTTGGCTGCCTTTCCTTCCAGTTTTCTGTTGCCAGTGACTGGAACGAATTGCAAAAATCGCTGAAGCTGGAGGCTTACATTTCCCTGATTAACTTTAAACATCAGCTATCTGAGCAGCTAACCAATTGCTGCAGCTGTACATAGTCCATCTGTAAATAGCCCACCCAATCTACCTACCTCATCCCTATATTGTTTTTATTTACTTTGCTGCTCTTTTGCACACCCTGTATCACTACTTACACACCATCATCTGCTCATCATCTGCTCATCTATCACTCCAGTGTTAATCTGCTAAATTGTAATTACTTTGCTACTATGGCCTATTTATTGCCATACCTCCTCATGCAATTTTCACACACTGTTTATAGACAGGCATTTTTTTCTATTGTGTTATTGACTGTAGAATTGTTTACTCCATGTGTAACTCTGTTGTTTCTGTCGCACTGCTTTGCTTTATCTTGTCCAGGTCGCAGTTGTAAATCAGAACTTGTTCTTTTAACTAGCTTACCTGGTTAAATAAAGGTTAAATTAAAGACATTTTATAATGTATAACGTGTTCATAATGCATATCATGTATTACATACTTGACATTCATAGGATCAAATGGTATGGTGTATAGGTTCATTGCTCTGTGTGACTTAAATGGAATTCATTAAGTGGAGTTAATATTGCACTGGTTTTTGTAATATGGACAGGCTTTAAAGTCAGTGTTCATCAGGCATATGTTTCATTGACTTCCTCCCTCGTTTTTTATTCCACACATTTCAATTACTGCTCAAGGGCTCTGATTAATCGATCATGTTGTCTCTATACAAGGTTAATAACGCCAACACTAATGTAAACATATATCTATCTATATCAGTGTATTACGTCTGTATGTACGTGGGTGTGTGTGACCAAGGTCAGCATGAACATTAGACCAGTTGGTAATTACTACAGGGTAATGGGGTCCACTGATTAGCCTGTTAATTGGTTTAATTACTCGACAGTTGTCTTGGCATTCCTCTGTTGTGAGAATTCTATAGATGGTAGTGGTAGGAGCAGCACCTTGAAAGGATCAACACAGGAGATGAGAAGCGGGTACAGGGAGGGAAGGTTTAATAGCTGACGGACATGAAACGGAACAAGAACAGCGTCTGGACAGGAACACAACAATTAATGCGGACACAGGGAACACCACCGAGGAACAGACAGATGTACAGGGGCAATCAACCATGTGAAGGAGTTCAGGTAAGTCCAATGAGCGCTGCTGTGCGTTATGATGGTGACAGGTGCGTGTAAAGACGGGTAGCCTGGCGCACTTGAGCACCAGTGAGGTGGGTGGGGGGGGGGGGGGGGGGAGCAGGCATGACACACTTGATGTTTCTAATGTCTTACTAGTTATAGTCCTATACTGTACATGGTTCTAGTCCTATACATGATTCTAATCAGTCCCTCTCTCCATTTTAGAAGTCAATGTCTTTCATACAGACTGTACTCCAACCGCAAGGCGTGAACTCAAATGTTTATCATTTGAAGCAAATATAAAATATTAACACATGAATCATTTATGTCACGCCTTACGGTTGGGTCCTTTCTTACATTATGGTCTTGCCTGTTGTGGCCTGTGTGAGGTTGGGTTGAGGAGAGAAGAGAGCCTCCCTCCTTTTAATGGTCGAACTTCCTCAGCATATAAATCATGCATTTTAGCCAAACTGTCTCTCTCTGCGAGTTTGAATAACATCCTGAGATGTCTATATTTCATATTCAAATCATATTCCATTTTTAATTTGTGTGATATATGTTAGTATAATTTTAAAATGTGTTATTTAGCAGATGCTTTTATCCAGAGCAATTACTGTTAAGTGTCTTGCTCAAGGGCACATTAACTGATTTTTCACCTAGTCGGTTCAGGGATTTAAACCAGCGACCTTTGGATTACTGGCCCAACGCTCTTAACCACTAGGATACCTTATGCAATAACACCTACAGTATATACCATTTGTTCTAGTTTGACCTATAACCCCATATCTTCTTTTAAAGGGCTGTATCTTTTGTAAGTGGAGATGCTTATTCTACAGGTAAATGTAACATGTAACTATAGAACTGATGCTGCAGCTAATGAGCCAGAGGGGTATTTAAAAAGCATTTTTCCCACTTCCACTGTTTTAGCATCTCTTTCTAACACCTCTGCTCCCTTTTCAGTTTCTACTCTGGAGTAGTTGTCACTGAGCGTCTACTCTACAGAGGCAAACCGATAATGTGTCTCACAAAACTAAACTCTCCCCATCCTAAACTACAAGCGCTACAGAGAGTCCACTTGCCACTTACCTGTTGAAGCCTTTCCAATAAATGATGCACAGCAGCTTTCCTAGAACAGAGGCAGAGGTATAAAACACCATTTGAGGGGCTGCAGTTGTCAGCTGATTACCCACAAGTCCTGGGTTTTAAATGAATTAATTAAAGGAATGGATTGGATGGGCGTGGACACACCTGGGTTCCTCTGACAGTAATGAATGACTGATTGGAGGTTTGTTATGGAAACTGGGATAGACTGCAGCCTCTGAGGAGGTGACTGACTGACGCACTGCAACATAAATAACTATCCCTAGTCATGTTTAAAATGCATCTGGAGCACTGTTCTCATGCAGGGTTATGAGGTATAATAAGACCCTTTGGAAGAAAGAAATCACCTTTACTGCTCTTTAAAGTGCAAGTATATTTAGACCCTGGCTGTGAAACACTCTCAGGTTATTATTGTGCCTATTTTTTAAGTACCGGTAAGTACAAAAGATGACATTTGTTGAGCAAGTTCAGCCCATTCAATGGAATATAATAAAAATATAATATTTTCCATCTTGCTTTAAGATAACCAGAGATGACAGTGTGAGATAACGCAGTGTTTCCCAATCCTGGTCCTGGGGACCCCACATTTTTGTTTTGGCCCTAGCATTACACATCCGATTCAAATACTCAACTCATCATCAAGCCTTAGATTATTTGAATCAGGTGTGGAGTGCTAGGGCAAAAAACAAAAATGTGATGAACCCCCTATGGTCCCCAGGACTAGGATTAAGAAACACTGCTCTAGCAAACACATGATAAACTCAACTCTGTATCTCGAATCCGGTTCCACTGCATTTTTTTCATTGTTCTCCTCTAATCAGGGAGCGATTTAGATCTGGGACACCAGGTGTGTGCAATTAACTAGCAGGTAGAACAGAAAACCAGCAGCTTCTGGGCATCGTAGTGTAAATCTTTAAGATTATGTTGACTCACCCATGCGTCAAACTAAATAACATAATAAAACAATCCCCATCAAAATCTGCCAGTTTAAGCTAGAGATATGCAGTGCATTCGAAAAGTATTCAGAACCCTTGACTTTTTCTACACTTTGTTACATTACAGCCTTGTTTCAAAATGTATTAAATAGTTTTTCACCCTCATCAATCTACACACAATAGCCCATAATGATAAAGAAAAAAGTTTTTTATTTTTATTTTTTAAATAAAAATAAAAACTGAAATATACATTTCCATAAGTATTCAGACCCTTTACTCAGTACTTTGCTGAAGCACCTTTGGTAGCGATTACAGCCTCGATTCACATGTATTTGGGGAGTTTCTCCCATTCTTCTCTGCACATCCTCTCAAGCACTTTTACAGATGCACAATCGAGAGCATCCTGTCGGGCTGTATCACCACCTGGTATGGCAACTGCTCCGCCCACAACTGTAAGGCTCTCGAGAGGGTGGTGCGGTCTGCACAACGCATCACTGGGGGCAAACTACCTTGCCCCCAGGACACCTACACCACCCGATGTCACAGGAAGGCCAAAAAGATCATCAAGGACAATAACTTCCCGAGCCACTGCCTGTTCACCCCGCTATCATCCAGAAGGCGAGGTCAGTACAGGTGCATCAAAGATGGGACCGAGAGACTGAAAAACAGCTTCTATCTCAAGGCCATCAGCCTGTTAAACAGCCATCACTAACATTGAGTGGCTGCTGCCAACATACTGACAAATCAAATCTATAGCCACTTTAATAATTAATAATTGGATGTAATAAATGTATCACTAGTCACTTTAAACAATGACACTTTCTACTGCATCTTGCCTATGCCGCAGGGCCATCGCTCATCCATATATTAATATGTACATATTATTATTCATCCCTTTACACTTGTGTGTATAAGGTATTTGTTGTGAAATTGTTAGATATTACTATACTGTCGGAACTAGAAGCACAAGCATTTAGCTACACTCGCATTAACATCTGCTAACCATGTGTATGTGACCAATAACATTTTATTTGATTTGAGCTCTGTCAGGTTGGATGGGGAGCGTTGCTGCACAGCTATTTTAAAGTCTCTCCAGAGATGTTCGATCGGGTTCAAGTATGGGCTCTGACTGAGCCACTCATGGACATTCAGCGACATTGTCTTGGCTGTGTGCTTAGGGTTGTTGTCCTGTTGGAAGGTAAACATTCGCCCCAGTCTGAGGTTCTGAGCGCTCTGGAGCAAGTTTTCATCAAGGACCTCCCTGTACTTTGCTCTGTTCATCTTTCCCTCGATCCTGACTAGTCTCCCAATCCCTGCCATTGAAAACATCCCCACAGCATGATGCTGCCACCACCATGCTTCACAATAGGGATGGTGCCAGGTTTCCTCCAGACGTGACGCTTGGCATTCCAAATCAAATCAAATTGTATTTGTCACATGCGCCGAATACAACAGGTGTAGTAGACCTTACCGTGAAATGCTTACTTACAAGCCCTTAACCAGCACTGCAGTTCAAGAAATAGAGTTAAGAAAATATTTACAAAATAAACTAAAATAGAAAATGTAATAAAAAGTAACACAATAAAATAACAATAGCGAGGCTATACGCAGTGAGTACCGGCACAGAGTCAATATGTGGGGGTACTGGTTAGTCAAGGTAATTTGTACACTTATGTAGAGGTAAAGTGACTATGCATAGATAATAAACAGAGAGTAGCAGTAGTATAAAACCAATATGGAGGGGGTGTCAATGTAAATAGTCTGGGTGGCCATTTGAATAATTGTTCAACAGTTTTATGGCTTGGGGGCAGAAGCTGTTAAGGATCCTTTTGGACCTGCTCCGGTACCGCTTGCCGTGCGGTAAGCAGGGAGAACAGTCTATGACTTGGGTGACTGGAGTCTTTGACAATTTTTTTGTGCCTTCCTCTGACACTGAAATAGTAAAGAAAGGCCTGGGCAATTATTTTCCAAGGAGGGCCATATTAAAATATATTTTTGCCACCGTGGGCCACAATCATATTACAGGATTATACATCATATGTATGACTTTGTAGACAAATATATCTACTGTAAATCACGTCCAGATATGCTACTTATTTTGAACCGAAATAAACCACATCCATTGTAGGTATTTTCATTATTAAACACTCAAAGGGAAAAATACACTGTGCATTCAGCACTATGGAGAGAACTCTTGTTAACAGTCATGCACAAAAACACAAGAAAGAAAGAGAGCTCAACATTAAATGTAAACTACTCAATCAGTGTGAGGAGTGAAGTCTCTCATGGGCATTGACTAGAGCAGTGAAGTCAGGTATAGTTTTATGACCTCGCTATGCGCAGGATTGCTGAGAAGTGAGAATCAGTAAGAGGTGATCTGTGCCTTGACTTATTATATTTCATCACTGAAAATGTCTGTTCACATACGTAGGTTGACCCAAACAGGACAGACATCTTCTGAGCATGGAAAGTTTTGTTCATCGAGAGTTGCATAGAACCTCCTCAGTGACATTGTTTTGAATAATTCTCCAATCAATGCATCAGACTGAAGATCGATAAACTCAAGTTGCAGGTCAGTGGGAACCAAATTAGATGATGAGGAAACCAACATCATGTCATTTTCCAACACTTTGAAATCATCAAAACGATTAAAAAACTCACCGTTCAAAGCACGCAGCGGCAATGTCTACTTCTCCCGCTGTTCATCTGATAGGGAACAGACGAGTAGTGTCGGAAGGTGGGTGAGATTGTTGGCTTCTACTTGGCGGGTCAGGAGGAATAATTTTCCCTTGAAGGCTTTGACAAGGATGTACATCTGATGTGAAAAAAGACCCTTCCCTTGAAGTTTGTAATTCAGTTTATTCATGAGAGCCATGACGTCCACAGTGAAGGCAAAATCAGCCAACCATTCTTTATCTTGCAGTTTAGGGAAATCCACATATTTTCCTTTCATTTGCAAAAACTCAGCAATCTCCAACTTCAGGTCCTACACCCTTTTAAGCATCTTCCCCAAACTCAGCCATCTCACATTTGTGTGGTAGGGGAGATCTGCATGACTCTGTCTCTTCCAACAGTTGTCAAGTTTGGACACCCATCATTGGTCACACTGGTTAACTTTTCAAAACTCAGTCTCAGCTTTGCCACACACTTATTAAACTCCTCCATTAAATCTTTCCCTGTGGTTGAGCTCTTCATTGACTTGATATGTGTAGCATTTCCAACATTAATGTCATGTTCCAACACGTTTGTGCGAGTAGGAACGTCATTAAAGAGACATGGAAAACTGTGTAGTAGCCTCACAATATCATTGGCCTGTCCATCCGTTAAATGAACCAGACCTGACTGGATAGACAGCATCATTTACACACGAGACAAAGCATCTGCCAATACATTATCAGAACCCTTTTTGTGGCGGATCTCCAAATTATAATTTTGTACAATCAGCGCCCAACGCATAAGGCGCTGGTTCTGGTTGTACATCCGGTGGAGAAAAACTAAGGGGTTATGGTCAGTATATAAAATCACTGGTAGGACACTGGAACCAATATATACCTCAAAGTATTGCAGAGCCAACAACAAAGCAAGAGCTAATTGTTCTATTGTTGCATAGTTTGTTTGACATTTATTAAATTTATGGGAAAAATAACAAACAGGATGATCCACTCCACTCTTGTCCTGCTGCAGTAGAACAGCACCAGCCCCTCTGGCACTAGAATCTACCTCAAGCTTGAACGGTTGTTCAAAATCCAGAGCAGCAAGTACAGGGGTACTACATAAGAGTGCTTTCGCAGATTCAAAAGCTCTCTTACAATCAGGGGACCACACAAATGATTTAGCCGGACTGAGCAAATCGGTCAATGGAGCAACTACCGCAGAGCTACGGTAGTAGCCAACCATCCCTAAAAAGCGGCGTAGCTCTCGTCTGGTGGTAGGGGAAGGGAATGCAGTTATAGCCAAGACCTTGGCATCAACAGGGCGCACCTGTCCATGGCCAACCTCTTTACCGAGATAGGTAACAGTAGCCTTCCCAAACTCGCACTTTGCCAAGTTCAGGGTTAGAGAAGCAGCTGCCAACCGTTCACATACTACCCTTAGAGAGTCAACATGAACATGAATAAATCACTAGGTCATCAAGGTATGCACTACAATTAGGAACTCCATCTAATACGGAGTTAACCAGTCGTTGGAAAGTGGCTGGTGCATTTCGCATCCCAAAAGCCATGACTGAGTACTGTAGGAAGTTGTCTGGGGTCACAAAGGCAGAAATCTCAGAAGCAAGTGAAGTTAACGGAACCTGCCAGTAAACTTTTAAGAGGTCCAACTTAGTTACATACTTAGCAGCACCAATAGTGTCGATACAGTCGTCCAGTCTGGGTAACGGGTACGAATCTGGCATTGTGACAGAATTTACCTTTCGATAATCCGTACGTAACCTGGACGTACCATCAGGTTTAGGAACCAGAATGCAAGGAGAACTCAAAGGGCTGGAACTTGGTGTAGCCAGGTCATTCTCCAACAAATATTTCACCTCATCCGTCATTATCTTCCTCTTGGAAGCGTTGATACGATATGGGTGTTGCTTGATAGGTGTAGCATTTCCAACATTAATGTCATGTTCCAACACGTTTGTGCGAGTAGGAACGTCATTAAAGAGACATGGAAAACTGTGTAGTAGCCTCACAATATCATTGGCCTGTCCATCCGTTAAATGAACCAGACCTGACTGGATAGACAGCATCATTTCTGAGTTGGGCAATCTAACACACTGCTGCTGAGTATTGCGCAACTCCAATCCATCAACATCATCAATATGACAGTCCACTATCATAGCAGAAGTAGCAGAGGAGACAGCAGTACCGTCCTCTGTTTTTGAACTATCTAACTGTGTGATGGGTCGGGTGTGGTAAGCTTTTAACATGTTAATGTGACACACACGAGATTGGCGTTGTCTATCAGGAGTTTGAAGCACATAGTCAGTTTCACTTATTTTCTTTTCAATTAAATAAGGGCCAGAGAAACGAGCTGACAATGAAGATCCTGGAACAGGTAATAACACCAGTACTTGGTCACCTGGCCTGGACGAGAAACAGCCTCTTTATCATAGTGTCTTTTCATGCTCCTCTGTGAGGAAGACAGAGCTGCCTTTGCGAGAGCACAACCTTGGTGTAGGCGCTCACGAAAGTGACTAACGTAGTCCAACACATTCTCATCTCCTGTACACAACTCTTGGGACAAGAACTGTTCTTTAAGGACTTTCATTGGTCCTCTCACTGTGTGACCAAACACTAGTTCAGCCGGGCTGAAACCTAGGGACTCCTGCACAGTTTCACGAGCAGCAAACAAAACTAGAGATACTCCCTCATCCCAATCTTTCTCAGATTCCAAACAATATTTACGTAGCATAGACTTCAGTGTCTGATGCCATCTTTCAAGTGCACCCTGAGACTCTGGGTGATAGGCGCTTGACACATGGTGCGTAATTGACAAGGATTTTAACACCTGCTTGAAGAGCTTGGATAGGAAATTGGTACCTTGATCGCTTTGTACCACCTTAGGTAACCCGAATGTCGTGAAGAATTTTATTAAGGCTTTACTCACTACCGGGGCTGTAATCCTTTGCAGAGGAATGGCCTCGGGGTATCTTGTAGCCATACACATAATCGTTAACAAAAACTGGTTACCCGATTTTGTCTTCGGTAACGGTCCGACACAATCAACCACCACATGCTCGAATGGTTCACATATGACAGGTATGGGACAAAGAGGAGCGGGAGGAATAACCTGATATGGTTTTCCTGTTATCTGACATGTGTGGCATGTCCGACAGAACTGAGCCACATCTTGTTTTAAACCCGGCTAAAAGAAATGTCGAAGGATCCGATCATAAGTCTTTGTGATTCCTAAATGACCAGACCACTGGTGATCATGAGCAAGGGATAATACATTTTGTCGAAAGGCTGTAGGAATCACGATTTGGTAAACAGCATTCCAATCTCCACTCGCGTCATCATGGGATTTCCATTTACGCATGAGGAGATTACCATCAATGAAGTAAGCCACATTCTTCTTCTTTACATCTTCCAATGAGACAACACTAGAAAAACATTTAGCAAGCTTGTTGTCAACCTTTTGGTTAGCAATCAGCTGCTCACGAGTGACTGGTAACTGTATTGCATCAGCAATAAGTTCAACGTTCTTTGATTCTTTCCTGGGCTGTTTGTCAGAGGTGATCAGCTTCTCAGAGGTATCACACAATCCATCCTCTTGATCAACCTCTTTGAACAGTGTTCGACAAATCTATCTCGTCACCCTCTTGTCGTGCCTGAGCACGAGTGACAGCACAAGCGGGGAACACATGTGGATAACTCTGTGCCAGCTCATTCGAGAGAGAGTGGTCACTTTTATCCAATACTTCCATTACGGGTACTACCTTTCCTCCGGCAATATCGTTACCCATTATAAAGGTCACACCTTTCACTGGCAACATAGGACGTACCCCCACTCTGAATATTCCACTGATTAACTCAGAGTGTACTTTCACAAAGTGCAATGGCACTGGGACAAAACCCATTTCAATACCCTGCACTAACACACTGGAACCACAGTATGTATCGTCAGATAAGGGCAACACATCAGACAATATAAATGACTGCGCCGCACCAGTATCTCTAAGGATTTTAACCGGACGCTGAGAAGCTTCGTCATTCGTTAGGGACACAAACCCCTCGAAAATGAATGGTTCATAACTGCGGTCGGGGACTGAGACTTTCAAACTACAGTTACCCTGAGGCACCTGTTTTGTTGCAGACCTCACAACCGTACGAATTAGAGCAACACCTGTTGGCGGCTTGGCACGAAGAGGCATCCCTTGTTTGCGTTTAAGCATGAAGCAATCATTAATCATATGTCCCACTTTATGACAATAGAAACAGGGACGCTCATTCTTCTGGCGTGCTTCATATACTACTGCTGACCGACTAGGGCTAAAAGTAGGAAACTCAGTGGCTCTACTCTCAGTATGAGCCGAAAATACACTCTTGTGCGTCATGCCAACACAGACGCTTCTGCCAGGGAGGATACTTTCTGTTCGTTTTGGTAAACTACAATGCGTTTGGGTAAGCAATTTTTAAACTCTTCCAACAAGATTAACTCCCGGAGAGAGTTGAAATCAGTTACCTTACTAGCAGCATGCCATTTATCAAACAGATTTCCCTTGTCTCTAGCAAATTCCACATAAGTCTTACTAGAAGACTTTCTATGAGACCTAAATCTCTGTCGGTATGCCTCAGGCACAAGCTCATAGGCACGAAGAACAGTAGCTTTGACCACTTCATAATTCAAACTGTCCTCCAGAGGAAGCGCCGACAAAACCTCTTGGGCTTTACCAGTTAATTTACACTGAAGCAATAGGCACCATATGTCTTCAGGCCATTTCAATGCTATGGCTATACGCTCAAATACACAAAAATAGGAGTCAACCTCCGACTCTCTGAACAAAGGTACTAAGGCAATCTGCCTACTAATGTCAAACGTGTTTGAGGACACAGCTGGTGAGGACGGCTCACTAACAGGCACAGTAGGAACGAAGGCTAGCCTTGCTGTCTCTGCCTCCAGTTCCATCTGGCGCATTTTAAACGTCATCTGCCGCTGTTCTTTATCTGCCTCAATTTTACACATCTCCAAATCTAACTGCCGCTGTTCTCGTTCTTTTTCTGCCTCAATTTTACACATCTCCAACTGGAGAGTCTCTCTCCAAATTTGGGCTCTCTCTTCCGCCTCCAGTTGGAACTGTGCTAAACGGACATCCCTCCTGGCATCACCGTTTGGCAGTGGGGAGAGTGGATCAAAACGGGACAATGTGGCTGGTGTTTTAGCCTCACCCTCATTCTCAGACACCAATGGGCTTACAGGAGCAGCAACATCCCCTACAGGGGTAGTAGGCTCAGGCAGCGGTAACACAAGCACCTGCTCTTCCAACAATACATTTAACACTAGCTGTTTAACCTCCGCCTTAACTAAACTCTGCGGAATCGATATTGAATAATGGTCAGCCAAGGTCATTAAATCAACTCTACGACATTTGTCAAAAACCTCCCACGAAGGGTTATCCAAAAAGGACTTCAACTCAAAAGTAGCCATCTTAATCTACTTCACAAGAGCCAACGAAAATAGCAAACACTAATGCTATCTCAGCTATAACGTTCAACACTGAACTATACCACTAAAACAATCTGCATGAGCGGCATGGGTGTCAGTAAAGACAGATCCCGGATGAGCCCCCACTTATGTTACGAATCCCTTTTGGCCCGACAGTCTAGGGGGGATGGTAATGAGACCCGTAACATAACTCATGCAATTTATAATAGTGACAAAGTAAAAGTGAGAACGAAATAACCACGACCACTGAAATCTACCGTCAAACTCAGGGTTTATTGTAAAACACACGGTAATGGGGGGAGCAGGAAAAGGGGCTGAGCTGGACCCAAGGAAAGAAACAATAAGTATTCAAAAACACCCCTAAGCTAGACTAGCCTACTTTAACAACAGCTAACTAACTAACCAAAAATACAGTGGGTGGTCCGCCCAGTTCTAACTAGTGTATTTAACAAAGTCTACCTACGGGTAGTGTATGCCCATGGGCGACTTGTCTTGGTTTCCCCTATTCCCACCAGCAAACAAACACAAACACCATAACCAAAAACAATACTCATAGGTGAGGACAAAGTGCTATGGAGGTGCTCAAACAAAAGAGAGGTTAATACACAAAGAGAGCGTGAACCACAGAGACCTACAGACATGGCATTTACAGAGAGATTGACCTCTAGAGCAAACAACTGACAGGGTTTTTAAACCAAGGGAAAGGAACTGTGATAGGGTAGGAAACAGGAGAAGGTGTGTCTTCTGATTGATGATTGGATTGGTGACTGATTGGGGAGTGATGATTTTCACCTGTGAGGGGAGAAGGAGAGAAAAGAACACAGGATACACACACACACACACAGGATACACACAAAGGATACTGGTATCCGTAACATCTGCGATGTCCTCATCACGATGTGTTATTCTCTGCGATGTCCTCATCACGACGTGTTATTCTCTGCGATGTCCTCATCACGACGTGTTATTCTCTGCGATGTCCTCATCACGATGTGTTATTCTCTGCGATGTCCTCATCACGACGTGTTATTCTCTGCGATGTCCTCATCACGACGTGTTATTCTCTGCGATGTCCTCATCACGACGTGTTATTCTCTGCGATGTCCTCATCACGACGTGTTATTCTCTGCGATGTCCTCATCACGACGTGTTATTCTCTGCGATGTCCTCATCACGACGTGTTATTCTCTGCGATGTCCTCATCACGACGTGTTATTCTCTGCGATGTCCTCATCACGACGTGTTATTCTCTGCGATGTCCTCATCACGACGTGTTATTCTCTGCGATGTCCTCATCACGACGTGTTATTCTTCATCTTGACAGGGAGACATTTTCAAACAGCTCTTTCTTGTCAGGGCAAAGTATTGCTGCAGGGTGAATTAAACATTCTTTAATGAATTCGCCCTCAGCGAATGGCTTGCTATGTTTAGCAATTTTGTGGGACAGTACGTAGATGGCAATTGTATCATTTGCTGAATGCAGTTTTGTGAAAAGTCCTTGCTGCTTTTGCAACTGAGAAAGCAACTATTTTGATGCACTTTCCCTCTGCTCAGTAGAGATATTCCTTTATTTCTCTGCATGCTTTGTCTGGAAGTGTCAGACAAGTTGTAGTCTTTCAAGACAGCGATGCTCTCTTTGCACACTAAGCACACAGCTTTCTCTGATACCTCAATAAAAACATATTTCGATGTCCACTCTTGCCGGAACACCCTATATTCATTGTCTACTTTCCATTGTCTACACATTTTTTTGCGCAATTTCTAGCTATTTGGTAACGTGACGTGTGTCAGCCTGTCAGTAACTGTCTGTCCTTGTGCAGTTGTTATTTATACGTGCCTTCAAAATAAATGTCCCATAAGCGGTGGGCGTTAAATCATTAAACAAAGGCAAGTATTCATTGGGCTTTTAATTTGAATAACAAATACGTTTTTTAAAACTTTACAATCGCAAATTCTTTATGTGAACTGAGCATGATTCCGAGGGCCGTATTGAATCAGGTTGCAGGCTGCATACGGCCACTGTCTAGTATATAGGTCCTGGATGGCAGGAAGCTTGGCCCCAGTGATGTACTGGGCTCTACGCACTACCCTTACTGGTCACGATGCTCTCGATGGTGCAGCTGGACAATGTTTTGAGGATCAGGGGACCCATGCCAAATCTTTTCAGGCTCCTGAGAGGGAAAATACATTGTCTGGCCCTTTTCACAACTTTCTTGGTGGGTATGGATCACAATAGTTTGTTGGTGTATATACAGTTGAAGTCGGAAGTTTACATACACTTAGGTTGGAGTCATTAAAACTCATTTTTCAACCACTCCACAAATTTCTTGTTAATAAACTATAGTTTTGGCAAGTCGGTTAAGACATCTACTTAGTGCATGACACAAGTATTTTTTCAACAATTGTTGTCCGTGTTGCCCAGCAACAGCCCCAAAACATCACTGCTCTAGAGGAGATCTGCATGGAGGAATGGGCCAAAATACCAGCAACAGTGTGTGAAAACCTTGTGAAGACTTACAGAAAACGTTTGACCTCTGTCATTGCCAACAAAGGGTATATAATAAAGTATTGAGATAAACTTTGGTTATTGACCAAATACTTATTTTCCACCATAATTTGCAAATAAATTCATAAAAAATCCTACAATGTGATTTTCTGGATTTTTTTTCTAATTTTGTCTGTCATAGTTGAAGTGTACATATGATGAAAATGACAGGCCTCTCTCATCTTTTTAAGTGGGAGAACTTGCACAATTGGTGGCTGACTAAATACTTTTTTGCCCCACTGTAGGAGACACTTTAAAACCTTATTCCTTATGAATAATTTTTTACTGTCATGTTTTGCCCTTGATGAATGTATTATTTAATGTGTTTCTATGGGCTGTAGGACTAAAGGCCTAATTCTATATTTCTTTCAAATATTTTTTCACAGTTATTTGGAGATACCTAAAAGGGTCCTAAAATTCAAAAGTAAATAGCTAAATGATCCATGATGTGACAGTCATAAGACAATTCCATATGTTAGTTTAGTAGCCTCCCCCCTAGATCAGTAATTACAACAGGTTGTCAACAATTTATCACTGGGGTCCCATTGGGCCCTGAGTACAGTGGACACACACACACACACACACACACACACACTTTATATATTTCTGTCTCCACACCCACTTACATAATACATGTGTTTATTTATTGGCAGAGGTGTAGCAAGTTCATTTGGCTTCTAGAAATGTCATGTTTGTTATTATAGGGTTGCTTACGAAAAGCAGAAACAGCCAGGTGTAAATTCTATGCAACATTAGCATAATTATATTCAATTTAGTTAATTCTGTTTTGAGTAATGCCTGCAACCCCCCAAAAAACCCTGATTGCTTTATGGTCTCTGTAAATAATGGCAGATCCTGGCAGTCTCAGGGGGCGTTGGGATATGTAACAAAAATGAACATTTCCAATTAATACACACTTGTACATGTGTGAAATAGGACAAATATAAGCACCCACCAAGATGACTGTTTTCACACACAATAGTCCAAAAATCTGAATAAGCCTGGGATTTCTACTTTTAAACTTGACACTGGCGAGTACTCTTCCAAAATAATAGGATTTGCAACTGAAAATAGCTAACTTCACGAACTGAAAGGTCATATTGTAACTTGTTATTCACACCACACAAGGGACTGTTGTAGAGGGTGTACATTTCACAGGAGAGCTGCTTTCCTCTCTGTCCTTCTCCTCATGACTCTGAGATTTGATTTATGAACGTTGACAACAGTATCACTGTTTTTAATTATTAATACAGTAGAGTCTCCCGGTGCAATCTCTCAATCACTCCGTGAAGTAATGGGGTTATTTGTTCCAACACACACTGTACACCTTGATTCATTTGACAATAGTCCACCATGTCAAGTACAGCTGCAGTATCTGGTAGATAAGAATGTTATTTCTAATGATCCGTTGACATTGACCCGTCTTGCAAGGACACACAAGCTCACAGAAACACACACACACACACACACACACACACACACACACACACACACACACACACACACACAAACCACAAACCCATTTGATCCATTATCCGTGTTATGAGGCCTTTGTTCTTCATGCTATCAATCTATTGACATTATCCCAAAAGGTTTAGGTTGTGAAGAGACCCCAGTAAATATTAACATTATCACAAAGGGTTCAAATATGAACAGACCCCAGTAAATATTGGCATTATCACAAAGGGTTCAAATATGAACAGACCCCAGTAAATATTGGCATTATCACCAAAGGAGTAGCTTGTGAAAAGACCCCAGTAAATTACCTCTAGGTTGAATGAATAGTTACAAAATCAAGCATCTACTGTATGAGTGGTATAATGTTCATTGTGATTCCTATATTGTCCAAACAGTCTTCTCTAGATAGACATTTTTCCCCCAAAAAACGGATTCAACTGATTCAAATGATTGAAATTGTATTAAAAAGTTAATGCCACGTTAATCAACAAAAGACCAAAGAACATAGAGCTGAAAAACAAATATAATTAAATGCAACGGAGTTGACTCCTTATAACTCCTTCCATGAAGACATGATGTACAGTTCAGTACACAACAGCACAATACAGTTCAGTACACAAGCACAGTACAGGTCAGTCCACAACAGCACAATACAGTTCAGTACACAACAACACAGTACAGTTCAGTACACAACAGCACAGTACAGTTCAGTACACAACAGCACAGTACAGTTCAGTACACAACAGCACAGTACAGTTCAGTACACAACAGCACAATACAGTTCAGTACACAACAGCACAGTACAGTTCAGTACACAACAGCACAATACAGTTCAGTACACAACAACACAGTACAGTTCAGTACACAACAGCACAGTACAGTTCAGTACACAACAGCACAATACAGTTCAGTACACAACAGCACAGTACAGTTCAGTCCACAACAGCACAGTACAGTTCAGTACACAAGCACAGTACAGTTCAGTACACAACAACACAGTACAGTTCAGTACACAACAGCACAGTACAGTTCAGTACACAACAGCACAATACAGTTCAGTACACAACAACACAGTACAGTTCAGTACACAACAGCACAGTACAGTTCAGTACACAACAGCACAATACAGTTACACAACAGTACATTTCAGTACACAAGCACAGTACAGTTCAGTACACAACAGCACAGTACAGTTCAGTCCACAACAGCACAGTACAGTTCAGTCCACAACAGCACAGTACAGTTCAGTCCACAACAGCACAGTACAGTTCAGTACACAACAGCACAGTACAGTTCAGTACACAACAGCACAATACAGTTCAGTACACAACAACACAGTACAGTTCAGTACACAACAGCACAGTACAGTTCAGTACACAACAGCACAGTACAGTTCAGTACACAACAGCACAATACAGTTCAGTACACAACAGCACAGTACAGTTCAGTCCACAACAGCACAGTACAGGTCAGTACACAACAGCACAATACATTTCAGTACACAATCACAGTACAGTTCAGTACACAACAACACAGTATAGTTCAGTCCACAACAGCACAATACAGTTCAGTACACAAGCACAGTACAGTTCAGTACACAACAACACAGTACAGTTCAGTACACAACAGCACAATACAGTTCAGTACACAAGCACAGTACAGTTCAGTACACAACAGCACAGTACAGTTCAGTACACAACAACACAGTACAGTTCAGTACACAACAGCACAGTAAAGGTCAGTACACAACAGCACAGCACAGTACAGTTCAGTACAGTACACAACAGCACAGTGCCATTCAGTTCAGTACAGTACACAACAGCACAGCACAGTACAGTTCAGTACAGTACACAACAGCACAGCACAGTACATGTCAGTACACAACAGCACAGTACATTAAAGTTCAGTACACAACAGCATAGCACAGTACACAACAGCACAGCACAGTACAGTACATGTCAGTACACAACAGCACAGTACATTAAAGTTCAGTACACAACAGCACAGTACATTAAAGTTCAGTACACAACAGCACAGCACAGTACATGTCAGTACACAACAGCACAGTACATTAAAGTTCAGTACACAACAGCATAGCACAGTACAGTTCCGTAAACAACAGCAAAAAACAGTTCAGTACACAACAACACAGTACAGTACAGTACAGTTCAGTACACAATAGCACAATACAGTACAGTACAGTTCAGTACACAATAGCACAGTACAGAACAGTACAATTACATGCACAACAGCACAGCACAGCACAGTACAGTACACAACAGCACAGTACAGTACAGTTCCGTGAAGAACAGCAAAGCACAGTTCAGTACACAACAGCACAGCACAGAACAGTTCAGTTCAGTAAACAACAGCACAGCACAGTTCAGTTCAGTAAACAACAGCACAGCACAGTTCAGTTCAGTAAACAACAGCACAGCACAGTTCAGAACACAACAGAACAGTTCAGTACACAACAGCAAAGTACAGTACAGTACAGTACAGAACAGCAAAGTACAATACAGTTTAGTACAGTACACAGCAGGACAATACAGTACAGTACAATTACATACATAACAGCACAGTTGAGTACAGCACAGTACAGTTTGTGCACAGTACAGTACCTTAAAGATATATATATTTATTTCACCTTTATTTAACCAGGTAGGCCATTTAGGAACAAGTTCTCATTTACAACTGCGACCTGGCCAAGATAAAGCAAAGCAGTGCGACAAAATCAACAATTTGCTGCTATTTACAGATTTCCTGTGTACAGGTACAGTGATCGGTCCACAGTTGGCTTTGGGGATGACCAGCGAAATATACCTGCTGGAGCACGTGCTACGGGTGGGTATTGCTATGGTGACCAGTGAGCTGAGATAAGGTGGGGTTTTACCCAGCAAAGACTTATAGATGACCTGGAGCCAGTGGGTTTGGCGATGAACACAAAGCCAGCCAACGAGAGCATACAGGTCACAGTGATGGGTAGTGCCAAAACGGATGGCATTCTGATAGACTCCATCCAGTTTGCTGAGTAGAAATTTGGAAGCTATTTTGTAAATGACTTCGCCGAAGTCGAGGATCGGTAGGATAGTCAGTTTTACAAGGGTATGTTTGGCAGCATGAGTGAAGGAGGCTTTGTTGTTAAATAAGAAGCCAATTCTAGATTTAATTTTGTATTGGAGATGCTTAATGTGAGTCTGGAAGGAGAGTTTGCAGTCTAGCCAAACACCTAGGTATTTGTAGTTGTCCACATATTCTAAGTCAGAGCCGTCCAGAGTAGTGATGCTAGTCGGGTCAGGTGGGTGCGGGCAGCAATCGGTTGAAGAGGATGCATTTAGTTTTACCAGCATTTAAAAGCAGTTGGAGGCCACGGAAGGAGAGTTGTATGGCATTGACGCTTGTCTGGAGGTTAGTTAACACAGTGTCCAAAGAGGGGCCAGAATTATACAGAATGGTGTCGTCTGCGTAGAGGTGGATCAGAGAATCACCAGCAGCAAGAGCATCATCATTGATGTATTCAGAAAAAAGAGTCGGCCCAAGAATTGAACCCTGTGGCACACACACAGAGACTGTCAGAGGTCCGGACAACAGGCCATCCGATTTGACACACTGAACTCTATCAGAGAAGTAGTTGGTAAACCATGCGAGGCAATCATTGGAGAAACCAAGGCTGTCGAGTCTGCCAATAAGAATGTTGTGATTGACAGAGTCGAAAACCTTGGCCAGGTTGATGAATACGGCTGCACAGTACTGTCTCTTATCGATGGCGGTTATGATGTCGTTTAGAACCTTGAGCGTGGCTGAGGTGCACCCATGACCAGCTCTGAAACCAGATTGCATAGCGGAGAAGGTATGATGGGATTCGAAATGGTCAGTAATCTGTTTGTTAACTTGGCTTTCGAAGACCTTAGAAAGACAGGGTAGGATAGATATAGGTCTGTAGCAGTTTGGGTCTAGAATGTCACCCCCCTTGAAGAGGGGGATGACCGCGGCAGCTTTCCAATCTTTGGGAATCTCAGACGATACGAAAGAGAGGTTGAACAGGATAGTAATAGGGGTTGCAACAATTTCGGGAGATATTTTTAGAAAGAGAGGGTCCAGATTGTCTAGCCCGGCTGATTTATAAGGGTCCAGATTTTGCAGCTCTTTCAGAACATCAGCTATCTGGATTTGGGTAAAGGAGAAATGGTGGGGGCTTTGGCGTGTTGCTGTGGAGGGTGCCCAAGACCACTAAGGTAACTTGCCTAATTGACTACCGGCCTGTAGCACTCATGTCTGTAGCCATGAAGTGCTTTGAAAGGCTGCTGATGGCTCACATCAACACCATTATCCCAGAAACCCTAGACCCACTCCAATTTGCATACCTCCCCAACAGATCCACAGATGATGCAATCTTTACTGTACTCCACACTGACCTTTCACACCTGAACAAAAGGAACACCTACGTGAGAATGCTATTCACTGACAACAGCTCGGTGTTCAACACCACAGTTCCCTCAAAGCTCATCACTAAGCTAAGGACTCTGGGACTAAACACCTCCCTCTGCAACTGGATCCTAGACATCCTGATGGGCCGCCCCCAGATGGTGAGGGTAGGTAACAATCCATCCGCCATGCTGATCCTCAATAAAGGTGCCCCTCAGGGGAGTGTGTTCAGCCCCCTCCTGTACTCCCTGTTCACTCATGACTGCACGACAAGGCACGACTCCAACACCATCATTAAGTTTGCTGATGACACAACAGTGGTAGGCCTGATCACCAACAACGACAAGAGGGAGGAGATCAAAGACCTGGCCGTGTGGTGCCTGGACAACTACCTATCACTCAATGTGATCAAGACAAAGGAGATGATTGTGGACTACAGGAAAAGGAGCACCGAGCACGCCCCCATTCTCAACGACGGGGCTGCAGTAGAGCAGGTTGAGAGCTTCAAGTTCCTTGGTGTCTACATCACCATCAAACTAACATGGTCCAAGCACACCAAGACAGTCGTGAAGAGGGAACGACAAAACCTATCCCCCCTCAGAAGACTGAAAAGATTTGGCATGGGTCCTCAGATCCTCAAAAGGTTCTACAGCTGCCACATCGAGAGCAACTGCTTGGCCTCCGACCGCAAGGCACTACAGAGGGTAGTGCATACGTCCCAGTACATCACTGGGGCCAAGCTTCCTGCCACCAAGGACCTCGATACCAGGTGGTGTCAGAGGAAGGCCCTAAAAATGTCTAAGACTCCAGCCACCCTAGTCATAGACTGTTCTCTCTGCTAGCGCACGGCATGCGGTACCGGAGCGCCAAGTCTAGGTCCAAGAGGCTTCTAAAAAGCTTCTAGCCAATGCCATAAAACTCCTGAACACCTAATCAAACGGCTACCCAGAGTATTTGCGTTGCCCTTCCTCTTTTACATCACTGCTACCCTCTGTTGTTATCAATAATGCATAGTCACTTTAATAACTTTACCTACATGTACATACAGTTGTAGTCGGAAGTTTACATACACTTAGGTTAGAGTCATTAAAACTCGTTTTCAACCACTCCACAATTTCTTGTAAACAAACTATAGTTTTGGCAAGTCGGTTAGGACATCTACTTTGTGCATGACACAAATCATTTTTCCAACAATTGTTTACAGACAAATTATTTCACTTATAACTCACTGTATCACAATTCCAGTGGTTAAGAAGTTTACATACACTAACTTGACTATGCCTCTAAACGCTTGGAAAATTACAGAGAATTATGTCATGGCTTTAGAAGCTTCTAATAGGCTAATTGACATAATTTGAGTCAATTGGAGGTGTACCTGTGGATTTGTTTCAAGGCCTACCTTCAAACTCAGTGTCTCTTTGCTTGACATCATGGGAAAATCAAAAGAAATCAGCCAACATTTTTTAGACCTCCACAAATCTGGTTCATCCTTGGGAGCAATTTCCAAATGCCTGAAGGTCACATGTTCATCTGTACAAACAATAGTATGGAAATATAAACACCATGGGACCACACAGCCGTCATACCGCTCAGGAAAGAGACACATTCTGTCTCCTAGAGATGAATGTACTGTGGAGCGAAAAGTGCAAATAAATCCCAGAACAACAGCAAATAACCTTGTGAAGATGCTGGTGGAGACAGACACAAACGTATCTATGTCCACAGTAAAACAAGTTCTATATCGACATTACCTGATAGCCTGCTCATGAAGGAAGAATCCACTGCTCCAAAACTGCCCTAAAGAAGCCAGACTACAGTTTGCAACTGCGCATGGCGACAAAGATCAAACTTTTTGGAGAAATGTCCTCTGGTCTGATGAAACAAAAATAGAACAGTTTGGCCATATTGACCATCGTAATGTTTTGAGGAAAAAGGGGGAGGCTTGCAAGCCGAAGAACACCATCCCAACCGTGAAGCACGGGGGTGGCAGCATCATGTTCTGGGGATGCTTTTCTGCAGGAGGGACTGGTGCACTTCACAAATAGATGGCATCATGAGGTAGGAACATTATGTGGATATATTGAAGCAACATCTCAAGACATTAGTCAGGAAGTTAAAGCTTGGTCGCAAATGGGTCTTCAAAATGGACAATGACCCCAATTATACTTCCAAAGTTGTGGCAAAATGGCTTAAGGACAACAAAGTCAAGGTATTGGGGTGGCCATCACAAAGTGAAATTTTGTGGGCAGAACTGAAAAAGCGTGTCTGAGCATACCTCTAAAGAAACAAGAGACCATAATACAAGAAACAGCACTATAGAGAGATAGAACAACAACAACGCAGCCACTGCCAGCTAGCCTACTTCAGCAGTACTGTATCATTTGAATTATTTTAGTCAATAAGATTCCTGCTACGTAAGCTTAACTTTCTGAACATTCGAGATGTGTAGTCCACTTGTCATTCCAATCTCCTGTGCATTAGCGTAGACTCTTCTGTAGCCTGTCAACTATGTGTCTGTCTATCCCTGTTCTCTCCTCTCTGCACAGACCATACAAACGCTCCACACCGCGTGGCCGCGGCCACTCTAATCTGGTGGTCCCAGCGCGCACGACCCACGTGGAGTTCCAGGTCTCCGGTAGCCTCTGGAACTGCCGATCTGCGGCCAACAAGGCAGAGTTCATCTCAGCCTATGCCTCCCTCCAGTCCCTCGACTTCTTGGCACTGACGGAAACATGGATCACCACAGATAACACTGCTACTCCTACTGCTCTCTCTTCGTCCGCCCACGTGTTCTCGCACACCCCGAGAGCTTCTGGTCAGCGGGGTGGTGGCACCGGGATCCTCATCTCTCCCAAGTGGTCATTCTCTCTTTCTCCCCTTACCCATCTGTCTATCGCCTCCTTTGAATTCCATGCTGTCACAGTTACCAGCCCTTTCAAGCTTAACATCCTTATCATTTATCGCCCTCCAGGTTCCCTCGGAGAGTTCATCAATGAGCTTGATGCCTTGATAAGCTCCTTTCCTGAGGACGGCTCACCTCTCACAGTTCTGGGCGACTTTAACCTCCCCACGTCTACCTTTGACTCATTCCTCTCTGCCTCCTTCTTTCCACTCCTCTCCTCTTTTGACCTCACCCTCTCACCTTCCCCCTCTACTCACAAGGCAGGCAATACGCACGACCTCATCTTTACTAGATGCTGTTCTTCCACTAACCTCACTGCAACTCCCCTCCAAGTCTCCGACCACTACCTTGTATCCTTTTCCCTCTTGCTCTCATCCAACACTTCCCACACTGCCCCTACTCGGATGGTATCGCGCCGTCCCAATCTTCGCTCTCTCTCCCCCGCTACTCTCTCCTCTTCCATCCTATCATCTCTTCCCTCTGCTCAAACCTTCTCCAACCTATCTCCTGATTCTGCCTCCTCAACCCTCCTCTCCTCCCTTTCTGCATCCCTTGATTCTCTATGTCCCCTATCCTCCAGGCCGGCTCGGTCCTCCCCTCCTGCTCCGTGGCTCGACGAATCATTGCGAGCTCACAGAACAGGGCTCCGGGCAGCCGAGCGGAAATGGAGGAAAACTCGCCTCCCCTGCGGACCTGGCATCCTTTCACTCCCTCCTCTCTACATTTTCCTCTTCTGTCTCTGCTGCTAAAGCCACTTTCTACCACTCTAAATTCCAAGCATCTGCCTCTAACCCTAGGAAGCTCTTTGCCACCTTCTCCTCCCTCCTGAATCCTCCTCCCCTCCCCCCTCCTCCCTCTCTGCAGATGACTTCGTCAACCATTTTGAAAAGAAGGTCGACGACATCCGATCCTCGTTTGCTAAGTCAAACGACACCGCTGGTTCTGCTCACACTGCCCTACCCTGTGCTCTGACCTCTTTCTCCCCTCTCTCTCCAGATGAAATCTCGCGTCTTGTGACGGCCGGCCGCCCAACAACCTGCCCGCTTGACCCTATTCCCTCCTCTCTTCTCCAGACCATTTCCGGAGACCTTCTCCCTTACCTCACCTCGCTCATCAACTCATCCCTGACCGCTGGCTACGTCCCTTCTGTCTTCAAGAGAGCGAGAGTTGCACCCCTTCTGAAAAAACCTACACTCGGTCCCTCCGATGTCAACAACTACAGACCAGTATCCCTTCTTTCTTTTCTCTCCAAAACTCTCGAACGTGCCGTCCTTGGCCAGCTCTCCCGCTATCTCTCTCAGAATGACCTTCTTGATCCAAATCAGTCAGGTTTCAAGACTAGTCATTCAACTGAGACTGCTCTTCTCTGTATCACGGAGGCCCTCCGCACTGCTAAAGCTAACTCTCCCTCCTCTGCTCTCATCCTTCTAGACCTATCGGCTGCCTTCGATACTGTGAACCATCAGATCCTCCTCTCCACCCTCTCCGAGTTGGGCATCTCCGGCGCGGCCCACGCTTGGATTGCGTCCTACCTGACAGGTCGCTCCTACCAGGTGGCGTGGCGAGAATCTGTCTCCTCACCACGCGCTCTCACCACTGGCGTCCCCAGGGCTCTGTTCTAGGCCCTCTCCTATTCTCGCTATACACCAAGTCACTTGGCTCTGTCATAACCTCACATGGTCTCTCCTATCATTGCTATGCAGACGACACACAATTAATCTTCTCCTTTCCCCTTCTGATGACCAGGTGGCGAATCGCATCTCTGCATGTCTGGCAGACATGTCAGTGTGGATGACGGATCACCACCTCAAGCTGAACCTCGGCAAGACGGAGCTGCTCTTCCTCCCGGGAAGGACTGCCCGTTCCATGATCTCGCCATCACGGTTGACAACTCCATTGTGTCCTCCTCCCAGAGCGCTAAGAACCTTGGCGTGATCCTGGACAACACCCTGTCGTTCTCAACTAACATCAAGGCGGTGGCCCGTTCTTGTAGGTTCATGCTCTACAACATCCGCAGAGTACGACCCTGCCTCACACAGGAAGCAGCGCAGGTCCTAATCCAGGCACTTGTCATCTCCCGTCTGGATTACTGCAACTCGCTGTTGGCTGGGCTCCCTGCCTGTGCCATTAAACCCCTACAACTCATCCAGAACGCCGCAGCCCATCTGGTGTTCAACCTTCCCAAGTTCTCTCACGTCACCCCGCTCCTCCGCTCTCTCCACTGGCTTCCAGTTGAAGCTCGCATCCGCTACAAGACCATGGTGCTTGCCTACGGAGCTGTGAGGGGAACGGCACCTCAGTACCTCCAGGCTCTGATCAGGCCCTACACCCAAACAAGGGCACTGCGTTCATCCACCTCTGGCCTGCTCGCCTCCCTACCACTGAGGAAGTACAGTTCCCGCGCAGCCCAGTCAAAACTGTTCGCTGCTCTGGCCCCCCAATGGTGGAACAAACTCCCTCACGACGCCAGGACAGCGGAGTCAATCACCACCTTCCGGAGACACCTGAAACCCCACCTCTTTCAGGAATACCTAGGATAGGATAAAGTAATCCTTCTCACCCCCCCCTTAAAAGATTTAGATGCACTATTGTAAAGTGGCTGTTCCACTGGATGTCTTAAGGTGAACGCACCAATTTGTAAGTCGCTCTGGATAAGAGCGTCTGCTAAATGACTTAAATGTAAATGTAATGAGCATGGAGGCCTACAAACCTGACTCAGCTACACCAGGTCTGTCAGGAGGAATGGGCCAAAATGTCCCCAACTTATTGTGGGAAGCTTGTGGAAGGCTACCTGAAACATTTGACCCAAGTTAAGCAATTTAAAGGCAATGCTACCAAATATTAATTGAGTGTATGTAATCACATTCTTAAAATAAAGTGGTGATCCTAAATATCTTAAGACATGGCATTTTACTAAGATTAAATGTCCGGATATGTGAAAAACTGAGTTTAAATGTATTTGGCTAAGGTGTTTGTAAACTTCTGTCTCCAACTGTATTACCTCAACTAACCTGTGCCCTCGCACATTGTCTCTGTACCAGTTCTCCCACTGTATATAGTCTCGCTATTGTTATTTTACTGCTGCTCTTCATTTATTTTACCTTTATTTAACTAGGCAAGTCAGTTAAGAAGAAATTCTTATTTTCAATGATGGCCTAGGAACAGTGGGTTAACTGCCTGTTCAGGGGCAGAACAACAGATTTGTACCTTGTCAGCTCGGGGATATAATGAATTTCCTCCTCTTCTTCCGAAGAGGAGAGGCGAAACGGATCAGAGGACCAATATGCGGCGTGGTAAGTGTCCATGGTTCTTTTTAATACGTTAAGGTACACATGAACAACTGCCTACAAAAAACAAGAAATGTGAAAACTCAAAACAGTCCTATCTGGTGCAAACAGAGACAGGAACAATCACCCACAAACACACAGTGAAACCCAGGCTACCTAAGTATGATTCTCAATCAGAGACAACTAATGACACCTGCCTCTGATTGAGAACCATACTAGGCCGAAACATAGAAATACCCAAATCATAGAAAAACAAACAGACTGCCCACCCAACTCACTCCCTGACCATACTAACTAAATACAAAACACAGGAAATAAAGGTCAGAACGTGACAGTACCCCCCCCCCCCCAAAGGTGCGGACTCCGGCCGCAAAACCTTGACCTATAGGGGAGGGTCTGGGTGGGCGTCTGTCCACGGTGGCGGTTCTGGCGCGGGACGCGGACCCCACTTCACCATTGTCTTAGTCCGCCTTATTGTCCGCCTCCGTGGCTTTCTCACCATGGCAACCCCTCTCAATGACCCCACTGGACAGAGGGGCAGCTCGGGACAGAGGGGCAACTCGGGACAGAGGTGCGGAAGCTCTGGACAGAGGGGCAGAAGCTCTGGGCAGAGGGGCAGAAGCTCTGGGCAGAGGGGCAGAAGCTCTGGGCAGAGGGGCAGAAGCTCTGGACCGAGGGGCAGCTCGGGACAGAGGGGAAAGGGCTCTGGCGCCTCTGGGCTGAGGGGCTCTGGCGCCTCAGACTCCGGCCGCAGCGCCGGACAGGCGGGAGACTCCGGCAGCAGCGCCGGACAGGCGGGAGACTCCGGCCGCAGCGCCGGACAGGCGGGAGACTCCGGCAGCAGCGCCGGACAGGTGGGAGACTCCGGCAGCAGCGCCGGACAGGCGGGAGACTCCGGCAGCAGCGCCGGACAGGCGGGACCACCTGCAGGGAGGAGACAGAGAGACAGCCTGGTGCGTGGGGCTGCCACAGGCACCACCAGGCTGGGGAGACCTTCAGGAGGCTTGGTGTTAGGAGGAGCCTGAAGGACCGGGCTGTGGGGGAGCACTGGAGCGCAACCTTGGCACCACTTCCCCAGGCTGGACAACTACTCTAGCCTGGACCCTCCAGAGTGCAGGCACAGGTTGAACCGGGCTGTGGGTAAGCACGGGAGATCTAGTGCTTACTACACGCACCTCTCCCTTAGGCTCCACTCCCACATTTGCCCGGCACGAGCGGAGCGCAGGCAGAGGACGCACTGCACCCTCCCAGCGCCCCGGAGACACAGCACGCAGAGCCAGCGCAGGATAACCTGGACCAAAACTGCGTACCGGCGACCAGACCCGCTGAGCAGGCACCATACGCCCTGGCTCAATGCCCACACTCGCATGGCACTTTCGGGGGGCTGCCCTATAGCGCACCGGGCTATGGGCACGCACTGGCGACACCGTGCGCTTAACCGCATAACACGGTGCCTGACCAGTAATGCGCTGCTTATCATAAGCACGAGGCGTGAGCTGAGGTCTGCTACCTGGCTTAGTACCACACCTCGCGTGCTTCCCCCCCCAAAAATTTGGGGGCTGCCTCTCATACCTGTCGCACTGCCGTGCTGGCTTCGCCAACCTCATTCTCCTGTAACCTTCCTTGCACTGCTCCATCGAATCCCAGGCGGGCTCCGGCACTCTCCCTGGGTCGACCGCCCACCTGTCTATCTCCTCCCAAGTCGTGTAGTCCAGATTCTTCTCTGATGCTGGCCGCTGTTGTTGCTGCTGCTGCTGCGGTCGTCGCTGCTGTTTACCACGCCGCTTGGTCCGAGTTGGGTGGGTGATTCTGTAATGAATTTCCTCCTCTTCTTCCGAAGAGGAGAGGCGAAACGGATCAGAGGACCAATATGCGGCGTGGTAAGTGTCCATGGTTCTTTTTAATACGTTAAGGTACACATGAACAACTGACTACAAAAAAAACAAGAAATGTGAAACCTCAAAACAGTCCTATCTGGTGCAAACACAGAGACAGGAACAATCACCCACAAACACACAGTGAAACCCAGGCTACCTAAGTATGATTCTCAATCAGAGACAACTAATGACACCTGCCTCTGATTGAGAACCATACTAGGCCGAAACATAGAAATACCCAAATCATAGAAAAACAAACATAGACTGCCCACCCAACTCACGCCCTGACCATACTAACTAAATACAAAACACAGGAAATAAAGGTCAGAACGTGACAGGAGATTTGAACTTGAAATCATCCGGTTACTAGTCCACTTTTACTAGTCCACTTTTACTAGTCCACTTACTTTTATTTCTTATTCTTATCTGTATTTTTTAACTGCATTGTTGGTTAGGGGCTCGTAGGTAACCATTTCACTGTACCTGTTGTTTTCTGCACATGTGACTAATCACATTTGATTTGATTTGCTGCTGTGAGTATTTTGGCACTTTGGTTCAGGCTAGAGAAAGAATTCAATCTCCCCATCTATTCATTATGGTAATTTATCATCTATCATGACTATTTCCAAAATCATTGACATGTATATCTCCTCAAATCGACAGTTTTTATACAGAGCCACCACTGAAGGGATTTCTTTACCAACTCACATCTCAGGCAAAAAGTAAATCCACCTTCAAGAGAAAAGTCAAAGATTTTCTAATGTGATCGACCAAATGACTGGACAGATACTATAGAACATCTAATGCGATCGACCAAATGACTGGACAGATACTATAGAACATCTAATGCAATCGACCAAATGACTGGACAGATACTATAGAACATCTAATGCAATCGACCAAATGACTGGACAGATACTATAGAACATCTAATGTGATCGACTAAATGACTGGACAGATACTATAGAACATCTAATGCGATCGACCAAATGACTGGACAGATACTATAGAACATCTAATGCAATCGACCAAATGACTGGACAGATACTATAGAACATCTAATGTGATCGACCAAATGACTGGACAGATACTATAGCACATCTAATGCGATCGACCAAATGACTGGACAGATACTATAGAACATCTAATGTGATCGACCAAATGACTGGACCGATAGATGCTAATCCCAGAGAGCATTTACTGAATGTTAAATGTATTACCTGTTAGGTATTTTAGGTGTCTGTAATGTCTACTTGTAAATGTTAGCAATGTCTTAATAATGTCAATTGTAATTATTTGTAATGCCTTTTTGGTTCTGTGTTGGATTAGCTGACGTCATGGGATCCTATAATAATATAATATATAATAATATAATATATGCCATTTAGCAGTCACATTTACCTGTTAAAGTCACTAAGTCATCCGTGCATACATTTTACGTAATATAATACCAAATATCTATTCATTCTAAATCGGTAGCTTTTTCGGAGACTGGTTTGGGAAGAAGTGATTTATTGATTGGCAGTAGTTGTCATCTAGAGTTGAAACCTGTAGTGTTGAAGTTCAGAGAGTGACAGGGTTCAGTGGGTCACAGATATAAACAAAAGGAACCATCCAGAACATCCTCATTAGCCTTGACCTGCTGTATAATCATTACTCTGCACACTATCTCAGCTGAGTAGTAGGAGGTAGTATAACGAGCATTGTGGCAGCTGAATGCCCTCTCCTATTGGCAGTTCAAACGAGTCACAGTGACACGGTGACAGTGGAAGAGACCCAAGGATGAGCAGGCAGGAGAGAACATTTTAAGAAAATGCCACTATTACAGTATGACTCATTATATTACATGTACTGAAGGCCATCACGTCACCTCAGATCCTTTGAGCTGTGGTGGGTTTGGATCTCCTTAAAGCCTGTCTAGCCCTGCAGGTGTCAGGTTATCTCTGCTCTGGAATAACAGGAGGCTCTTTGAAAACTGGGTGGACATAAAAATCCTGTTGTTTTTACAGTGACTTACTGGCAGCCAGCTCAGTCTAAGTTACTGTAAAAAATACAGTATGCTACCGTAAATTCCAATTAAACTTTGGTTTAACAGCACATTATTGTAAACTATTCTGGCTGCCAGTAAGTTACCATAAAAGTTACCATAAAAGTTGTTTAAGAGGAGACGACAGACAGTCTGTGGATAGGAGTAGCTAGAGGACACATACAGTATCTCTGAGGACTCAATTACTGTACATCTGCGCACATCTGCTCCCAATCTCATCAGACCTGGGGCAAGACCAGGACCAGAAGCACCAGACAGCTGATAACATGCTGTACATGAGACCAGGGCCAGAAGCACCAGACAGCTGATAACATGCTGTACATGAGACCAGGGCCAGAAGCACCAGACAGCTGATAACATGCTGTACATGAGACCAGGGCCAGCAGCACCAGACAGCTGATAACATGCTGTACATGAGACCAGGGCCAGAAGCACCAGACAGCTGATAACATGCTGTACATGAGACCAGGGCCAGCAGCACCAGACAGCTGATAACATGCTGTACATGAGACCAGGGCCAGCAGCACTAGACAGCTGATAACATGCCTTACACGAGACCAGGGCCAGAAGCACCAGACAGCTGATAACATGCTGTACATGAGACCAGGGCCAGCAGCACCAGACAGCTGATAACATGCTGTATATGAGACCAGAGCCAGCAGCACTAGATGACTGACACAATGTGACTCCACTATAGGATCTTAGGATCTCAAATGACACCCTTATTCCTTATGTGTTGTGCACTACTTTAGAACCTATGAAACCATATTCCTTGTGTAGTGCACTACTTTCAACCATTTTTCCAACATAGTGCACTACTTTCAACCATTTTTCCAACATAGTGCACTACTTTTGACTGGAGCCACGCAGGGACACGTTGCCATTTTGTTTTTCAGTTGTAAAACATTTAGTGGATTACAATGAGACTGCTACATGTTTATTTCTTGAAATACTGCTTATACCCCTGTGAAACTACCATAACATTTGAATATCTGTAATATAACAGTTAAGGAATATTCTCCAAGCGTGTGTGAGAATACACACCCAGACACTACATGTGATGATGAACACCCTTCATAGGCTGTAATACTGTAACAGTGTAATTTCAGGGTTAGAGGGTTTCACAAATGGAATAAAACACCCTTCTCCTGTTTTAGTTGCTCAACTATAAACATACGTAGATATTAACCTGTCGTCTCCTGAATGCATTCTCTCTCAAGGTGAGCAGCAGCAATATGACTATAGCAGCATGATTAATATTCTCAACGGCGTTACTGTATCCTCTCTGCAGCTACTGTAACCTTGTAGCCTCGCCTTACCAGATCCCTCATACAGACAACACTCTTAATAATGAAGCCGTTGATTGGAAAATATATTGGAGTGGCTGGAGCAGGAAGATAGGGGTTGTAATTTGGGGAACTGATGCACATTGAGGAGCAAGCTTATGCGTAGTGGCAGATGTCATTGTAAACGGACACAGAGGTAAACATGGGTAGTGTTCAGTAGAGAGAACATGTTTTGAAAACAGAGTGAAACAGGGTAGTACTACCTGAATTTTCCAATTATTAATCCTCCTTTTCGTTTTCAGGTGTGTGCCCTTCTGAACATGACCCAGGTTCCTGACTTGTCTTGGAGAAGTTTCAGCTTTTTCATGTTTAATATATTAGCGATTCAACCCTTTAAACTCTTATTCATTACACTTTGATAGTATGCTAATCAGTCTTAGATTGTGCATGTGCCCCTCATAAATAGCATAGTAGCCGATCAGAGTGAGACAGTTCTGATGACAGTATTCTGCCTTGTTCATCTCAGTGTGCCCTGCTAGACTGACCTCTACTGCTGATTTAGAATGCACTTTCATTCTCATTACATCAATTTCCTCTGGACTCTTTGAGATCTTCCAGAGGGCTGCCATCCACTGAATACATTATGATCTGTACTGAGCCGACTCCTTACAACTCCTTCCATAAAAACATGCGGAATTGAACTGTACTGTGCTGTTGTATGCTGAACTGTACTGTGCTGTTGTGTACTGAAGTGTACTGTGCTGTACTGTGCTGTACTGAAGTGTACTGTGCTGTTGTGTACTGAAGTGTACTGTGCTGTTGTGTACTGAACTGTACTGTGCTGTACTGTGCTGTTGTGTACTGAAGTGTACTGTGCTGTTGTGTACTGAAGTGTACTGTGCTGTTGTGTACTGAAGTGTACTGTACTGTACTGTACTGTGCTGTACTGTTGTGTACTGAACTGTACTGTACTGTACTGTACTGTACTGTACTGGGCTGTGATGTGATGTTGTGTAGTGAACTATACAATGCTGTACTGTGCTGTTGTGTACTGAACTGAACTGTACTGTACTGTGCTGTTGTGTACTAAACTGTACTGTACTGTGCTGTTGTGTACTGAACTGAACTGAACTGTACTGTGCTGTTGTGTACTGTACTGTGATGTGCCTTGTGTGTACTGAACTGAACTGTACTGTGCTGTGCTGTGCTGTTGTGTACTGAACTGAACTGTACTGTGCTGTTCTGTTGTGTACTGAACTGTGCTGTACTGTCCTATTGTGTGCCGAACTGCAATGTACTGTACTGTGCTGTTGTTTACTGAATAGTACTGTACTGTACTGTCTGGTACTGTAGGTGCACCCTGTGCTGGGGACAATAAAAGGCCACTCTAAAATGTTACATTTTGTCACACAACAAAATGTCATAGATGTCTCGTGTTTTGAGGGAGCTTGCAATTGGAATGCTGACTGCAGGGATGCCCACCAAAGCTGTTGTCAGAGAATTGAATGTTCATTTCTCTGCTATAAGCCGCCTCCAATGTTGTTTTAGAGAATTTGGCAGTACGTCTGTAGTGGAAAGTCTATAGGAAGAGAGACTGTAGATTCTTCAAACAACTTTATTATAAGATTTGCAAAAATGGAGCAGTTCAACAATCCCCTCAACAGTGAACAGTCGGCTCTCAGCTTTTAAAGAAAGTACAGCCTCTTTTGTCTACGTGGCAGTTTGACAGGGGTGTGGAAAGAAGGAAGTGGAACATAGTACGGTCACACCCAAATGACTTAGCACTAAGTCACACAATACAAGTTTTTATATGTTCGACAAAACACTAGCATATAACAATAGGCAATTCTCTCAGTAGTAAAATACACAATAGTATGACTAATTTTGTGATCTTTCCACCATACGTCCAACTGGTCTCACAACCGCAGACCACATGTAACCACGCCAGGACCTCCACATCCGGCTTCTTCACCTGTGGGATCGTCTGAGACCGGCCACTCGGACAGATGATGAAACTGAGGAGCATTTCTGTCTGTAATAAAGCCTTTTTGTGGGGAAAACTCTTCTGATTGGCTGGATCTGCCCGGTCATGTGAAATCCATAGATTGATTTCCTTATATGAACGGTACCTCAGTAAAATCGTCAAAATTGTCGCATGTTGTTTATATTTCTGTTCAGTATAGACTCTACAAGAAATTCCATTCCATTCAGTTTTTTTGTTGGTGGTGGTGGAAAACGCTATCTCAGGTGCCGCTCCAGAATCTCCCAAAAGTGTTCAATTAGGCTAAGATCTGGTGACTGACATGGCATATGGCTTACATAGTTTTCATGCTAATCAAACCATTTTGTGACCACCTGTGCACTGTGAATGGAGGCATTGTCATCCTATTATTAGTCATGGCATCCTAAATACTGGCGAAAATACTGGCCTACCAGCATTTTTATACATGGCCCTAAGCATGATGAGATGTTTATTGCTTAATTAAATCAGGAACCACACCTGTGTGGAAGTACCTGCTTTCAATATTCAGTTGAAGTCGGAAGTTTACATACACTTAGGTTGGAGTCATTAAAATTCATTTTTCAACCACTTCACAATTTTCTTGCTAACAAACTATAGTTTTGGCAAGTTGGTTAGGACATCTACTTTGTGCATGACACAAGCAATTTTTCCAGCAATTGTTTACAGACAGATTATTTCACTTAGAACTCACTGCATCACAATTCCTGTGGGTCAGAAGTTTACATACACTAAGTTGACTGTGCCTCTAAACAGCTTGGAAAATTCCAGAAAATGATGTCAAGGCTTTAGAAGCTTCTGATAGGATAATGGACATCATTTGAGTCAATTGGAGGTGTACCTGTGGATTTATTTCAAGGCCTACCTTCAAACTAAGTGCCTCTTTGCTTGACATCATGGGAAAATTAAAAAACACAGCCAAGACCTCAGAAAACAACTTGTAGACCTCCACAAGTTTGGTTCATCCTTGGGAGCCATTTCCAAATGCCTGAAGTTACCATGTTGTGTACAAACAATAGTACGCAAGTATAAAACCATGGGACCACGCACCCGTCAGGAAGGAGATGCGTTCTGTCTCCTAGAGATGAACGTACTTTGGTGCGAAAAGTGAGAACTGAAAAAGCGTGTCTGAGCAAGGAGACCTACAAACCTGACTCAGCTACACCAGCTCTGTCAGGAGGAATGGGCCAAAATTCACCCAACTTATTGTGGGAAGCTTGTGGAAGGCTACCTGAAACATTTGACCCAAGTTAAGCAATTTAAAGGCAATGCTACCAAATATGAATTGAGTGTATGTAATCACATTCTTAAAATAAAGTGGTGATTCTAATTGACCTAAGACAGGGAATCATTACTAGGATTAAACATCAGGAATTGTGGAAAACTGAGTTTAAATGTATTCGACTAAGGTGTATGTAAACTTCCGACTTCAACTGTACTTTGTATCTCTCATTTACTCAAATGTTTCCATTATTTTGGTAGTTAACTGTATTCATAACAGCTCCCATGTAGGGCTGTGGCGGTCATGAAATATTGTCAGCCGGTTATTGTCATGCAAATGACTGCCGATCTCATGGGGTAATTGACTGTAATTAACATCTACACGTTTACAATCTCCAGGCCTCCACGCATACAAGTCACCGATACGCGTCTTTGGAACATCTACATTTTTAAAAAGTATAATAAATTAATTTAGGACACACCATCTCAATAAATCATTTTTTATTTTTTATTTTAGTCAGGTCTAAAGAAACATGATATGAAGAAAATGTTTTCAGAAGAACAGAATATGAGTTGGCCTACTGTATGTTACCTGGCTATGCTCCATGCCATAGGCTGTCGGCTTGTTCATTTAGCTGACATGATGTGCTTATAAGTCTCCTGCCATTATTTTATATTAGATGATTTTATAGTAAGAAGAATGTAAAATGAGTATTTGAAACAGGTCCTGTGTGCTAGATTTAGAGTAGTTTGGCAACTTTAATTGTGAATGATACAAACCTTAGAATGTCTTACAAATCAAAACACACATGGGCTGCATGGTAAAACTATAGGCTATACAGACTATAGGATATTGATGATTTGAGAAAGTAAGCCCCCCATGGTGATTCCTCAATCCGTTAACCTACATGTTGTGTTTGTGGATCCATTTTGCAGCAGCTGATATACATAAACAGTGGCCTGTTTATTAGGTACACACAGTACACTGTGCTAGAGGAATAGAGGCTATAGAAATGTCCTAATTTTGTAAACTAGGTTTAAATGATAGCATGTGGTGCAGGAACATCTAGAGAAGGATATTATGCTCATTAGTTTATGTACATTAGTGATCGTATCTAATGGGTTTTCCATACGGGGCGACAGCAAGGGCTTTTATGATTTAGTAAGACGGTTATTTTATGGAAATAACAAGGGTGAGCTCCTGCTCTCTCTCTCTCTCTCTCTCTCTCTCTCTCTCTCTCTCTCTCTCTCTCTCTCTCTCTCTCTCTCTCTCTCTCTCTCTCTCTCTCTCTCTCGCAGTTAGATTGTTGATAATGAGTCAAGTTAAATGAGGATCCTTGCTGGCCATATTATCCAGGTGTGGTAGATTGTATCCTCTCTCTCTTGGTCCCCCCCTTTCCTTCAGAACAGCCTCAATGTGTCAGGGCATGGACTTAACCATCATCTACTATGATTGAAGTGGATTTACCTGGTCAGTCTGTCATGAAAAGATCAGCTGTTCCTAATATTTAGTCCACTCAGTGAATGTGCTTATAGGAGAAGACGTAAAAAAACAAGTGTTGATGCGTGTTAATTATACTTTTTGATGAGCGAATGGGTTATTGATTGAAGTGCACTAATGTGGGTTACTTTCAGTGAATTAAAATGCGTAACGTAAATAGATAATTATATGGATATGGAAAAGTGAGACGTTGCTCCAACCTCCAACCTCCCTCCTTGCCAATCAGTTTGATCTGAGCTCGCTCCTCCACCTGATGGGTTGTGATCTGCTATTGTCCCTTAGGCCTGGCCTTCTCATATACAGGCGAAATAGGCGGTCTCCCTCCACTGGAGGAGGAAATGAGTCTGGCCTGAGATCCTCTCTCCTCTCCTGTCTGTCTCTCTCTCTCTCTCTCTCTCTCTCTCTCTCTCCCAGCCTGCCTGTCTCTCTCTTCTCCTCCCCACTTTTCCCTTCTTCCATCTCCTTGTGTCTCTGTCTTCCTGCTTCCCTTGTATCCCAGTCTTCCTGCTTCCCTTCTTCCTGCTTCCCTTGTATCCCCGTCTTCCTGCTTCCCTTTTATTCCAATCTTCCTGCTTCCCTTGTATCCCAGTCTTCCTACAGCCCTTGTATCCCTGTCTTCCTGCTTCCCTTGTATCCCAGTCTTCCTGCTTCCCTTGTATCCCAGTCTTCCTGCTTCCCTTGTATCCCAGTCTTCCTGCTTCCCTTGCATCCCAGTCTTCCTGCTTCCCTTGCATCCCAGTCTTCCTCCTTCCCTTGCATCCCAGTCTTCCTGTTTCCCTTGTATCCCAGTCTTCCTGCTTCCCTTGCATCCCAGTCTTCCTGCTTCCCTTGTATCCCAGTCTTCCTACAGCCCTTGTATCCCTGTCTTCCTGCTTCCCTTGTATCCCAGTCTTCCTGCTTCCCTTGCATCCCAGTCTTCCTGCTTCCCTTGTATCCCAGTCTTCCTGCTTCCCTTGTATCCCAGTCTTCCTACAGCCCTTGTATCCCAGTCTTCCTGCTTCCCTTGTATCCCAGTCTTCCTGCTTCCCTTGTATCCCAGTCTTCCTGTTTCCCATTTATCCCTGTCTTCCTGCTTCCCTTGTATCCCAGTCTTCCTGCTTCCCTTGTATCCCAGTCTTCCTGCTTCCCTTGCATCCCAGTCTTCCTCCTTCCCTTGCATCCCAGTCTTCCTGTTTCCCATTTATCCCAGTCTTCCTTCTTCCCTTGTATCCCAGGATTTTTGCTTCCCTTGCCTAATTGGTGGAATTCCTCCCTCTTACTTTCTCTTGTTCCATCTGACCTCTTCCTGCCTCCCTGTCTATGGGAGAATCTTATAAGCATACTCCTCGTCACCTCCTCAAAACCCATTGATGACATTGGAGGAGAGATGAGAGGGGAGGGACTTCTGGCTTTCTCATCCAATGGATTTGAGAAGGAGTCGAGGAGAGAGGACGCAAGGAGTATGCAATTGAGATTCTCCCTGTGTCTCCCTCCCTGCTAGCCTGTCAGTCTACCTGCCTGCTTTTCTCGTCTCCTCCCCTCTTCCATCTCTCTTCTCCCCTGACAATGCTACTCAGGGAAACAGAGACAGATAGGCAGACATGCAGGCCTCGAGCCTCTCTCACTGCCTGTCTGTGTGTGTTCCTGAGTAGCAAGAGAAAGAGGAGAAACACCTTGGCAGGTTGACTGGTGAATAGGATATACTCGCTACACACAGTGAATGTTTTGTGGTGGTTACTGTGTTGTGCATTTGTTATGCACCATTTTCACATGTCATAATGACGCCTTTGTCAAGGGTATTTTCAACAAACAGTGTTGTAATGAAATTACTATTTGATAGTATTTCAAAAGTTTGGAAGAATCGTCTTTCACATGTTAAGGTTATTTGATGACAAATGGGTTGAATGAGTAATTGTACTGGACATTGAGTCATGTTTCATTTTACTGTTTGATCTCATTGTCTTTAATTCCTCTTAAAGCTCTCTGGAACAGCTCAGCACGTCCTCTTTGTTTCACGTGGAATAGACCTGTCAGTCAAAGCAGCGTGACTGATCAGAGCCGACAGAGAGCGTAACACCATGCATGACACTGACAAGTGAAATCAACACCCCTGATGCCCATTTGCCTCTGGGGTTTGGGAAGTTCAGGTCAAACTAAGTTAATTATCATCTCCTGACGCTTTCTCAGCAGTTCTTTAGTCTGAACTTTTTAGAAAGTGGGGAAAGGTGTGCAACTCAAACATGGTATGGTTCACCAGTTTGGCTTTCTGTCTACTCTGCTAACCCAAGCTGACATGCCAGCTGCTTGTTGTGTTCTGCTGGTTGTGAATCCTCAAACTCCAGCATGGTATGGTTCACCAGTTTGGCTTTCTGTCTACTCTGCTAACCCAAGCTGACATTCCAGCTGCTTGTTGTGTTCTGCTGGTTGTGAATCCTCAAACTCCAGCATGGTATGGTTCACCAGTTTGGCTTTCTGTCTACTCTGCTAACCCAAGCTGACATTCCAGCTGCTTGTTGTGTTCTGCTGGTTGTGAATCCTCAAACTCCAGCATGGTATGGTTCACCAGTTTGGCTTTCTGTCTACTCTGCTAACCCAAGCTGACATTCCAGCTGCTTGTTGTGTTCTGCTTGTTGTGAATCCTCAAACTCCAGCATGGTATGGTTCACCAGTTTGGCTTTCTGCTAGCCCGAGCTGACATACCTGGCATGTACCAGCTGCTTGTTGTGTTCTGCTGGTTGTGAATCTTATTGTCAGTTTGATAGGCATAACTCTGAAATCAACACCTGTGCATCCAGCTTAGCATCACCATGGCAAGTTGTTGACTCAATATGCAGGCTGTCATGGAATCTTTTGTCTTTCGAGTGCTCAAAAATTGGGGAAATATTTTTTTGTTTTATTGAGAAATACGCTTTGGGAGACATTGGTGTAATGATAGCAACCATTCAAATATTAAAATAGGTAACGGGATACAAAGTATCTTGAAAGCAGGTGCTTCCACACAGGTGTGGTTCCTGAGTTAATTAAGCGATTAACATCCCATCATGTATAGGGCAATGCATAAAAATGCCCAATTATTATGGCTGCCGTGGCTAGAAGAATAGATCTTAGTGACTTTGAAAGAGTAGTCTCAAAGGAGCATATGGGGTTTAAAGGGTGTGTGTGTGTCACAGAGTATGTGAGCTGGTGTGGAGCGAGGAGCAGTACGATCCTAATTTGACTGGAGCACGGAGTGAGATTCCCAAAGGCTGGAGCGTCGGCCTTCTAACCCGCTCCAATTTAGCTCCAGTAGCGCTCACTTCACGAGTTCAGGGCATTCCCAGCCCAGCATGCATTTGTAGTCTACTTGTGTGCTGCTACTAGCCCCTTGCTTTAGCTACTGTCAAGGAGTTCACTAAATCTTTTCATAAAGAAACTGTTAAAACACAGAGGTGTAAAATCAAGGTGACTTACAAAGATGAGGACCAAGAGCAAGAGAGGGAGTGTGGTGATGTAGTCTCCAGAACTAAATAACCATTGTGTAATCTGAAAAGACAATTATCCCAAAAGAATGATGGTATACTTACTACATGCTAAAAGAAAGGAACGAGGTGGGCATAAGTGAGGTGTTGTTGTAGCAAAGTATTTATAAACAAAAAAATCACATCTCTTAAAAGTTTCCTTAAATTTGGTTCTATTATCTATACGATAGACCATAATTGTTTTGGCCAAATAGACCTGGCATATTCCCAAATTCAAGGAGCATTCTGGCAGAGATGCAGAGTTTTTTGTTGTTGTTGATTGGGTTATTTTGCCTAAAAACCTTCAGGCCTAAAAAAGAACTGCATCGCTGCCCAGCCTGACGAGAGTGGCCAAAAGGGTGTTTAGTGAGGAGAGGATATTCTCCACTGCTGACCGGCTCTCCAGACATCATCACATGAGCCTGAAACCACAGACTGGCCAAACTAGTGTTTCTTAAAATGATTCTAAAAATATATTCAAAGGCATTAATAAGTCATTTTTCTCTAAATGTGTATTTAATTCAAAGTAACAGCCTATGTGCGAAATGTATAGACTATAATGATTTAATACAACAAAATGTTGTATGCTGACCGATTTATGTCCCTAGCGGCCTATTGTGTCACACTCGCAAATGCTTCAAAATAACTTTGAAATAATTGAAATATAGCCTAAATAATTCATAATTCATTTTTTCATGTTCCTTCTTAGTCTCCCTGTCTGGCTCCTGACCAATTTAAAATGTTTATATGCTGTTTAGTATGACATGAAACCTATTTGAAATGATGAGCGCTACACTCACCTTTTCATGTTTTTATCAAATACTTTTCATACAAATCATATGGTTTGGTTTCAATACTTCAAAACCAAATGGTAGTTCCAGGTATTCACAAAAATAGAGGTTGGTTAAATTGAGATTTTTATGAATGGAGCGAATTTGAAGGGGCAGATTTTTTTCCTGTGAGTGCGGAGAGGTTTTTAGCGGAGTGGTTGGAAAGTATGTGGATTAGCTCCAGAAGTTACAGAGATACCAAATGGAACATACCACCTGGCTGCAACTGGCCCAGGTAAATAGCATCCGTCTTAGTAGCACTCGCATCTTGACAGAGCACTCCCCTGAAGAAAGAAGAGGAGTAAATTGGTGTCGGCTTCCCTTTTCAGGTGCTCCTCTCCTCATCCTTCTCTCCTCTCCACAGCAGCAATCCTTTGCCCACTCAAGTAGCTGTCAAGGTTAAACAGTTTTACATGGTGAGGCTCCAATGCCCTTGTCCAATTTCACTTTGGAGTGAGGCTGGGCTCAACATGCCAATCCTGTATTACCAAACAAATTAAATCACACATCTGGGAGAAAGCAGGATGAGGAGAGCGGGATGGAAGGATGAGGTGTGGATGATGGGATGGAGGGATGAGGTGTGGAGGATGGGATGGAGGGACAAGGTGTGGCGGAGGGGATGGAGGGATGAGGTGTGGAGGATGGGATGGAGGGATGAGGTGTGGAGGAGGTGATGGAGGGATGAGGTGTGGAGGAGGGGATGAGGTGTGGAGGAGGGGATGAGGTGTGGAGGAGGGGATGGCGGGATTAGGTGTGGAGGAGGGGATGAGGTGTGGAGGAGGGGAGGAGGTGTGGAGGAGGGGATGGAAGGATGAGGTGTGGAGGAGGGGGATAGAGGTTGTCAAACAGAGCTGAGCTCATCTCCTCTCTGTCTCGTCTGCCAGAGGATCAGGACATTGTTAGAGGAGAGTCAATAACTGGTTGAGGATGTTGAGCTATTTGGACCCAGTCAGTACTGCAAAGGGAGGAGAGGAGAAGAGAGAAGAGACGAGGGCCATGATGCCTAGATAACTAACACTGGACAAGCTACAATTAGGGTGGCAAAATTCTGGGAACTTTCAATAAATTCCCTAGTTTTCCAGAATTCTAGGTTGGAGCATTCTCCGGATATTTGTATTTTGCATTTATAATGGATCCCCATTAGCTGCTGACAAGGCATTAGCTACTCTTCCTGGGGTCCTGCAAAATTAAGGCAGTTATACAATTTTAAAAACATTACAATGCATTCATTAAAGAGTTTACAACACACTAAGTGTGTGCCCTTAGGCCCATACTCCACTACCACATATCTACAATGCAAAATCCATGTGTACGTGTGTGTGTGTAGTGCGTATGTTATCATGTGTTTGTATGCATGTGTCTGTGCCTATGTTTGTGTTACTTCACAGTCCCCTGCATCAGTTACCTGATGTGGAATAGAGTTCCATGTAGTCATGGCTCTATGTAGTACTATGTGCCTCACATAGTCTGTTCTCTACTTGGGAACTGTGAAGAAACCTCTGGTGGCATGTCTTTTGGGGTAAAAATTGGTGTCCGAGCTGTGTGCTAGTAGTTTAAACAGACACCTCTGTGCATTCAACACTTCTTACAAAAACAAGTAATGATGAAGTCAATCTCTCTTCCACTTGAGCCATGAGAGATTGACATGCATGTCATTAATGTTATCTCTCTGTGTACTTTTAAGGGCCAGCCATGCTGCCCCGTTCTGAGCCAATTGACATTTTCCCAAGTCTCTCTTTGTGGCACCTGACCACACAACTGAACAGTAGTCCAGGTGTGACAAAACCACAGCCTGTAGGACCTGCCTTGTTGATAGTGTTGTTACGAAGGCAGAGTAGCACTTTATTATGGACAGACTTCTCCCCATCTGAGTTACTGTTGTATCAATATGTTTTGACCATGACAGTTTACAATCCAGGGTTCCTCCAAGCAGTTTAGTCACCTCAACTTTGGAAATATTTAGGACTAACTTATTCCTTGCTACCCATTCCGAAACTAAAGGCAGCTCTTTGTTAAGTGTTTCAGTCATTTCAGTTGCTGACGTGTATAGTGCTGTCATCCGCATACATAGACACTGGCCTTACTCAAAGCCAGTGGCACGTCGTTAGTAAAGGATATCAGGAGGGAATAAAGCAGGAAATCCAGAATCCTCCAACCAGGATTTCTGGAAACCAGGGAATTTATTGAAAGTTCCAGGAATTTTGAAACCCAAATACAATACAACTGAATTCTCTCACACAGTGACTGCCTCTTAATCTTGTCCCAGTATGCTTACTGAAAGAGCCTAATATAATTTTCAAGATTGCTTACTTACAAATAAACTACAACACTACACTGTAAAATACCACCTTCATTCTCCTGCTAAGAATATCAATGAACTGTTACTAACAGTGTGCAGACTTTGGAACAAAGGGTTGAAAGCTGAAACAGTCAGTAAGCATAGGCATTACAGCAATGTCCTGAATGGCTCTTAAAGAGAAGATGTCCTGAATGGCTCTTAAAGAGAAGATGTCCTGAATTACCATATTAATGACTACAGTTGATGTGATTTTCATTCACAGAGCAGTGAAAATATCTGCTCACAAACTGGAAGAATTAAATGAAATAGAAATAGACATTTAAAATCAGCACCGACCCAATTTTTACACAGAAAATGTAATTCATTCATCAGCCGTGGTTTCTACAACCATGTGATGAGATGACATTTGACACAGTGATATTCTAATAGCCTGAAGGATCATGGGAGATATGTTTAATGAATTAGCTGTGTTAATGGTGTTCTGTCAGAGAACAGGAATCAAATCCAGATCAAAACAGGCCTTTAAATAATAAAATACTGTTGTTATATGAACTGATACATCTGGATTAATGTTGTTTGTTTACAGAACAATAAAATATTTGTAGGATACCTCCAAAATGGAACCCTTTTCCCTATATAGTGCACTACTTTTGACCAGAGCCCAATGGGCCCTGCTCAAACGTAGTGCACTAAATAGGGAATAGGGTGCCTTTGGGAAGCTTAAGTAATAAATCACTCAGATGTATCCAAAACAATATCAAACCTTAGGCCTGCTGTATGACAGGCAATAACATCCTGATATTGAATGACGTATTACTGTAGAGACCAAACAGATGAGGATGATGTTGTTTTCCTTGTGACTGGACAGATTTACTGTATGCTATATATCTGCTGCAACTATACAGCTGCTGTCTTTATGAGTTATTTTTATGGTCCACTGTTGGGTCTTGTCTGATCAGCATTACAGTTGAGCAGAGAGTCAGAGATAGTCAGTCACCCCAGAATTGATTCTATCATAATGAATGCTGTGAACTCGCAGAAAAGCCTTTCTTGCAGTAACATTCACACTTGTCTTTTCTTACTAGCACTGACTTCAGTGATAACTACTTTTTTTGAGAAAAAGTGTCTTACTAAATGTGGTTCTCATCTAGTTACCTTAAGATGAATGTACTAACAAGTCACTCTGGATAAGAGTGTCTGCTGAATTACTCAAATGTAAATGTAACTATGCTCTGAAATGTAAAGGCAGAGGATGCTGTACTATTGCAATATTATAAAATATTATATACACATGATATAAACGTCAAATCCATCGTCAGATAGGTGATATTATATCAGCAGAGGGAATTGTAATCCCTCTTCCTGCCAGGTTCCATTGTAGTGAGTGTCAAAGTCCCTGGCAGTGCCAGCTACCACACTACCTCCCTCTTCATCCTTCCCCATTTCAATCCCAAAGGACTGCATCAATCACCTCCTCTTCCCAGATATCAGTCTAGACATCAGTAGATGCCTTGGCCGGCCGTGACACATGCCAAGACAACACAGGCAGGATACAACCCATCTTTCTGTTGTGGTGGGTTTCATATCTCACTGCCAGCCTCATATGAGGAGACACCTGAGGCGTGAAATAGATGCCTAAACTACACAGGACAGTAAGGACACCCACAAGTTGAAATGCTATTGTTCAGGGCCAAAAACTGACGGTGGGTGTCCTAAGTATCGACTTCATTGGAAAGGGATGTGTGATATATGAGATACAGTACATGGTCCTTTACTGACCTTCAGATGTCATATTTGGTTTTGATTTCTGAAAGTTTTCTGGCAAGGCCCCTGTGATGTGATGGTAGCCTGGGTGGCAGTCTGTTCTTGCTTAAGGCCCACTTGTCGTTAAGCTGCCAAACAGATTGGAATAAAGTGGCATTGTTAAATGCAGAAACTGGAACAGTCAGGTAGGTAGTCTGGCTGGCAGACATGATAAAGGGGGAACAGTGAGCTGCAACAGAAAGAGAGAGAGGCAGATGGATTCAGTGAGGGATTGTGTGTGTGTGTGAGTGAGGAGAAAGAGTGAGTGAGTGTGTGTGTGTGCAAGTGAATGTGCGAGTGTGCGAGAGCTGCAACAGAGAGAAGGTGGATGACAGAGAGAAACGGATATAGTGAGCTTGAGAGAACGAGAGAGAGAGAGTGACTTACAGTATTGAACACATGGTTCATGAGTGTGGAGAGCAGGCCGATACTCAACAGAGGCCAAGGCACACTGAGATATATTGACATTAATCAGTCACCAGGGAAGAGGAGGCCAAGACTGAATGCACCTCAGTGCTCTTCCCCTGGACTTCCATGGCATGGAGAGGGCGATGCCTGGAGGGGGAGAAAAGAAGACAAAAAGTCAAGGTTATTCTGCCTCCACATAGCCCTCAGCAAAAATGCCTCATCATCATCCCCAGTTAACTTTACTTGAAACTGCAGACCAGCTAAGTGAGGAACACGATTTATCGATAATGTATTTTTAAAAATTGTACCTTTATTTAACTAGGCAAGTCAGTTAAGAACAAATTCTTATTTTCAATGATGGTCTAGGAACAGTGGGTTAACTGCCTGTTCAGGGGCAGATCAACAGATTTGTACCTTGTCAGCTCAGGGATTTGAACTTGCAACCTTCCGGTTACTAGTCCAACGCTCTAACACTAGGCTACCCTGCCTCCCCCGTATGCAATGTGAGAGGAAGTAACTGTAATTTCAACCCTGGTATTTCTTCTGAGAGAAGTGTAATTTCTGTTTTGTAACTGAATGGGTATGAGAAGCACTGTCTGACTGTGTGGTTGATATGTAATTTAAAACCAGGAACCATTTGTCTTTACTGTGAAATTGAGCAGCGACACACAAACAAGTGTCAAAATAAAATTATAACTTTTAAAAATAGCATTTTATTCAAACAAAATGCATATTTACAAGACAGGAGATAAAGATCCTTCAGTTGGCCACAAAGCACTGTACCTTTACAACATGGGGGATAATGCATACAAAAACAGGTCAGAGTAGTCCACATACTACATACATACTGTATACATGGGGGATAATGCATACAGAAACAGGTCAGGGTAGTCCACATACTACATACATACTGTATACATGGGGGATAATGCATACAAAAACAGGTCAGGGTAGTCCACATACTACATACATACTGTATACTCAACTAGACTAAAGAAGGCCAGTGTTATTTTTTCTTTAATCAGAACAACAGTTTTCAGCTGTGCTAATATAATTCCAAAAGGGTTTTCTAACGATCAATTCACCTTTTAAAATAATAAACTTGGTTTAGCTAACACAACGTGCCATTGGAACACAGGAGTGATGATTGCTGATAATGGGCCTCTGTACGCCTATGTAGATATTCCATTAGAAATCTGACATTTCCAGCTACAATAGTCATTTACAACATTAACAATGTCTACACTGTATTTCTGATAAATTTGCTGATATTTTAATGGACTATTTTCTTTTCTTTAAAAAATAAGGACATTTCTAAGTCTTTTGAATGGTAGTGTATATATATAGTGCCAGTCAAAACTTTGGACACACCTACTCATTCAAGGGTTTTTCTTTATTTTTTCTATTTTCTACATTGTAGAATAAGAGTGAAGACATCAAAACCATGAATTAACACGCATGGAATCATAGTAACCAAAAAAGTGTTCAACAAATCAAAATATATTTTGTATTTGAGGTTCTTCAAAATAGCCACCCCTTACCCTACAATAGTAATGTATAACATTAACAATGTCTGCACTGCATTTCTGATCAACTTGATGTTATTTTAATTGACAAAAAATGTGCTTTTCATTCAAAAACAAGGACATTTCTAAGTGACCCCAAACTTTTGTATGGGAGTGTATACACACACACACACACACACACACACACACACACACACACACACACACACACACACACACACACACACACAAAATACTTGATATGTAAATAATAATGATTCCTAAACAAACATAAAAAGAAGGACTTACAATATTTTTTTTCTAGAATATACTCTTAGAAACTCATTATTACCAGGTCAAGTTACCTTGTCAACTTCTAGAATAGACTCTTAGAAACTCATTATTACCAAGTCAAGTCAACTTGTCAACTTCCAGAATAGACTCTTAGAGACTCAGTATTACCAAGTCAAGTCAACTTGTCAACTTCTAGAATAGACTCTTAGAAACTCAGTATTACCAAGTCAAGTCAACTTGTCAACTTCCAGAATAGACTCTTAGAAACTCAGTATTACCAAGTCCAGCAGGAGACAATCACATGACCTCTACACAAAAGGAGCATTATAAAACACAGTACAGTACATTCTCCAATAGTCCCTGGACGGTTCTAATTTCATGGAGGGATGATATACACAACAGACAGTAAGTCAAGTACAGTGAGGAACGTTGCAGAATAAACATGTCAGACTGTGCTCGGTTCGAGGTTAATTCGTTTCTCCATCATAATGACTTTCCTTATTAGCCTGGTTAAACAAGACTGAATGCTGCTTTCGAACTGGTTTAACCTAGGTCTTTGACAGTCAGGTCATGGAAATTTGGATGACGATTATTGGTCAGTCAAGTGACCGCGGTCAGGTTATAATCGTTTGAATAGAAAGAAAGAAAAAATATGCACATTTTCTCTTCTGCACGTGCCGCTGCAGGCAGGGGGTGTTGCCTAGGCAACCAAAAAATCATTTGCTACAACACATTGCTTGTTTCAGCAAGGAGAAACACGTCATTACATTGAAGAGTCCATGTTTCCATGGAAACAGACTTGGTAGCAAACTTGGTATTTTCATGACGGTCTTCAACCATAATAGTCAGTTAAACGATTATACGATAATTGTGCCAGCCCTAGTTTAAGCAGGCTATTTCCTGGTTCTGCAGAACTCAACAATGCTGCATTGTTCCCTTGCTTTGTTTGTTTGCTAAAGAATATAACTGCATCCTTTCAACTTGAGACCAGGAAGCTCTCTTCAAAAACAATACCTGACAGAGCACAGCATGTTTACGTGACAAAAGCATTTTCTTCAGTTCCAGTTTACATTGTATGATTTCCTATTTCATGTGGCTCAAAGGGAAGGGGACTGACACACTCTTCAGCGGCCAACGATGATGAAATCTAATGGTTGTACGTACAGACCAATGTGCATTACAACACCCTTATGTCCAAGAAAAACTATTTTTATACGTTTTATCATGTCCATCTTCTTTATATTTCCCCTTCATATCCCCCTCTCAATGTCCAATTTATTCTCCCCTCTACCCAAGTGCCAGGATACCAGGCACTCTGCTCAGCCCCTCACAACTAGACCTGCCAGGCAGTCTACTCTCCTCTCACAACCAGACCTGCCAGGCAGTCTCCTCTCCCTTCACAACCAGGCAGTCTCCTCTCCCCTCGCAACCAGGCCCGTCAAGGAGTCTTCTCTCCCCCGTATAGCCAGGGGTGCCAGGCATGGTCCATGCGACAGAGGTAGTTCAGGCTGTTGGCTGCAGCCAACATAGTGTTAACCTTTGACTCCCCTTCTACGAACTGGGCCAGGTTGTGGAGCCTGGTCATGCTGGCCATCACAGCCTTCTGCACCAGGGACACCAGCTACTGGGAGTCTATGTTCTCAGGCTGGACCGCCGGGGACAGGGTTATGGATCTGGATCTTGGATCCTGGATCTTCTTGTGCCACGTGATGATCTCATCACAGAGCACCGCTTTCAGGATGCAATCCACCTAGTAGGGTAGAGGGAAGAGATAGAGAAGGAGAGGGGAGAGGTGGAGAAGGAGAGGGGAGAGGTGTTGAAGGGAGAGGAGAAGAAGGGAGAGGTGGAGAAGGGAGAGGTGGAGAAGGAGAGGGGAGAGGTGTTGAAGGGAGAGGAGAAGAAGGGAGAGGTGGAGAAGGGAGAGGTGGAGAAGGGAGAGGTGGAGAAGGAGAGGGGAGAGGTGTTGAAGGGAGAGGAGAAGAAGGGAGAGGTGGAGAAGGGAGAGGTGGAGAAGGGAGAGGTGGGGAGGGGAGTGGGGAGAGGTGGAGAAGGAGAGGGGAGAGGTGTTGAAGGGAGAAGAGAAGAAGGGAGAGGTGGAGAAGGGAGAGGTGGAGAAGGGAGAGGTGGAGAGGGAGAGGGGAGAGGTGGAGAGGGAAAGGTAGAGAAGGAGAGGTGAAGGAGAGGTGAAGGAAATGGGAGAGGAGAGTTGGAAAAGGGAGAGGTGGAGAAGGAGAGGGGAGAGGTAGAGAAGGAAGGGGAAACGTGGAGAAGGGAGAGGTGAAAGAAAGGGGAGAGGAGAGGTGGAAAAGGGAGAGGTGGAGAAGGTGAGGGGAGCGGTGGAGAAGGAGAGGGGAGAGGTGGAGAAGGAGAAGGAGAGGTGGAGAAGGAGAGGGGAGAGGTGGAAGAGAGAAGCTAAATGCTCTAGTAATTTATTCCAATTCAGGAATCATGAGAAACTGTGAGACCATCACATCACATACTGAAACCACTCCATATTGTTAGTGCACCATGGTGGGAAAGGGTTATACAGATCAGCCACATAAACTATGCAGAGGCTACAACACTAACAATAACCAACCACCTAGCTGGATACACTCTGTCCTCTTCACTTGGTCTGCTCAGTGTATGGTGTGCCCCCTAGCAATGAGCTTCAGAGCTTCGCATTTGAGTGACTAGCAAGAGGACTGCCCAGCGTTATCCAATGAGATTGCAGGGCGGGCCCAACGGCTCAGTGGACACGGCACAGAGAGAGAAATGAGGTGGTGCACAAATGTGACGTAGTACGCAATATTCAGGGACCACTTTTGGGTCAAGAGCACTACTTTCAGAACTACTGGCTGAAAATCATACACAAGTACCGGAACATCTCTAAGTATTTAACACCCCATTTTCTTCACCTCCTCCTTCTTCTCTCTCTCTGTAACTACAGGATGGAGCTGGGCTATACATAGATATATAGCTGCCTGACTGCTGCCCTATCATTATGGGACCAACATAGATATACAGCCCTCCTCCTGCCACAGCTGGGACTGAGGCTGAGAGGCTGTTGTTTTTGTTTTGCTACGCCTCAGTGAATTTCCCTCCAAGTTTACATTTGTAGGATGTAACACCCACACAGAATAACATCCATCAAGAATTATAGGTATCTAAATTAAGGCAAGAATTGAGAAATCAGACTGAAGTCTATTTGTTCACACTTTAAACTAAACTAAAGTGTATGGTTCTACTCGTGATGTCTGTAGGTTCTACACAGTGCACAGCAGTGGCTTACCTCCGTAAAGGAGAACTCTCTCCTACAGTAGCTTCAATTTCAACTGTGATGTGCTGACTCATCCTTTTTGGTCAGTCAACACGACTAACAAACCATGAAAGACTGATTTGCTGTTGTGCTACAGGTGTGTGCTTGTGGAAGTACGACACGTGCAGCTTCCGCATATTCTGTTGGAGGAGAGGAGTATAACGGTTAGGATCAGGTGTGTATGATGTCTGATCAGTGTGTGTTCGTGTATCTTCCCATCCTTATATTCCCTCATCTATTCCAGTCAGAATTGCATCGTGTCTGATCACTAACACAAGCCCTCTATAATCTTTCTCCTGAGATATTCTCTACAGGCCTGTTACCCCTGTGTCGAACCATGGGCAGGAAACAGCTGCCTTCCAGACCAGACAGAGGAGTGTGTGTGTGTATGTGTTGTGTTGTGTGTAAGCATTTAACTACAAAATGGCTGATTTTATTGATCTGGCACCATAAAAAGTCGACAGATCACCCCAAGCACATCCATAATCCCTCCATCCATCCCTCCCTCCTCATTCTTCCTTGTTTGTCCCTGGTGAGATAAATACAGTTGAAGTCTGTGTAGGCTCTGATCAGGCCCTACACCCAAACAAGGGCACTGCGTTCATCCACCTCTGGCCTGCTCGCCTCCCTACCACTGAGGAAGTACAGTTCCCGCGCAGCCCAGTCAAAACTGTTCGCTGCTCTGGCCCCCCAATGGTGGAACAAACTCCCTCACGACGCCAGGACAGCGGAGTCAATCACCACCTTCCGGAGACACCTGAAACCCCACCTCTTTCAGGAATACCTAGGATAGGATAAAGTAATCATTCTCACCCCCCCTTAAAAGATTTAGATGCACTATTGTAAAGTGGCTGTTCCACTGGATGTCTTAAGGTGAACGCACCAATTTGTAAGTCGCTCTGGATAAGAGCGTCTGCTAAATGACTTAAATGTAATGTAAATGTAAATGTAAGTCGGAAGTTTACATACACTTAGATTGGAGTCATTAAAACCCGTTTTTCAACCACTCCACTAATTTCTTGTTAACAAACTACTTTTGGCAAGTCGGTTAGGAAATGTACTTTGTGCATGACACAAGTAATTTTTCCAACAATTGCTTACAGACAGAATATTTAACTTATAATTCACTGTATCACAATTCCAGTGGGTCAGAAGTTTACATTCACTAAGATTACTGTGCCTTTAAACAGCTTGGAAAATTCCAGAAAATGATGTCATGGATTTAAAAGCTTCTGAGTCAATTGGAGGTGTACCTGTGGATGTATTTCAAGGCCAACCTTCAAACTCAGTGTCTCTTTGCTTGACATCATGCGACAATAAAAAGAAACGCCTGAAGGTACCACGTTCATCTGTACAAACAATAGTATGCAAGTATAAACACCAGGCGACCACACAGCCGTCATACCGCTCAGGAAGGAGACGCGTCTCCTAGAGATGAACGTACTTTGGTGCGAAAAGTGCAAATAAATCCCAGAACAACAGCAAAGAACCTTGTGAAGATGCTGGAGGAAACAGGTACAAAAGTATCTATATCCACAGTAAAACGAGTCCTATATCGACATAACCTGAAAGGCCGCTCAGCAAGGAAGAAGCCATTGCTCCAAAACTGCCATAAAAAGTCAGACTACGGTTTGCAACTGCACATGGGGACAAAGATCGTACTTTTTTGAGAAATGTCCTCTTGTCTGATAAAACAAAAATAAAACTGTTTGGCCATAATGACCATCGTTATGTTTGGAGAAAAACGGGGGAGGCTTGCAAGCCGAAGAACACCATCCCAACCGTGAAGCAAGGGGGTGGCAGCATCATGTTGTGGGGGTGCTTTGCTGCAGGAGAGACTGGTGCACTTCACAAATAGATGGCATCATGAGGGGGGGAAATGATTTGGATATATTAAAGCAACATCTCAAGACATCAGTCAGGAAGTTAAAGATTGGTCACAAATGGGTCTTCAAAATGGACAATGACCCGAAGCATATTTCCAAAGTTGTGGCAAAATGGCTTAAGGACAACAAAGTCAAGGTATTGAAGTGGCCATCACAAAGCCCTGACCTCAATCCTATAGAAAATGTGTGGGCAGAACTGAAAAAGAATGTGCGGGCAAGGAGGCCTATAAACCTGACTCAGTTACACCAGCTCTGTCAGGAGGAATGGGCCAAAATTCACCCAACTTATTGTGGGAAGCTTGTGGAAGGCTACCCAAAACATTTGACCCAAGTTAAACAATTTAAAGGCAATGCTACCAAATACTAATTGAGTGGATGTAAACTTCTGATCCACTAGGAATGTGATGATAGAAATAAACCATTTTCTTTACTATCATTCTAAAATTTCACACTCTGAAAATAAAGTGGTGATCCTAACTGACCTAAGACAGGGAATTTCTCCTAGGATTAAATGTCCGGAATTGTGAAAAACTGAGTTTAAATGTATTCGGCTCAGGTGTATGTAAACTTCCGACTTCAACTGTATATACAACAGCTCTTTAAGCCTGTGTTTAGCTGAGGGCGCCATATGATGTACGAAGAGCAACGAGCATTTTGGGAAGATAAACTGTTTAAGGGAAAGGGGAGTCTGCTTATGGCTTTATGGCAATAACATTTCATTTGAGTTTTTTTTGGGCCAAAAGAGTTAGATGCTAGGCCCCAGGAGGCTCAGATAAGCTCAGGCTCAGAGAGAAACTCCTCTGGCTCTGGACTGACGCAGTGTGCTGAATAATAACACATTAACAGGCGATGTGTACTCAATTTTGGGGCTATATTAATAGGCTGTGAACACATTTTAAGGGAGGTGACATAAAATACATGCTCTGAGGATGTGGACATACCATATAAATAGAATGAATCAAATGGGTTTAGAATTTATAACCTGGGCAATTTGGCTGGCAAACTCATGGGTACACTCATGCCTGGTATTGTGATGTAGTAATTTCCATGGTAATGTCAAATGTTCTATGATGTTAACTGAGGCGCGTTCAACACGGTGAACGTTGCTAACGTTAGTTTCCTAATTGTTAGTTTCCTAACGTTAGCAAACAAGTGTGTGGCAAACTTTGAAAAAAACAACAGCCCGAAAAGGTTGCGAGCGGTGAACAGAAAATGGTTTTCACTGGTTTTCACTGGGATTGGATTCAAGGAAGTCGATATTGTTTACAAATGTATTGAAGAGCTAAATGATGTGGCTCATGCAATGGAATGCATTTGTTGTAATGTCAGTTGAGTTAAATCAACAAATCACAGCACATATCGATGGGTACACTTCCTGCTTTTGCTTCTTGCTTTGTTCCTATGGGTACTTGCAATCGCACCCAATCCAATCATTATGCCATCATTTACTTGAATGGGGATGCACATTCTATTCATTTTATTTATATAAAACATACACTGCAGAGGCCAAACAATCTCAATGCACTACGTTAGAATAATGTACTAGTCTAGGGGTAAAATCTGGGGATATTTGGGTGTTTATTGGGGAGAGGCTAGGGGTTATCTATGTCAGTAATGTCCTTGATGTGTGTGTGTGTGTGTGTGTGTGTGTGTGTGTGTGTGTGTGTGTGTGTGTGTGTGTGTGTGTGTGTGTGTGTGTGTGTGTGTGTGTGTGTGTGTGTGTGCATGCGTGTTTGTGTGTGTAATCCTGCCTGTGTCTAATGGGCTCTGTGGAGTGGAACAGGGAGGGGGCTTAATGCGTCTGCTTAGCTGCCCAGTGGAACGCCTGTCAGCAGAGACAGATTAGGATCAGAGAGGAGTCTGAGGAGAAGCTTCTTTAATAATGACTTTCAGAGGCTCTCTGCCCTCCGAAAGGTGCATGTGTCTGTGTTTGTGAAGCATCCCGGCTCCTTAAATTGAATCATCTCTGAGAGCAGAGCAAAGAGTCTGAATATGACTGACTGTCTGGAACGTCTCATAGATAATAGAATAATTAATAAATCATTTCAATAATTGCCTTGCTAAAATATTAGAATGCTTGATAAATTCTCAGCTAAGATCTTTCTTATCTTTAAAATGTAATTTAAATGTACATCAGTCTGGTTTAAGACCAGATCATAGCGCTACCTCTGCTGCATCCCTAGCTATAAAATATCTGGTTAACTGTATGGATTAAAGGCAACATTGTGCTGCCCTCTTCATTGCCCTGTCAAAGGCTTTCCATACTGCTAATTCAGAGGCTTTCCTCAATTGACCTGGACCAGGCTGCATGTAAATTATTTAAATATTACTTGACAGATATAACTTAATGTGTATCTACTGATGGTGTTAAATCAGCTTTCCTGTACATTACGAAAGGTGTCCAGTCTTGGTCCTGTACTTTTTACTGTTTACAGGACCGGTGTCCCTTCCACGGGACGGTTGAGCTAACGTAGGCTAATGCAATTAGCATGAAGTTGTAAGTAACAAGAACATTTCCCAGGACATAGACATATCTGATAATGGCAGAAAGCTTAATTTCTTGTTAATCTAACTGCACTGTCCAAATTACATTAGCTATTACAGTGAAATAATACCATGCTATTGTTTGAGGAGAGTATACAGTTATGAACTTGAAAAGTTATTAATAAACAAATTAGGCACGTTTGGGCAGTCTTGATACAAAATGTTGGTTCATTGGAACAGTCTAAAACTTTGCACATGCACTGCTGCCTTCTAGTGGACAATATCTAAATTGCACCTGGGCTGGAATAAATACATTATGGCCTCTCTCTTGCATTTCAAAGATGATGGTACAAAAAAAAAACTTTTCCTTTTTTTGTATTATCTTTTACCAGATCTATTGTGTTATATTCTTCTACATTCCTTTCACATTTCCACAAACTTCAAAGTGTTTCCTTTCAAAAGGTACCAAGAATATGCATATCCTTGCTTCAGGGCCTGAGCTACAGGCAGTTAGGTTTGGGTATGTCATTTCAGGCAAAAAAATAAAAAATAAAAGGTTTTAACAATATTGACTTGTCTGTAAAAACATTTTTACCTGCAATGATACATTTGTGTGTGTTATTTCCCCCTCGGTTCACCAGGCTCTATCTGGTTGTAATACAGAAACACATTATTGACCAGAAATGAGTGGTGAATGCAGGTAAAACTAAGTATATGAGGTTCTCTAGAGCACATAAAAATAACTCTGATGATTTCAGCATACTGCTGCAGTTGTGTTTTAAATAGCATATTGATGAGTTAATTAAGACGCTCAGCTTAAAAATGGGCTTCTTCTATAGAAATAGGTCCTGCCTCTTGCTAAATAGTAGAAAACAGATTATTCTGTTAACGTTCCTATCGGTCCTAGACTATGGTGACATCTAGATGTGAAAGCAGCTGCCACTTCATTAGAGCCGCTAGATGCAGTTTATCATAGCGCACTGCACTTTATTACGGGTGACAGTTTTAGTATTGCATTCTCGACCAGAAAGTTTGTTGGTCCACTTTGATGTCACGTAGGTTGATGCATTGCTATGTTTCATTTATAAAACCCTTTTAAAAAAGGTCCCACTGTACCTTACATTAATACTGAACTTTAGACATACAAGTTAGCACACCCGGTCACTGGAAATTCCTGTTGTCTCTTTTATGTTACCTTTATTTAACTAGGCAAGTCAGTTAAGAACAAATTCTTATTTTCAATGACGACCTAGGAACAGTGGGTTAAATGCCTTGTTCAGGAGGAGCAGAACGACAGATTTTTACCTTGTCAGCTCGTGGATTTGATCTTGCAACCTTTCGGTTACTCTAATCACTAGGCCACCTACCGCTCTCTACCGAGTTAACTGAAAGCTGTTCTACCTTTCTTGGACCTTATTTGTGGAACAATCTTCTAAATGTTCTTAAACTTTATGTTTTGGTGCCTCTAATTCATAAAGCTGATTGAGGACCTTATTACTAAAGAATGTGTTTTTCTTTTCTTTCTGCTTGCATTTTGCATTTATATTTTGTGTGTGTAATTTCTGTAATTTAGGGCTCATCTATAAAAAAGACCTTGGTCTCAGTATGACTCCCTGATAAAATAAAGGTTAAACAAAATAAAATAGAGGCTCACTCACTGACAGGGCTGAATTAATATCATAGAGGTTCACTGACTGACAAGGCTGAATTGATGTCATAGAGGCTCACTGACTGACAGGGCTGCACTGATGTCATAGAGGCTCACTGACTGAGAGGGCTGCAGTGATGTCATAGAGGAGAGGAAGTAATGCATATTGCCTGTCAGAAGCTAAATGTTTGTTATAATTCTAATTTCGAGGCTCCACATGTTGTCATGGAAAATATGAATATTATTTCCAACAACTAACTCTGCTGCATATTGAGCGTTGAGATTGCCGAAAGGCAAAAGGAGTGACAAGGAGTGGATTGTTAGCTAAAAATGCATCTAGGGCAGGAGTGAGGTAGAGGAGAGGTTCCGTAAAAAGGGAAAATATATATATTTGATTAATTTTTTAGATTTAAAATGACATACTAAGAAGTACAAAAGAAAATAGGAGCATATCTTCTTTCTAATGATGTCAACTTTATTTCTCAACTCCTAATAGCAAATTACACTTACAAGAGCCAATTACACCCCCTGGAGTATCTGATAAAGGCTTTGAAAAGTGCCGCTGGTTGCTGGTAAGCTTTTATTTCGGAGTTTACTGTTCTAGCTACAGTTGAAGTCGGAAGTTTACAATTAACTTAGCCAAATACATTATAACTCAGTTTTTCACAATTCCGGACATTTAATCAAATAAAAATTCCCTGTCTAAGGTCAGTTAGGATCACCACTTTATTTTAAGAACGTGAATTGTCAGAAAAATAGTAGAGAGAATGGTTTATTTCAGCTTTTATTTATTTCATCACATTCCCAGTGGGTCAGAAGTTTACATACACTCAATTAGTATTTGGTAGCATTGCCTTTAAATTGTTTAACTTGGGTCAAATGTTTTGGTTAGCCTTCCACAAGCTTCCCAAAATAAGTTGGGTGAATTTTGGCCCATTCCTCCTGATAGTGCTGGTGTAACTGAGTCAGGTTTGCAGGCCTCCTTGATCGCACATGCTTTTTCAGTTCTTCCCACACAATTTCTATAGGATTGAGGTCAGAACTTTGTGATGGCCACTTCAATACCTTGACTTTGTTGTCCTTATGCCATTTTTCCACAACTTTGGAAGTGTCCTTGGGGTCATTGTCCATTTGGAAGACCCATTTGCGACCAAGCTTTAACTTCCTGACTGATGTGTTGAGATGTTGCTTCAATATGTCTACATAATTTTCCTTCTCATGATGCCATCTATTTTGTGAAGTTAACCAGTCCATCCTGCAGCAAAGCACCACCACAACATGATGCTGCCATCTCCTTGCTTCACGGTTGGGATGGGGTTCTTCAGCTTGCAAGCTTCCCCTTTTTCCTCCAAACATAATGATGGTCATTTCTCAAAAAAAGTATGATCTTTGTCCCCATGTGCAGTTGCAAAATGTAGTCTGGCTTTTTTATGGTGGTTTTGGTGCAGTGGCTTCTTCCTTGCTCTGCGGCCTTTCAGGTTATGTTGATATAGTACCCTCCAAGCTCGTCATCAAGCTCGAGACCCCGTCCTGTGCAACTGGGTACTGGACTTCCTGACGGGCCGCCCCCAGGTGGTGAGGGTAGGCAACAACATCTCCACCCCGCTGATCCTCAACACTGGGGCCCCAACAAGGGTGCGTTCTGAGCCCTCTCCTGTACTCCCTGTTCACCCACGACTGCGTGGCCACGCACGCCTCCAACTCAAATCATCAAGTTTGCGGACGACACAACAGTGGTAGGCTTGATTACCAACAATGACGAGACGGCCTACAGGGAGGAGGTGAGGGCCCTCGGAGGGTGGTGTCAGGAAAATAACCTCACACTCAACGTCAACAAAACTAAGGAGATGATTGTGGACTTCAGGAAACAGCAGAGGGGACACCCCCCTATCCACATCGATGGAACAGTAGTGGAGAGGGTAGTAAGTTTTAAGTTCCTCGGCGTACACATCACAGACAAACTGAATTGGTCCACCCACACAGACAGCGTCGTGAAGAAGGCGCAGCAGCGCCTCTTCAACCTCAGGAGGCTGAAGAAATTCGGCTTGTCACCAAAAGCACTCACAAACTTCTACAGATGCACAATCGAGAGCATCCTGGCGGGCTGTATCACCGCCTGGTACGGTAACTGCTCCGCCCACAACCGTAAGGCTCTCCAGAGGGTAGTGAGGTCTGCACAACGCATCACCCTGCCAAACTACCTGCCCTCTAGGACACCTACACCACCCGATGTCACAGGAAGGCCATAAAGATCATCAAGGACAACAACCACCCGAGCCACTGCCTGTTCACCCCGCTATCATCCGGAAGGCGAGGTCAGTACAGGTGCATCAAAGCTGGGACCGAGAGACTGAAAAACAGCTTCTATCTCAAGGCCATCAGACTGTTAAACAGCCACCACTAAAATTGAGTGTTGACATACCCTACATTATTCATCTCATATGTATACGTATATACTGTACCCTATATCATCTACTGCATCTTTATGTAATACATGTATCGCTAGCTACTTTAACCATGCCACTTTGTTTACATCTCATATGTATATACTGTACTCGATACCATCTACTGTATCTTGCCTATGCCGCTCTGTACCATCACTCATTCATATATGTTTATGTACATATTCTTTATCCCCTTACACTTGTGTCTATAAAGTAGTAGTTTTGGAATTGTTAGATAGATTACTTGTTGGTTATTACTGCATTGTCGGAACTAGAAGCACAAGCATTTCGCTACACTCACATTAACATCTGCTAACCATGTGTATGTGACAAATGCAATTTGATTTGATTTGATTTGATTTATTGGACACATTTGACTTTGGATATATATACTTTGTACCTGTTTCCTCCAGCATCTTCTCAAGGTCCTTTGCTGTTGTTCTGGGATTAACTTGCACTTTTTGCACCAAAGTCTGGGGTGGCAGGGTAGCCTAGTGGTTAGAGCGTTGGACTAGTTACCGGAAGGTTGCAAGTTCAAATCCCCGATCTGACAAGGTACAAATCTGTCGTTCTGCCCCTGAACAGGCAGTTAACCCACTGTTCCTAGGCTGTCATTGAAAATAAGAATTTGTTCTTAACTGACTTGTAAAATAAAAATAAAAAATAAAATCTCTAGGAGACAGAACGTGTCTCCTTCCTTAACGGTATAACGGCTGCATGGTCCCATGGCATTTAGACTTGTATACTATTGTTTGTACAGATGAACGTGGTGCCTTCAGGCGTTTGGAAATTGCTCCCAAGGATGAACCAGAATTGTGGAGGTCTACAATTTGTTTTCTGAGGTCTTGGCTGATTTCTTTTGATTTTCCCATGATGTCAAGCAAAGAGGCACTGAGTTTGAAGGTAGGCCTTGAAATACATCCACAGGTACACTTCCAATTGACTCAAATGTCAATTAGCCTATCAGAATCTTCTAAAGCCATGACATCATTTTCTGGAATTTTCCAATCTGTTTAAAGGCACAGTCATCTAGTGTATGTAAACTTCTGACCCACTGGAATTGATATACAGTGAATTATAAGTGAAATAATCTGTCTGTAAACAATTATTGGAAAAAGGACTTGTGTCATGGACAAATTAGATGTCCTAACCGACTTGCCAAAACTATAGTTTGTTAGCAAGAAGTTTGTGGAGTGGTTGAAAAACTAGTTTTTACCCATCCCTTTAGCGGAATCATTTTCATAAATTGCAGCGCGCCAAATTCAAATGACTAAAAATATAAAATGTTCATGAAATCAAAAGTGCAATATAGCAAAACACAGCTTAGCTTGTTGTTAATCCACGTGGCGTGTCAGATTTCAATACAAAGCATATCAACCGTTTATGTAAGAACATCTCTCTCAGTAGACAAAATATTACAAACACTAGCAGCCAAGTAGATTCGTCACGAAAGTCAGAAAAGCAATAGATTAAATCGCTTACCTATGATGATCTTCAGATGTTTCCACTCACGAGACTCCCAGTTACACAATAAATGTTCCTTATGTTCCATAAAGATTATTTTTATATCCAAAATACCTCTATTTGTTTGGCGCTTTATGTTCAGAAATCCACAGGCTCGAGCGGTCACGACATCGCAGACGAAAATTCCAATAGTATCCGTAATGTCCACAGAAACATGTCAAAGTTTTTTATAATAAATCCTCAGATTGTTTTAAAAATATATAATCGATAATATCAACTGGGACTGTCGCTTTTTCAATAGGAGAGGGAGAGATAATGGCTGCACAACCCTGTTTCGCGCAAGCAAAACTCTGCGAACACCTAGCTATCCACTGACGCGAAGTTATCTTTCTCGCTAATTTTTCAAAATAAAAGCCTGAAACTAAGTCTAAAGACTGTTGACACCTTGAGGAAGTCATAGGAAAATGAATCTGTTTGATATCCCTTTAAATGGAGGCAAGGCATCCAATGGAACAGAGAGCTTTCAGGAAAAACAGCACTTCCTGGTTTGATTTTCCTCAGGTTTTCGCCTGCAATATCAGTTCTGTTATACTCACAGACAATATTTTGACAGTTTTGGAAACTTTAGAGTGTTTTCTATCCTAATCTGATTATATGCATATTCTAGTTTCTGAGCCTGAGAAATAGGCAGTTTCAAATGGGCACGTTTTTAGCCAAAAACGAAAATCCTGCCCCCTACACTCAAGAAGTTAATGACTCCAACCTAAGTGTATGTAAACTTCAGACTTCAACTGTAATAGGCTTTTTTAGAGTTTACACTTCCTCTTCCAAATATAATGTTGGGAGGTCAAAATAATTGAAAACGATCTACCAAATGTATTCATTTTAAATGTTGATTACTTGTCCTCTATTATCATTCACCTGATGATAAGACGAGACGTGGGAGAAAACAAATCCCTGGGTCGCCAGTTTCCCTCGGAAGGGGTCCCTGGGTCGCCAGTTTACCTCGGTGGGGGTTCCTGGATCGCCATTTTGCCTCGGCTGGGGTCCCTGGGTCACCACAATCCTGTCACGGCGCTTTGAGGACAATTCCTTCGACCTCATGGCTTGGTTCTCGCTCTGACATGCACTGTCAACTGTGGGACCGTATACAGACATGTGTGTGCCAATTCTAGAAAAACTTAACAAAATGTGGAAAAGTCAAGGTGTCTAAATACTTTCTGAATGCACTAGAGAGAGAGAGAGAGAGAGAGAGAGAGAGAGAGACACACACACACACACACACACACAGACACCAGGGTACCAATCAGTCCGAGTACACAGCAATGTCACGAGCCAATTCTCCCCGGGTGACATTCTGGTCTCCATGGATTCTGGTCTCCTCCCCTTCCTCTGGTCTCCACGGATACCAGGTCCTGTAACCGAGGGAAGCACATCGTACACTGACATGGGCTCAGTGGACTTCTGCCAAAATGCTTTCATCCATCCCCATTAATCTAATCTACCTAATCTAAACCCAATCTCTATCTAATCTATATCCCATCTCTATCTAATCCAGAGCCCATCGATCAAATCTATAACCCATCTATCTAATCTATAACCCATCTATATAATATATATCCCATCTCTATCTAATATATAATCCATTATTGTAATCTATAACCCATCTATCTAATCTATAACTCAATCTCTATCTAATCTTTATCCCATCTCTATCTAATCCAGAGCCCATCGATCAAATCTATAACCGATCTATCTAATATATATCCCATCTCTATCTAATCTACAATCCATATATCTAATCTACATCCCATCTCTATCTAATATATAATCCATTATTGTAATCTATAACCCATCTATATAATCTATACCAAATCTATCTAATCTATACCCATCACTAGCTAATCTATATTCCATCTCTATCTAATCTATACCACATCGCTATCTAATTTCTATCCCATCTCTATTTAATTCATAACCCATCTATCTAATCTATATCCCATCTCTATCCAATCCATATCCCATCTTCATTAATCTATACCCCCATCTATCTAATCTATACCCCGTCTTTCTAAACTATACACCATCTCTATCTAATCTATAACCCATCAATCTAATATATACCCCATCTATTTTATCTACATCCACTCTCTATCTAATCCAGAACCCATCGATCAAATCTATAACCCATCTATCTAATCTATAACCCATCTATCTAATCTATATCCCATCTCTATCTAATATATAATCCATTATTGTAATCTATAACCCATCTATCTAATCTATAACTCAATCTCTATCTAATCTTTATCCCATCTCTATCTAATCCAGAGCCCATCGATCAAATCTATAACCCATCTATATAATCTATATCCCATCTCTATCTAATCCAGAGCCCATCGATAAAATCTATAACCCATCTATCTAATCTATAACCCATCTATATAATATATATCCCATCTCTATCTAATATATAATCCATTATTGTAATCTATAACCCATCTATCTAATCTATAACTCAATCTCTATCTAATCTTTATCCCATCTCTATCTAATCCAGAGCCCATCGATCAAATCTATAACCCATCTATCTAATCTATATCCCATCTCTATCTAATCTACATCCCATCTCTATCTAATATATAATCCATTATTGTAATCTATAACCCATCTATATAATCTATACCAAATCTATCTAATCTATACCCATCACTAGCTAATCTATATTCCATCTCTATCTAATCTATACCACATCGCTATCTAATTTCTATCCCATCTCTATTTAATTCATAACCCATCTATCTAATCTATATCCCATCTCTATCCAATCCATATCCCATCTTCATCTAATCTATACCCCCATCTATCTAATCTATACCCCGTCTTTCTAAACTATACACCATCTCTATCTAATCTATAACCCATCAATCTAATATATACCCCATCTATTTTATCTACATCCACTCTCTATCTAATCCAGAACCCATCGATAAAATCTATAACCCATCTATCTAATCTATAACCCATCTATATAATATATATCCCATCTCTATCTAATATATAATCCATTATTGTAATCTATAACCCATCTATCTAATCTATAACTCAATCTCTATCTAATCTTTATCCCATCTCTATCTAATCCAGAGCCCATCGATCAAATCTATAACCCATCTATCTAATCTATAACCCATCTATCTAATCTATATCCCATCTCTATCTAATCTACATCCCATCTCTATCTAATATATAATCCATTATTGTAATCTATAACCCATCTATATAATCTATACCAAATCTATCTAATCTATACCCATCACTAGCTAATCTATATTCCATCTCTATCTAATCTATACCACATCGCTATCTAATTTCTATCCCATCTCTATCTAATCTATACCCATCTCTATCTAATCTATATCCTATCCCTATCTAATCTATATCCCATCTATCTAATCTATACTCCATCTATCTAATCTATACACCATCTCTATCTAATCTATCACCCGACAATCTAATATATACCCCATCTATTTGAACTATATCCCTTCTCTATCTACTCTATACCCCATATATCTAATCTTTCCCCCATGTATCTAATCTATATCCCATCTATCTAATCTATACTCCATCTATCTAATCTATACACCATCTCTATCTAATCTATAACCCGACAATCTAATATATACCCCATCTATCTAATCTATACACCATCTCTATCTACTCTATATCCCATCTCCCCATCTAATCTATATCCAATCTCCATCTAATTGAATCCCCATCTATATAATCTATACCCCATCTATCTCATCTATATCCCATCTATCTAATCTATATCCCATCTCTATATAATCTATATCCCATCTCTATATAATCTATATCCCATCACTATCTAATCTATATCTCACCTCTATCTAATCTATACGCCATCTATCTAATCTATAGCTCATCTCTTTCTAATCTATATCCCGTCTATCTAATCTATACACCATCTCTATCTAATCTATAACCCAACAATCTAATATATACCCCATCTATTTTAACTATATCCCATCTCTATCTACTCTATACCCCATATATCTAATCTTTCCCCCATGTATCTAATCTATATCCCATCTATCTAATCTATACTCCATCTATCTAATCTATACACCATCTCTATCTAATCTATAACCCAACAATCTAATATATACCCCATCTATTTGAACTATATCCCATCTCTATCTACTCTATACCCCATATATCTAATCTTTCCCCCATGTATCTAATCTATATCCCATCTATCTAATCTATACTCCATCTATCTAATCTATACACCATCTCTATCTAATCTATAACCCAACAATCTAATATATACCCCATCTATTTGAACTATATCCCATCTCTATCTACTCTATACCCCATATATCTAATCTTTCCCCCATGTATCTAATCTATACACCATCTCTATCTAATCTAACACCCAACAATCTAATATATACCCCATCTATTTGAACTATATCCCATCTCTATCTACTCTATACCCCATATATCTAATCTTTCCCCCATGTATCTAATCTATATCCCATCTATCTAATCTATACACCATCTCTATCTAATCTATATCCCATCTCCCCATCTAATCTATATCCAATCTCCATCTAATTGATTCCCCATCTATATAATCTATACCCCATCTATCTCATCTATATCCCATCTATCTAATCTATACCCATCTCTATCTAATCTATATCCTATCTCTATTTAATTCATAACCCATCTATCTAATCAATATCCTATCCCTATCTAATCTATATCCCATCTATCTAATCTATACTCCATCTATCTAATCTATACACCATCTCTATCTAATCTATCACCCAACAATCTAATATATACCCCATCTATTTTAACTATATCCCATCTCTATCTACTCTATATCCCATCTATCTAATCTATACACCATCTCTATCTAATCTATATCCCATCTCCCCATCTAATCTATATCCAATCTCCATCTAATTGATTCCCCATCTATATAATCTATACCCCATCTATCTCATCTATATCCCATCTATCTAATCTATATCCCATCTCTATATAATCTATATCCCATCACTATCTAATCTATATCTCACCTCTATCTAATCTATACGCCATCTATCTAATCTATAGCCCATCTCTTTCTAATCTATATCCCGTCTATCTAATCTATACACCATCTCTATCTATTCTATATCTCATCTATCTAATCTATACACCATCTCTATCTAATCTATATCCCATCTCCCCATCTAATCTATATCCAATCTCCATCTAATTGATTCCCCATCTATATAATCTATACCCCATCCATCTAATCTATATCCCGTCTATCTAATCTATATCCCATCTCTATCTAATCTACAATCCATCTATCTAATCTATATCCCATCTCTATCTAATCTACAATCCATCTATCTAATCTACATCCCATCTCTATCTAATATATAATCCATTATTGTAATCTATAACCCATCTATATAATCTATACCATCTCTATCTAATCTATATCCCATCTCCCCATCTAATCTATATCCAATCTCCATCTAATTGATTCCCCATCTATATAATCTATACCCCATCTATCTCATCTATATCCCATCTATCTAATCTATATCCCATCTCTATATAATCTATATCTCACCTCTATCTAATCTATACGCCATCTATCTAATCTATAGCCCATCTCTTTCTAATCTATATCCCGTCTATCTAATCTATACACCATCTCTATCTATTCTATATCTCATCTATCTAATCTATACACCATCTCTATCTAAGCTATATCCCATCTCCCCATCTAATCTATATCCAATCTCCATCTAATTGATTCCCCATCTATATAATCTATACCCCATCCATCTAATCTATATCCTGTCTATCTAATCTATATCCTATCTCTATCTAATCTACAATCCATCTATCTAATCTATATCCCATCTCTATCTAATCTACAATCCATCTATCTAATCTACATCCCATCTCTATCTAATATATAATCCATTATTGTAATCTATAACCCATCTATATAATCTATACCAAATCTATCTAATCTATACCCATCACTAGCTAATCTATATTCCATCTGTATCTAATCTATACCACATCGCTATCTAATTTCTATCCCATCTCTATCTAATCTATATCCAATCTCCATCTAATTGATTCCCCATCTATATAATCTATACCCCATCTATCTCATCTATATCCCATCTATCTAATCTATACCCATCTCTATCTAATCTATATCCTATCTCTATTTAATTCATAACCCATCTATCTAATCAATATCCTATCCCTATCTAATCTATATTCCATCTATCTAATCTATACCCCATCTATCTAATCTATACACCATCTCTATCTAATCTATAACCCAACAATCTAATATATACCCCATCTATTTGAACTATATCCCATCTCTATCTACTCTATACCCCATATATCTAATCTTTCCCCCATGTATCTAATCTATATCCCATCTATCTAATCTATACACCATCTCTATCTAATCTATATCCCATCTCCCCATCTAATCTATATCCAATCTCCATCTAATTGATTCCCCATCTATATAATCTATACCCCATCTATCTCATCTATATCCCATCTATCTAATCTATATCCCACCTCTATATAATCTATATCCCATCACTATCTAATCTATATCTCACCTCTATCTAATCTATACGCCATCTATCTAATCTATAGCCCATCTCTTTCTAATCTATATCCCGTATATCTAATCTATACACCATCTCTATCTAATATATATCTCATCTATCTAATCTATATCCCATCTCCCCATCTAATCTATATCCAATCTCCATCTAATTGATTCCCCATCTATATAATCTATACCCCATCCATCTAATCTATATCCCGTCTATCTAATCTATACACCATCTCTATCTAATCTATACCCCATATATCTAATCTATACCCCATCTCTATGTCATCTATACCCCATATCTCTAATCTATCTTCAATCTACCTAATCAACAGCCCATCTCTTTCTAATCTATTCCCCATCTATATAATCTATACCCCATCCATCTAATCTATACCTCATCTATCTAATCTTTACCCCAACAATCTAACCTACATCACTCTTCTATCTAATCTATAGCCCATCTCCATCTAATCTATATCCCATCTAAATCTAATCTATATCACACCTCTATCTAATCTATACCCCATCTATCTAATCCAAACACAATCTCTATTTAATCTATACCCAATCTGTCTAATCTACACCCCATCTCTAGCTAATCTATACCCCGTCTCTATCTAATCTATATCCCATCTATCTAACTTTATCCCATCTATCTAATCTATATCCCATCTATTTAATCTATATCCCATTATCTAATCTATACCCCAACTCTATATCTCGGCTGGGGTCCAGGGGTCATAAATGTTCCTCGGTGGGGGTCCCTGGGTCGCCAGATTACCTCGGCTTGGGATCCTGGGCATGACATTTAGGGGCCTCGGAGGAACATCTTCACATTTAATTAGTCTCCTTGAAATCCTTGAAACCTCTTTCTTTGACAGACAAACTGCTTCAAATTCCCTTATCTACGTGTCCTTGGCCAGGGTTGGGTGTGGAGGAGGCGTGTGTGTGTGCCTGCACATGTCTCAATGTGTATATGTGTATGTCTCAGGTTTGAGGATGCGTGTCTATCTGTGCTATCTACAGAGTCTCAGGTTGATGCGGTTGAGGTGTAACATGAATTCAGCCAGGCCGATGAGAGCCAGCTGAACATTTTCATGAAGGTCCAGAGAAGGAGTGTATGTGTGTGTTCCAGACAGTTCCTGGTGAGGACAGGGGGTTAGAGTCAGAGAAGGAGTGTTTGTGTTCCAGACAGTTCCTGGTGGGGAGAGGGGGGTTAGAGTCAAAGAGGTAGTGTGTGTTCCAGACAGTACCTGGTGGCCTGTGTGCTGCTGGACTGAACTGTGGTTGGTGTGTGTGTGTGTGTGTGTGTGTGTGTGTGTGTGTGTGTGTGTGTGTGCGTGTGCGTGTGCGTGTGTGTCCATGCATATGTTCCAGTACCTGGTAGCCAGACGATCGTAGTAGCGTGAGATGGGGTTATCTTGCTTGATGCCCTTCTTGGACAAGCGTGGCTTATAGATCTCAACTAGAGACAGAGAGGATGAGATGTCCTCTACCAGATGCATCTGAGCAGACAGCTACCACCCTGGGGACTGGAGGGAGGGAGGGAGATGGGGGTAGGGAGGGCTGGAGGGAGAGTAAGCACAATTGAATAACATGGTAAACTGATTACACACCTCAATACACTGTATACAACCTAACCTTGGTGGACTAGAGGGAGAGGGAGCTAGAGCTACAGCAGTAAGACAATTCAATAGAACAGCTACACCTTCATTTTTAGAGACATATCAATAAAGTTAACTATCATATCCAACAGGTCTACCTATCAAGCCTAACTTCAGATTTCTCAATACAGTACAAGAGGTTTAGTGCTCCTGTCGGCCATGATGTAACAGTAGAGTTGATTCCCACACACATAGTTTTCATTCCCTCATTAGTTGTTGTGTATTTAACCCTCTGTTCCCCCCATGTCTTTGTGCGGAATTGTTTGTTGTAAGTGCTTGTGCACGTTGTTGTCTGGTGCGCGACGGGTTTTGTACCCATACCTTGTTATTCTGGATGCCGGTTTTGTATATTAAACTGCTTCGGTTATTACCCAGTACTGCTCTCCTGCGTCTGACTTCTCTGCCACCAGTTACGCACCCCTTACAATATCCCATCTCTATCTAACCTATATCCCATCTTTATCTAACCTATATCCCATCTCTATCTAACCTATATCCCATCTTTATCTAACCTATATCCCATCTCTATCTAACCTATATCCCATCTTTATCTAACCTATATCCCATCTCTATCTAACCTATATCCCATCTCTATCTAACCTATATCCCATCTCTATCTAACCTATATCCCATCTCTATCTAACCTATATCCCATCTCTATCTAACCTATATCCCATCTTTATCTAACCTATATCCCATCTCTATCTAACCTATATCCCATCTCTATGTAATCTATATCCCATTTCTATTGAACCTATATAGCATTTCTATCTAACCTATATACCAAGTCTATCTATTCTATATCCCATTTCTATCTCATCTATATCCCATCTCTATCTAATCTATACCCCATCTATCTAATCTGTACCCGTCTATCTAATCTATCCTATCTAATCTATACCCCATCTATCTAATCTATATCCCATCTATCTAATCTATATCCCATTCATTTAATCTGTATCCCATCTTTCAAATCTATACCCCATCTATGTAATCTATATTCACTCTATATAATCTGTAGCCCCATCTATCTAATCTATACCCCATCTGTCTAATCTATACCCCATCTATCTAATCTATATCCCATTCATTTAATCTGTATCCCATCTTTCAAATCTATACCCCATCTATGTAATCTATATTCACTCTATATAATCTGTAGCCCCATCTATCTAATCTATATCCAATTAATTTAATCTGTATCCCATCTTTCTAATCTATTCCATATACTATATATTCTATATTCCATCTAACTAATCTATACCACAATCTATCAAATCTATACCCCATCTATCTATTCTATATTTAATCTATCTAATCTATACCCCATCTATGTATTCATGTTACCAGATGAAATTGCTGTACAATATGATGCACATTCAGATGTCATAAATCAGCACTGCAGAGCTCTCCCTGTACTATGCCGTGCCTTGATTGTATTACTGTTGATGATATCTGGAAATGTGCATGTACACCCTGGCCTATCTACAATTGCTAGCCCCAATTCTGACTTGTGCTCTGATATCTGCTTCACTGATTTCTGCTCTCGTAAAAGCCTGGGATTTCTGCACGTTAACATTAGAAGCTTATTGCCGAAGATGGATCAATTGAAAGTCTGGGTTCACAGCTCCAATCCAGATGTGTTGTCCATTACTGAGACGTGGTTAAGGAAGAGTGTTTTGAATACTGATGTTCACCTTTCTGGTTATAACCTTTTTCGGCAAGACAGATCTTCCAAAGGTGGTGGATTGGCAACCTTTACCAAGGATCACCTTCAGTGCTCGGTTGTCTCCACCAAGTCTGTCCCCAAACAATTTGATTTGCTGGTTTTAAACATTAAACTTTCAAATAGCACTTTGTTGACTGTTGCTGGGTGTTATCGTACTCCATCAGCATCGGCCTGTACCCTACCTGCCCTAAGCTCTCTCCTGGCCCCTTACACTAAGTTTGGATTTGTCCTGCTAGGTGACCTAAACTGGGACATGCTTAAACCACCTGACCAAGTCCTAAAGCAATGGGACTCCCTAAAACTTTCTCAGATTATCACCAATCCCACAAGGTATGACTCTAAACACATACTCTCCTCAATGTTATCCTCACAAATAATCCTGATAGGTATCAGTCTGGTGTTTTCAGTAATGACCTTAGTGATCACTGTTTTACAGTCTGTGTTCGTAATGGCTGCTTTGTGAAACGACCTGTCCTGATTTGTCATAAATGCTTGCTAAAAAACTTTCATGAGCTTCCTTCATGAACTGACATCTGTATAGAACCAGCTTGATCCCCTCTGTCGAAGACACTTGGACCTTATTTTTTTATATATATATTTCAGTGGTATTGTTAACAAACACGCCCCATAAAGAAAATGAGAATTAAAAACTCTCCTTTCTGGGGAGGTTTCCATTGCTTGGAAGGCAGCTACAGTTCATCCTTTATTTAAAGGGGGAGATCAAACTGATCCTAACTGTTATAGGCCTATTTCTATTTTGCCCTGTTTATCAAAAGTTTTGGAAAAACTTGTCAATAATCACCTGACTGACTTTCTTGATGTTTATAGTATTCTCTGGTATGCAATCTGGTTTCTGCTCAGGTTATGGATGTGTCACTGCAACCTTAAAGGTCCCCAATGATGTCACCATTGCCCTTGATTTTAAGCAATATTGTGCTGCTATTTTTATTGACTTGGCCAAAGCGTTTGCTATGGTAGACCATTCCATTCCTGTGGGCTGGCTAAGAAGTATTGGTGTCTCTGAGGGGTCCTTGGCCTGGTTTGCTAACGACCTCTCTTTTAAAGAGTGCAGTGTATAAAGTCAGAAAATCTGCTGTCTCAGCCATTGCCTGTCACCAAGGGAGTACCCCAAGGCTCGATCCTAGGCCCCACGCTCTTCTCAATTTACATCATCAACATAGCTCAGGCAGTAAGAAGCTGTCTCGTCCATTTATATGCAGATGATACAGTCTTATACTCAGCTGGCCCTTCCCCGGATATTGTGTTAAATGAACAAGCTTTCTCTACCCTTAACCTTGTTCTGAACACCTCCGAAAACAAAGGTAATGTGATTTGGTAAGAAGAATGCTCCTCTCACCACAGGTTTGATTACTACCTCTGAGGGTTTAGAGCTTGAGGTAGTCACATCATACAAGTACTTGGGAGTATGGCCAGACGGTACACTGTCCTTCTCTCAGCACATATCAAAGCTGCAGGCTAAAGGTACATCTAGACTTGGTTTCCTCTATTGTAATCGTTCCTTTTTCACCCCAGCTGCCAAACTAACCCTGATTCAGATGACCATCCTACCCATGCTAGATAATGGGTAGGATGGTAATTTATAGATCGGCAGGTAAGGGTGCTCTCGAGCGGCTAGATGTTCTTTACCATTCGGCCATCAGATTTGCCACCAATGCTCCTTATAGGACACAGCACTGCACTCTATACTCCTCTGTAAACTGGTCATCTCTGTATACCCATCGCAAGACCCACTGGTTGATGCTTATTTATAAAACCCTCTTAGGCCTCACTCTCCCTTATCTGAGATATTTACTGCAGCCCTCATCCTCCACATACAACACCCACTCTGCCATTCACATTCTGTTAAAGGTCCCCAAAGCACACACATCCCTGGGTCGCTTCTCTTTTCAGTTTGCTGCAGCTAGCGACTGGAACGAGCTGCAACAAACACTCAAACTGTACAGTTTTATCTGAATCTCTTCATTCAATGACTCAATCATGGACACTCTTGCTGACAGTTGTGGCTGCTTTGTGTGATGTACTGTTGTCTCTACCTTCTTGACGTTTGTGCTGTTGATTGTGCCCAATAATGTTTGTACCATGTTTTGTGCTGCTACCATGTTGTGTTTCTACCATGTTGTTATGTTGTGTTGCTACCATGCTGTGTTGTCATGTGTTGCTGCTTTGCTATGTTGTTGTCTTAGGTATCTCTTTATGTAGTGTTGTGTTGTCTCGTTGTGATGTGTGTTTTGTTCTATATTTATATTGTATTTTTTATTATTTTTTATCCCAGGCCCCTGTCCCCGCAAGAGGCCTTTTGCCTTTTGAGAGACCATCATTGTAAATAAGAATTTGTTCTTAATTAACTGACTTGCCTAGTTAAATGAAGGTTAAATAATAAAAAATACCCCATCTATCTAATCTATACCCCATACCTATCAAATCTATACCCCATGTATTGAATCTATATCCCATCTATCTAACCTATATCCTATCTAATCTTTATCCCATTAATCTAATCTATACCCCATCTATCTAATCTATATCCCATCTATCTAACCTATATCCTATCTAATCTTTATTCCATTAATCTAATCTATACCCCATCTATTTAATCTATACCCCATTAATCTAATCTATATCCCATCTATGTAATCTATACCCCATATATCTAATCTATAACCCATCTATCTAATCTATACCCCATCTATTTCATATATACCCCATCTATCTAATCTATATCCCATCTATGTAATCTATATCCCATCTATGTAATCTATACCCCATCTATCTAATCTATATCCCATCTATGTAATCTATATCCCATCTATGTAATCTATACCCCATATATCTAATCTATACCCCATCTATATCTAATCTATATCCCATCTATCTAACCTATATCCTATCTAATCTTTATTCCATTAATCTAATCTATACCCCATCTATTTAATCTATACCCCATCAATCTAATCTATACCCCATCTATGTAATCTATACCCCATCTATCTAATCTATATCCCATCTATGTAATCTATATCCCATCTATGTAATCTATACCCCATCTATTTAATATATACCCCATCTATCTAATCTATATCCCATCTATGTAATCTATATCCCATCTATGTAATCTATACATTTACATTTAAGTAATTTAGCAGACGCTCCCCATATATCTAATCTATACCCCATCTATATCTAATCTATACCCCATCTATCTAATCTATATCCCATCTATCTAACCTATATCCTATCTAATCTTTATTCCATTAATCTAATCTATATCCCATCTATTTAATCTATACCCCATCAATCTAATCTATATCCCATCTATGTAATCTATACCCCATATATCTAATCTATACTCCATCTATTTAATCTATACCCCATCAATCTAATCTATATCCCATCTATGTCATCTATACCCCATATCTCTAATCTATACCCCATCTATCTAATCTATACCCCATATATTTAATATATACCCCATCTATTTAATCTATATCCCATCTATCTAATCTATATCCCATCTATGTAATCTATACCCCATATATCTAATCTATACCCCATCTATCTAATCTATACCCCATCTATCTAATCTATACCCCATCTATTTAATATATACCCCATCTATCTAATCTATATCCCATCTATGTAATCTATATCCCATCTATGTAATCTATACCCCATCTATGTAATCTATACCCCGTATATTTAATCTATACCCCATCTATCTAATCTATATCCCACTATGTAGTCTATACTCCATATATCGAATCAATACCCCATCTATCTAATCTATACCCCATCTATCTAATCTATATTCCATATATCTAATCTATACCCCATATATGTAATCTATACCCCATCCATCTAATCTTTATCCCACTATGTCGTCTATACTCCATATATCTAATCAATACCCCATCTATCTAATCTATACCCCATCTCTATCAAATCTATATACCATCTATCTAATCTATACCCCATCTATCTAATATATAGCCCATCTATCTAATCTGTACCCCATCTTTCTAATCTATACCCCATCTTTCTAATCTATACCCCATCTATCTAATCTATAGCCCATCTATCTAATCTGTACCCCATCTTTCTAATCTGTACCCCATCTCTTTAGATCAGAGCAGATGAAAGGAAAGACATAAGGCCTCTTAATGTTAAATGGAAATGCACTTCTTTATGTTGTCAGACCAGAACATTGTAGCTCCCCATGAGTATGCCTGTGACCTCTGCCCTGGAAGTGGTTCACCACAACACTGATGAGTCCATCATAGAAAGACAAGTTAGAGTTCATCTCTCAACCAGCCTCCTGTGGTAATAAACTTGCATCTCATTTTATTTACTCACTGACTGACTGATTCTCTGCCCTGACACAAGTCGGCACAATTCACTTAAATGTAATTTCCCTCTTTCCTCTCTTTTCTTTTTTTGCCCTGTTTCTCTTTAAAGAAAAACATATATACAGCTCAGTTAAAGACCGAGGATTTAAACATCCATTGCATGCCTTCGAATGCATTGACATGCCCTTGGAAAAACATTTTACTCTGAGCTACTCTTGACATTTATACTCTCTCCTTGGAAATGCAGTCCTGGGTTGAGAGCCGCAGATATAAAGGGAGAGGAAATGTTAAACTGCCTGTGAAAGGACTGACTTGACAAGAGGAAAACAGATAGCCCAGACACAGATGGAGAGAGAGATATGGAAGAGGAGAGTCGAAGACCGAGGGAAGGGGACATTTTCAGACAGATGTAAAGCAGTAGCCCAGTGTGCTGTCCCACTGAGGAAGAGGTGTCTCTTGCTGAACTATAGAGACTAGACAGAGGAGAGTGAGGAGGGCTAAAGAGAGACAGAGAAAGAGATCTAGACCAGTGTGTGTGTCATAGAAGTGAAGAAGAGGTGTCTCTTGGTGGTCTCCTTCCTCTTCTCTAGACAAGGGTTGAGCAGCCTCAGTAGCTGTAGGACCCTCTCCTCCCTGCGAAAATCAGTCAGTTGAGACCTCTGATGTAGAGACGCAATGTTGCTGAGTTGTGTTTCTGGACAATCTCCACTCTGGGAATGAACCTAAAGGAAACATTCATACACTGTTACTACCTGGGAGGTAATGGGTGCATAACAAGACTTGTTGTGTGTTTGTTTGTGTGTCTATACTGTATCAGTGTGCTGTACAGTACTGGGCGATCTTGATGTAGTAGTGTGTGGGCTTGTGCATGAGGAATTCCCCAGGGATCTCCACCTCAGCGGTCGGGGCGGAGAAGTTGCTGAGGAAGCGACACTTATCCTCGATCAGGAAGAACTTGGGCAGCTGCTTGGTCTTGGCCTCCAGGATCTTGATCAACTTCTTCAGCTAGGAGATGAGGTTGTGGAGCTTCATGGAGCCAGACACGCTGAAGTCAAAGTCTGCATGGGGACAGAGACACAGAGAAAGGGGTTGATAACCTACATGAGGCTAGAGGTAGTGGAGGTTGACAACATGTTAGAAGGATGAGGGCTGGAGGTAGTGGAGGTTGACAACATGTTAGAAGGATGAGGCTGGAAGTAGTGGAGGTTGACAACATGTTAGAAGGATGAGGCTGGAGGTAGTGGACGTAGTGGAGGTAGACAACATGCTAGAAGGATGAGGCTGGAGGTAGTGGAGGTTGACAACATGTTAGAAGGATGAGGCTGAAGGTAGTGGACGTAGTGGAGGTTGACAACATGTTAGAAGGATGAGGCTGGAGGTAGTGGAGGTTGACAACATGTTAGAAGGATGAGGCTGGAAGTAGAGGAGGTTGACAACATGTTAGAAGGATGAGGCTGGAGGTAGTGGACGTAGTGGAGGTAGACAACATGCTAGAAGGATGAGGCTGGAGGTAGTGGAGGTTGACAACATGTTAGAAGGATGAGGCTGAAGGTAGTGGACTTAGTGGAGGTAGACAACATGTTAGAAGGATGAGGCTGAAGGTAGTGGACGTAGTGGAGGTAGACAACATGTTAGAAGGATGAGGCTGGAGGTAGTGGAAGTTGACAACATGTTAGAAGGATGAGGCTGGAGGTAGTGGAGGTTGACAACATGTTAGAAGGATGAGGCTGGAGGTCGTGGAGGTTGACAACATGTTAGAAGGATGAGGCTGAAAGTAGTGGAGATGGCAAAATGTTACAGGGATGAGGCTGGAGGTAGTGAAGGTTGACAACATGTTAGAAGGATGAGGCTGGAGGTAGTGGAGGTTGACAACATGTTAGAAGGATGAGGCTGGAGGTAGTGGACTTGACAAGAAGGATGAGGCTGGAGGTAGTGGAGGTTGACAACATGTTAGAAGGATGAGGCTGAAGGTAGTGGACGTAGTGGAGGTAGACAACATGTTAGAAGGATGAGGCTGGAGGTAGTGGAAGTTGACAACATGTTAGAAGGATGAGGCTGGAGGTCGTGGAGGTTGACAACATGTTAGAAGGATGAGGCTGAAAGTAGTGGACTTAGTGGAGGTAGATAACATGTTAGAAGGATGAGGCTGGAGGTAGTGGAGGTTGACAACATGTTAGAAGGATGAGGCTGGAGGTAGTGGATGTTGACAACATGTTAGAAGGATGAGGCTGGAGGTAGTGGAGGTTGACAACATGTTAGAAGGATGAGACTGAAGGTAGTGGACTTAGTGGAGGTAGACAACATGTTAGAAGGATGAGGCTGAAGGTAGTGGACATGGAGGTAGACAACATGTTAGAAGGATGAGGCTGGAGGTAGTGGAGGTTGACAACATGTTAGAAGGATGAGGCTGAAGGTAGTGGAGGTTGACAACATGTTAGAAGGATGAGGCTGAAGGTAGTGGACGTAGTGGAGGTAGACAACATGTTAGAAGGATGAGGCTGGAGGTAGTGGAGGTTGACAACATGTTAGAAGGATGAGGCTGGAAGTAGTGGAGGTTGACAACATGTTAGAAGGATGAGGCTGGAGGTAGTGGACGTAGTGGAGGTAGACAACATGCTAGAAGGATGAGGCTGGAGGTAGTGGAGGTTGACAACATGTTAGAAGGATGAGGCTGAAGGTAGTGGACATAGTGGAGGTTGACAACATGTTAGAAGGATGAGGCTGGAGGTAGTGGAGGTTGACAACATGTTAGAAGGATGAGGCTGGAAGTAGTGGAGGTTGAAACATGGAATGAGGCTGGAGGTAGTGGACAGTGGAGGTTAACATGCTAGAAGGATGAGGCTGGAGGTAGTGGAGGTTGACAACATGTTAGAAGGATGAGGCTGAAGGTAGTGGACTTAGTGGAGGTAGACAACATGTTAGAAGGATGAGGCTGAAGGTAGTGGACGTGTGGAGGTTGACAACATGTTAGAAGGATGAGGCTGGAGGTCGTGGAGGTTGACAACATGTTAGAAGGATGAGGCTGAAGTGGAGATGGCAAAATGTGGAGGGATGAGGCTGGAGGTGTGAAGGGTTAGAAGGATGAGGCTGAGTGAGGTTGACAACATGTTAGAAGGATGAGGCTGGAGGTAGTCGGAAGGTAGACAACATGCTAGAAGGATGAGGCTGGAGGTAGTGGAGGTTGACAACATGTTAGAAGGATGAGGCTGAAGGTAGTGGACGTAGTGGAGGTAGACAACATGTTAGAAGGATGAGGCTGGAGGTAGTGGAAGTTGACAACATGTTAGAAGGATGAGGCTGGAGGTCGTGGAGGTTGACAACATGTTAGAAGGATGAGGCTGAAAGTAGTGGACTTAGTGGAGGTAGATAACATGTTAGAAGGATGAGGCTGGAGGTAGTGGAGGTTGACAACATGTTAGAAGGATGAGGCTGGAGGTAGTGGATGTTGACAACATGTTAGAAGGATGAGGCTGGAGGTAGTGGAGGTTGACAACATGTTAGAAGGATGAGACTGAAGGTAGTGGACTTAGTGGAGGTAGACAACATGTTAGAAGGATGAGGCTGAAGGTAGTGGACGTAGTGGAGGTAGACAACATGTTAGAAGGATGAGGCTGGAGGTAGTGGAGGTTGACAACATGTTAGAAGGATGAGGCTGGAAGTAGTGGAGGTTGACAACATGTTAGAAGGATGAGGCTGGAGGTAGTGGACGTAGTGGAGGTAGACAACATGCTAGAAGGATGAGGCTGGAGGTAGTGGAGGTTGACAACATGTTAGAAGGATGAGGCTGAAGGTAGTGGACGTAGTGGAGGTTGACAACATGTTAGAAGGATGAGGCTGGAGGTAGTGGAGGTTGACAACATGTTAGAAGGATGAGGCTGGAAGTAGTGGAGGTTGACAACATGTTAGAAGGATGAGGCTGGAGGTAGTGGACGTAGTGGAGGTAGACAACATGCTAGAAGGATGAGGCTGGAGGTAGTGGAGGTTGACAACATGTTAGAAGGATGAGGCTGAAGGTAGTGGACTTAGTGGAGGTAGACAACATGTTAGAAGGATGAGGCTGAAGGTAGTGGACGTAGTGGAGGTAGACAACATGTTAGAAGGATGAGGCTGGAGGTAGTGGAAGTTGACAACATGTTAGAAGGATGAGGCTGGAGGTAGTGGAGGTTGACAACATGTTAGAAGGATGAGGCTGGAGGTCGTGGAGGTTGACAACATGTTAGAAGGATGAGGCTGAAAGTAGTGGAGATGGCAAAATGTTACAGGGATGAGGCTGGAGGTAGTGAAGGTTGACAACATGTTAGAAGGATGAGGCTGGAGGTAGTGGAGGTTGACAACATGTTAGAAGGATGAGGCTGGAGGTAGTGGACGTAGTGAAGGTAGACAACATGCTAGAAGGATGAGGCTGGAGGTAGTGGAGGTTGACAACATGTTAGAAGGATGAGGCTGAAGGTAGTGGACGTAGTGGAGGTAGACAACATGTTAGAAGGGTGAGGCTGGAGGTAGTGGAAGTTGACAACATGTTAGAAGGATGAGGCTGGAGGTAGTGGAGGTTAACAACATGTTAGAAGGATGAGGCTGGAGGTCGTGGAGGTTGACAACATGTTAGAAGGATGAGGCTGAAAGTAGTGGACTTAGTGGAGGTAGATAACATGTTAGAAGGATGAGGCTGGAGGTAGTGGAGGTTGACAACATGTTAGAAGGATGAGGCTGGAGGTAGTGGATGTTGACAACATGTTAGAAGGATGAGGCTGGAGGTAGTGGAGGTTGACAACATGTTAGAAGGATGAGGCTGAAGGTAGTGGACGTAGTGGAGGTAGACAACATGTTAGAAGGATGAGGCTGAGGTAGTGGAGGTTGACAACATGTTAGAAGGATGAGGCTGAAGGTAGTGGAGGTTGACAGCATGTTAGAAGGATGAGGCTGAAGGTAGTGTAGACAGACATGTTAGAAGGATGAGGCTGGAGGTAGTGGAGGTTGACAACATGTTAGAAGGATGAGGCTGAGGTAGTGGAGGTTGACAACATGTTAGAAGGATGAGGCTGGAGGTAGTGGAGGTTGACAACATGCTAGAAGGATGAGGCTGGAGGTAGTGGAGGTTGACAACATGTTAGAAGGATGAGGCTGGAGGTAGTGGAGGTTGACAACATGTTAGAAGGATGAGGCTGAAGGTAGTGGACGTAGTGGAGGTGGACAACATGTTAGAAGGATGAGGCTGGAGGTAGTGGAGGTTGACAACATGTTAGAAGAATGAGGCTGGAGGTAGTGGACGTAGTGGAGGTAGACAACATGCTAGAAGGATGAGGCTGGAGGTAGGGAGGTTGACAACATGTTAGAAGGATGAGGCTGGAGGTAGTGGAGGTTGACAACATGTTAGAAGGATGAGGCTGAAGGTAGTGGACTTAGTGGAGGTAGACAACATGTTAGAAGGATCAGGCTGGAGGTAGTGGAGGTTGACAACATGTTAGAAGGATGAGGCTGGAGGTAGTGGAGGTTGACAACATGTTAGAAGGATGAGGCTGAAGGTAGTGGAGGTAGACAACATGTTAGAAGGATGAGGCTGAAGGTAGTGGAGGTTGACAACATGTTAGAAGGATGAGGCTGGAGGTAGTGGAGGTTGACAACATGTTAGAAGGATGAGGCTGAAAGTAGTGGAGATGGCAAAATGTTAGAGGGATGAGGCTGGAGGTAGTGAAGGTTGACAACATGTTAGAAGGATGAGGCTGGAGGTAGTGGAGGTTGACAACATGTTAGAAGGATGAGGCTGGAGGTAGTGGACGTAGTGAAGGTAGACAACATGCTAGAAGGATGAGGCTGGAGGTAGTGGAGGTTGACAACATGTTAGAAGGATGAGGCTGGAGGTAGTGGATGTTGACAACATGTTAGAAGGATGAGGCTGGAGAGAAGGATGAGGCTGAAGGTAGTGGACTTAGTGGAGGTAGACAACATGTTAGAAGGATGAGGCTGAAGGTAGTGGACGTAGTGGAGGTAGACAACATGTTAGAAGGATGAGGCTGGAGGTAGTGGAGGTTGACAACATGTTAGAAGGATGAGGCTGAAGGTAGTGGAGGTTGACAACATGTTAGAAGGATGAGGCTGAAGGTAGTGGACGTAGTGGAGGTAGACAACATGTTAGAAGGATGAGGCTGGAGGTAGTGGAGGTTGACAACATGTTAGAAGGATGAGGCTGGAAGTAGTGGAGGTTGACAACATGTTAGAAGGATGAGGCTGGAGGTAGTGGACGTAGTGGAGGTAGACAACATGCTAGAAGGATGAGGCTGGAGGTAGTGGAGGTTGACAACATGTTAGAAGGATGAGGCTGAAGGTAGTGGACGTAGTGGAGGTTGACAACATGTTAGAAGGATGAGGCTGGAGGTAGTGGAGGTTGACAACATGTTAGAAGGATGAGGCTGGAAGGTGGAGTTGACAACATGTTAGAAGGATGAGGCTGGAGGTAGTGGACGTAGTGGAGGTAGACAACATGTTAGAAGGATGAGGCTGGAGGTAGTGGAGGTTGACAACATGTTAGAAGGATGAGGCTGAAGGTAGTGGACTTAGTGGAGGTAGACAACATGTTAGAAGGATGAGGCTGAAGGTAGTGGACGTAGTGGAGGTGAGGCTGGACAACATGTTAGAAGGATGAGGCTGGAACAACATGTTAGAGGCTGGAGGTAGGATGAGGCTGGAGGCTGGAGTGGAGGTTGACAACATGTTAGAAGGATGAGGCTGAAAGAGGTAGTGGAGGTTGACAACATGTTAGAAGGATGAGGCTGGAGGTAGTGGAGGTTGAGTGGAGGTGGAGGTGACAACATGTTAGGATGAGGCTGGAGGTAGTGGAGGTTGACAACATGTTAGAAGGATGAGGCTGAAGGTAGTGGACGTAGATGACAACATGTTAGAAGGATGAGGCTGGAGGTAGTGGAGGTTGACAACATGTTAGAAGGATGAGGCTGGAGGTAGTGGAGGTTGACAACATGTTAGAAGGATGAGGCTGAAGTGGAGGTTGAGTTAGAAGGATGAGGCTGAAAGTAGTGGAGTGTAGACAACATGTTAGAAGGATGAGGCTGGAGGTAGTGGAGGTTGACAACATGTTAGAAGGATGAGGCTGGAGGTAGTGGATGTTGACAACATGTTAGAAGGATGAGGCTGGAGGTAGTGGAGAAGGATGAGGCTGACAACATGTTAGAAGGATGAGGCTGGAGGTAGTGGAGGTTGACAACATGTTAGAAGGATGAGGCTGAAGGTAGTGGACGTAGTGGAGGTAGACAACATGTTAGAAGGATGAGGCTGGAGGTAGTGGAGGTTGACAACATGTTAGAAGGATGAGGCTGGAGGTAGTGGAGGTTGACAACATGTTAGAAGGATGAGGCTGGAGGTAGTGGAGGTTGACAACATGCTAGAAGGATGAGGCTGGAGGTAGTGGAGGTTGACAACATGTTAGAAGGATGAGGCTGGAGGTAGTGGAGGTTGACAACATGTTAGAAGGATGAGGCTGAAGGTAGTGGACGTAGTGGAGGTGGACAACATGTTAGAAGGATGAGGCTGGAGGTAGTGGAGGTTGACAACATGTTAGAAGAATGAGGCTGGAGGTAGTGGACGTAGTGGAGGTAGACAACATGCTAGAAGGATGAGGCTGGAGGTAGTGGAGGTTGACAACATGTTAGAAGGATGAGGCTGGAGGTAGTGGAGGTTGACAACATGTTAGAAGGATGAGGCTGAAGGTAGTGGACTTAGTGGAGGTAGACAACATGTTAGAAGGATCAGGCTGGAGGTAGTGGAGGTTGACAACATGTTAGAAGGATGAGGCTGGAGGTAGTGGAGGTTGACAACATGTTAGAAGGATGAGGCTGAAGGTAGTGGAGGTAGACAACATGTTAGAAGGATGAGGCTGAAGGTAGTGGAGGTTGACAACATGTTAGAAGGATGAGGCTGGAGGTAGTGGAGGTTGACAACATGTTAGAAGGATGTGGCTGGAGGTAGTGGAGGTTGACAACATGTTAGAAGGATGAGGCTGGAGGTAGTGGAGGTTGACAACATGTTAGAAGGATGAGGCTGAAGGTAGTGGAGGTAGACAACATGTTAGAAGGATGAGGCTGGAATTAGTGGAGGTAGAAGGAAGCCAACATCAAAGCCTACACTGACAAACATAAAATTCAAAGTTTGGGTTCAAATGGTTTAGTCTATTATGGTTCATAGAGAACTAAATGATTTAGTCTTTTAAAGTTCATACAGAAAACGAAATGGTTTAGTGCAGTGGTTCCCAAATGTTTTATTTTCCTGTAACCCTTCAAACATTCAACCTCTAGCACCAGGGTCAGCGCACTCTCAAATGTTGTTTTTTACCATCATTGTAAACCTGCCACACACGCACTATACAATACATTTATTAAACATAAGAATGAGTATGAGTTTTATGTCACACCCGGCTTGTGGGAAGTGACAAAGAGCTCTTATAGGACCAGGGCACAAATAATAACATAATAAATAATAATGAATAACTGTGCTCGTATTTAACCATCTTACATATAAAACCTTATTTGTTCATCGAAAATTGTGAATAACTCACCACAGGTTAATAAGAAGGATGTGCTTGCAAGGATGCACATAACGCTACAATGTTGGGTTGTATTGGAGTAAAGTCTCAGTCTTAAATCATTTTCCATACACAGTCTGTGCCTGTATTTAGTTTTCATGCTAGTGAGGGCCGAGGATCTACTCTCACATAGGTACATGGTTGCAAACGGCATCAGTGTCTTAACAGCACAATTTGCCAAGGCAGAATACTCTGTTCAGAAATCTGTAAGTGGCTTCTGATTAAATTCAAATTCCACAGAACCGCTTGTTGCAATTTCGATGAGGCTCTTTTGTTCAGATATCGGTAAGTGGACTGGAGGCAGGGCATGAAAGGGATAACGAATCCAGTTGTTTGTGTCATCCATTCTGGGAAAGTACCTGCGTAATTGCGCACCCAACTCACTCAAGTGCTTCGCTATATCACATTTGACATTCTCCGTAAAGTTTGAGTTTGCACACAAAAAATCATACAATGATGGAAAGACCTAAGTGTTGTCCTTGTTAATGCAGACAGAGAAGAGCTCCAACTTCTTAATCATACTCCCTGTAATCCTAGATTCAGATCATTCAGGAGAGAAAAAGCATCACCCAGATAGGCCAGTCGTGTGAGAAACTCGTCATCATGCAAGCGGTCAGAGAAGTGAAAATTATGGTCAGTAGAGAAAACTTTTTAAAAAACGTGTCAATACCTTGCTCCTTGATAACCAGCGCACTTCTGTATGTTGTAAAAGCGTTACGTGGTCGCTGCCCATATCAGTGCATAATGCAGAAAATACACGAGAGTTCAGGGGCCTTGCTTTAACAAAGTGAACCATTTTCCCTGTAGTGGCCAAAACGTCTTTCAGGTCAGTGGATGCCGCAGTGACCCAAGTGGCGACAGGAGCAACTGCTTGCACAAGCCGGTCCACTATGTCTCCTGTCATGGATTATGTGCCATCAGTACAGATACCAACATGAGCAGTAGCTACGTTTGGTTGCATAGTGGAATTCCCACGAGATAGCAACGGTTAATGTGATTGGTTGTTAATTATTTGACTAGGCTACCTGTATTGGACATTGTGTTGTTATTTCACTGAACACTAGATGGTTTCATTTTATTTTTGGCAGTGAAACGAAGCTACTCAGGCGAGAAAAAAACCTCACCCAAATGTATAGCCCCGTTGGAAAATATAAATGGACTGTTTGAAAAAACTGGTGGTGCGTGTACCCCAGTTTGGGAATACCTGGTTTAGTCTATTAAGGTTCATAAAGAAAACTAAATGGTTTTATCTATTAAGGTTCATAGAGAAAACAAAATGGTTTGGTTTCCATGAACGTGAGAAATAACCAAAGAGAGCAAAGCTGAAACTGAAAAGACCCAATGAATAAGAGGTAGAAATAAGCTCTTCGTCATCATATCAACCAAAGTGCTATACGTTTTCCACCCAATCCCCCATGGAGCTAGTCTACTGATACAATCACAAGTCCCTCTCACAAGAAAAGGGATTCAACTCTATATTCAAGTCACAACTGACATTGTGCATATTCTTGGGAGGGAATGGTATAACAAAAGGTGCAAGCAGAAAGGAAGCCACGGTGAAGGCCCCAGGACATCTTTATCAAGCGTGCAGAAACCTGCTCCAGTATCATGTGGCTGCTGTTCTCTGCTTGTTGTAATGAAACCATGAAAGTGTATCAGAGAAAGAAAGGCCTTGCCATTTCCCACTGTCTGAGGGAAGTATAACGCTTCAAATAAACCTTTAATTCCAATGTTCCTTTTTTAACTGCCTGTGCTTTGCTAGCCTAGGGGAGATGGTGCATTTGAAATAGGGTAGTCTTGTTGAATTGCCAATGATTCAGCGACATAAAAATATAAATAACCTACAAATAGAACTGCAACTGTTTTTATTTTACAAGATCATTTTTATTACTGTCTCAATTATATTGTGATATCAAACGGTATGTAAACAGAGGAAAGAAGAAAGAAGAGGAGAGTTGAAAATAGAACACATTTTGACATTGCAGTGTGGCCATAGTGGAAACTGCGTCCCAGCAAAAGTAAGGAGGGAGGGGGGGGGCTATTTTAGCTCCCTTTTTATCTGACTGCTGATCAGTCATCTCATGCTGCTGTGAACAACAAGCTCCCTGCTCTCTAATCCCTACTCTCTCACACAGCTACAGATACTTGCTCCCTGACCTGAGACTGGAACACTAGGAGGCCTGGAATGCTTTCTCTCCTTCACTGCTCTCTCGGCCTCCATCTCTGCCTGCCTCAGCTCTCTCTGCCTGCCTCAGCTCTCTCTGCCTGCCTCGGCTCTCTCTGCCTGCCTCGGCTCTCTCTGCCTGCCTCGGCTCTCTCTGCCTGCCGCGGCTCTCTCTGCCTGCCTCGGCTCTCTCTGCTCTCAGCCATCCACCCCACCCCCCCTTCATCATGTCCAGAGAACCACAGTGGTTACAGTGGAGTTAGTATATTACATTTACGGAAATCATGAATGCTTTAAAAAAAAATATATATATATATATTTATTACTTTCCAAATAAACGTTATATTTCCATGGAAATACATGGGTAGCCATGAGAAAGACACATCAATATGACAACAAAAACAAAATATTGTAGTGCTCTCTCTCTCCCTCTCCAGATATACTCTAGACACTTAAAACAGTCCTGCCATGAAGTTACAATCATTTATTTAAAGGTGCATAAAAACAACTGCTACTGAACTTCAAGTAAGCCTACAATTTGAACACAAACAGTTACATGTATTCTCTTATCTCAAGGCCCTATGATGCATTGCATTTACAAAAGACCAAATTCGATAAGTCTGTCAGTCATTTGTGCACGATGAGGCCGCAGTATGATGCCACCATGGCTGAAGACAGGCTCCACCGGAGCACTGGAGGCAGTAACTGCCAAGACCCTGATGGCCACTCGGGACAGTGAAGGAAGAGCCTTCCTGTTCATTGATCAGAACAAGAGCGCATTCTGTCCTTCTCTTATGTCAAGGTAGTGACTTAGCTGTAGTTCTGGAGTGTCCCCAACAGCTTTCTTCTGCCTCTTATAGTATGCTGCAAACAGCCCTTCTTCTTGTCCAAGACTATGGTCCTCTCACTCTTCCTCATCAACAAGAGGCACAGCTTGCTCAGTCCCTGTAGCACCTTGCAGAATCAGTTCTGGCAAAACAAGTAAAAGCAGAAACAAAAAGGCCGGTATTAGAGTATTGGTGATGCAGTGGGTTAAACTGAACAAGTATTATTGTTGCAGTCAATTGGTTTAAATTATGAGAAAAAGTTACTTTAAACTCAATAATATTTACCTTTCACTCTTTGTGCCACCTCCTCCTTGACCAGCACATGGAGCTCCACCCACATCAGAGAAAAAGCCAGATCCAAGGCAGCTCCTTTGAGGTAGACTGGATCTGAAAAGGGGACAATGATTCCATCTTGTGTCCTGGCCATTTTTCACATTGAAGATTCCAATAAATATTTTGTTCAGGGATGCCTGGAGACTTCTGACCAGGCCCCTCAGGAAATGGACTTGAGGCTTCCGCTGCCCCAGCTGGTGATTCAGGGACAGGACAGAGGGAACAACCGAACTGATTGTGACTATCTTCTCCCCTGTGTCATATCTGTTGCTTCTCCAAATGGCTTCAGGATGTCCACCAACTCCTTCAACTTATTCTACTCCTGTACTGTGAACAACAACTCCTTGTGCCCAGCCTTTTCTAGAACATGACAGTGCTTTAGATGGTCACATTGGATAACTGCCTACACTTGTCTCAGTGTTGAGTTCCATCTTCTGTTGACAGCAGCAGGGATGCCTCTTTTCCCTGAATTCAGCCTCAAACACATTCTTGAATGTTGTGCTTGTATGCAGCAGGGAGCTGATTTTTGATTACTTTGAAAGAGAATGAGTCATCATTTTTGTTTCTTTCAAGCCATCTCCCACCACCAGCTGGAGAGTGTGAGCAAAACACTGCAAGCGCTATTTTTTTGCAATAGCAGAATCCACTGTTTGCTGGTCTTCCAGGGTTAGGTCATTCCAGAGCTCTGGGTCATCAAGGTGATCTTCGTCATGTAGTTCATCTTCTTGTTCAATGGGGAAGCACACCGTGGATATTGTTGGCAGCATTGTCACTATGATATAGTCCAATTTATCTTTAATGCTGTACTTGTCACATATGGCCTCAAATTGCTTACAGATTCTTTCGGCCATGTGTGAGCCTTTGAAACGGTCACAGGAAAAGAGATTGGACTTGAGCTGTATCCTGTCTCCATATTTCTCCATACAGTACACAGTGACACCAAGGAATCATCTTTCGGTCGGACCAAATGTCCACTGTGACTGAAACATGGTCTGTGTTGCTCAACTGAGTTTTCAGATTTGAACTTCTCTCTGTAGCGAGGTTCTCTACTTTTGATGTCAATGTTCCTGCGACACACTGGGCTGTACTTATTGTCAACCACTGACAGAATGTGACCAAAACTCTTGTTTTCCACAACAGACAGAGGCAAGTTGCAATCGATAACCAGGTCAGACAGTATTGCATTGTTGATAGCTTTCTGCTGTGGATGATTCATGCTCTACTGCCCTACATGTGTCTCCATGAACTGTGAGATTGGAGACTGTTGTGGTTAATTGGGGAGCAGCAGTAGCACCGCAACCCCCCCATAATATCGATCAAATATCGAGGATCGCTATGGGGGCCAATCGGTCAATGTAGGCTTGTACACAATCACCCAACCTTAACACACACAAACACGCACGCACGCAAAGACACACACACACACACACACACACACACACACACACACACACACACACACACACACACACACACACTCTCTGTGTGTGGTTACAGTAGGCTAACATCTGTCAGGGGTTTTAGGAACAGTAGTAACATCAGGCAGGATTTAGGCTACCAACTGCCTAGCCAGTTGTAGCTCAATCTTGGGTGCAATGATCACGTTCCCGCACTGACTGACTGTGTGGAGGCTCATTGATTTAACGTTATGTTAGCCTACATACTACACTAGCAAAATTATATATAGCTGTCGGCTATACTAGCCACAACGTACCGTTCTTTGTGCAGCTACAAATGTCGAACAAAGTTGGAAGTTGTTGCTGTAATTTTCTTCCCGCATGTTTTGCAAGTTGCAATCTGTTTTTTGTTGATACAGCGTCGTCTTTATATCCGAAAATAATAATTTTGGGTATCATCTTTCCAAGGGCTCCATCTGAATTCACTCGCCGACGTTCCTCTGCACTGCCACGCAAAATTTTCACTCCACTGGCACAATTTGATTGGCTGCTGCCCGATTCAAACTGTAATCCGTTAAATGAAGAGTTGATACACTAAACACTTTTTTAAAAGCATCGTTTCTCATATTTCGGTTTGGGGAGGGTATCAAGTCAGTTCGGGTCAAAAGGCTCAAGTCCAAGTTAAGTCAAGAGTCATTGGTGTTTAAGTCAAAGTCGAGCCTTCGTCTGACTCGAGTCCAAGTTATGTGACTCAAGTCCACACCTCTGCTAGACCGTGTCAGACGAAGGCTCAAATAATTGTCAAAGACTCCAGTCCCCCAAGTCATACACTGTTCTCTCTGCTACGCATGGCAAGCGGTACCGGAGCGTCTAGTCTAGGACCAAAAGGCTCCTTAACAGCTTCTACCCCCAAGCCACAAGATCCCCCCGGTACCGGTACCCCCTGTATATAGCCTTGTTATTGTTGTACATTTATTGTGTTACTTCTTGATTGATCTGATTTGTTTAACTTTAGTTTACTTAGTAAATATTTTATTAAATATTTTTCTTGAACAGCATTGTTGGTTAAGGGCTTGTAAGTAAGCATTTCATGGTAAGGTTGTATTGTACCTGTTGTATTCGGTGCATGTGACAAACAACATTTTATTTGTGATGCAGAACCCTTCAGACATTTGTTTCAGCTTGTGTGAAAATGATTTGAAACACCCCCAAAAGAGTGTTCACATGATACCATGTTGCCAAAATACTGTCGTTTCTGAAAGACTGACAAATACAGGTGATCTTGCTGGGTGCTGTGAACAGTGAAGTTATATAAAATATATTTTTTCCAGGGTTCTTTTGACAAGCAGAGAGATCTGGAGTGGGATCAATTTCTTAAACAGTAACTCATGCAAAGAGCATTCCCCATAATTGGATTTGAATGCCTCCCCCCTCTCCTCCCTGTCCCCTCTGACAAATGTTATGTGTGCGCACATAAACAGATTTTCCGGCCCACAAACCCAGGGAAAGTGAAGGAGGGATCGTGTAACGGGGCAAGGCAGTGGCGGTGAGGTTGGCTGCTCGGCAACAGCAGAAGTGCTGGGCTGTAAACCCTGTTTGTTCCGCTCTGGGGGCTTTTTGGATTTCTCTGCAGCGCTCGGTTGCTGTGGACACAGCTGGGGAGCGACTGCCGGTCGGCAGGCAGGCAGGCACCCTGTGAGCCGGAGCTCCAGTGATGACTGGCTGAGCCAACACAGCTGGCACCCAGTACCCACACAGCTGGTAACACGCTACACGCTCCCTCTGTCTCTCATGCTTCACTCTTGCTCTGCCTCTAATTCGGTTTCCCTTTGTTCTCTCTGTCTTGCTTATTCTCACAGGCTCTCTTGTTCCTCATTTTCTCTCTCTCCATTACTCAATTTGTATTCCCTCTTTCATATTTTACTCTCACACGCTCTATTCTCTGGCCCTCTCTCCCTCTCCCTGCCCAGTCATCATACAGTACTGTAGTCAGACACATTAGCTCAGCTAGCCGCTCTCCAATCTGGTGGAGGGGAAAACAGAGGTTGAAAAGAGGGGCAACTGAGTGAGGAGAGACAAGACAAATGAGAGGAGTGCCAGTGTGTGTAGGTGGACAGGGAATGGGGAGCTCTGTGTGTGTAGGTGGACAGGGAATGGGGAGAATATGTGTGTGTAGGTGGACAGGGAATAGGCAGCTCTGTGTGTGTAGGTGGACAGGGAATGGGGGAATAAGAGCTCTGTGTGTGTAGGTGGACAGGGAATGGGCAGCTCTGTGTGTGTAGGTGGACAGGGAATGGGGGAATGGGCAGCTCTGTGTGTAGGTGGACAGGGAATAGGGAGCTCTGTGTGTGTAGGTGGACAGGTAATGGGGGAATGGGCAGCTCTGTGTGTAGGTGGACAGGGAATGGGGAGCCCTGTGTGTGTAGGTGGACAGGAAATGGGCAGCTCTGTGTGTGTAGGTGGACAGGAAATGGGCAGCTCTGTGTGTGTAGGTGGACAGGGAATGGGAAGCTCTGTGTGTGTAGGTGGACAGGGAATGGGGGAATAGGCAGCTCTGTGTGTAGGTGGACAGGGAATGGGGGAATAAGAGCTCTGTGTGTTTAGGTGGACAGGGAATGGTGAGCTCTGTGTATGTAGGTGGACAGGGAATGGGCAGCTCTGTGTGTAGGTGGACAGGGAATGGGCAGCTCTGTGTGTGTAGGTGGACAGGGAATGGGGGAATGGGCAGCTCTGTGTGTAGGTGGACAGGGAATGGGGAGCTCTGTGTGTGTAGGTGGACAGGTAATGGGGGAATGGGCAGCTCTGTGTGTAGGTGGACAGGGAATGGGGATCCCTGTGTGTGTAGGTGGAAAGGAAATGGGCAGCTCTCTGTGTGTAGGTGGACAGGGAATTGGGCAGCTCTGTGTGTGTAGGTGGACAGGGAATGGGGGAATAAGAGCTCTGTGTGTGTAGGTGGACAGGGAATGGGCAGCTCTGTGTGTGTAGGTGGACAGGGAATGGGCAGCTCTGTGTGTAACTCTGTGTGTGTAGGTGGACAGGGAATGGGGGAATGGGCAGTGGACTCTGTGTGTGTAGGTGGACAGGTAATGGGGGAATGGGAAGCTCTGTGTGTAGGTGGACAGGGAATGGGCAGCTCTGTGTGTAGGTGGACAGGGAATGGGGAAAGGGCAGCTCTGTCTGTAGGTGAACTCTGTCTGTCGATGGACAGGGAATTGGGTGGTAGATGGACAGGGAATGGGGGAATGGGCAGCTCTGTCTGTAGGTGGACAGGGAATGGGGGAAATGGACAGCTCTGTCTGTAGGTGGACAGGGAATGGGGGAATGGGTAGCTCTGTCTGTAGGTGGACAGGGAATGGGGGAATGGGTAGCTCTGTCTGTAGGTGGACAGTGAATGGGGGAATGGGCAGCTCTGTCTGTAGGTGGACAGGGAATGGGGGAAATGGACAGCTCTGTCTGTAGGTGGACAGGGAATGGGGAAATGGACAGCTCTGTCTGTAGATGGACAGGGAATGGGGGAAATGGACAGCTCTGTCTGTAGGTGGACAGGGAATGGGGAAATGGACAGCTCTGTCTGTAGATGGACAGGGAGTGGGGAAAGGGCAGCTCTGTCTGTAGGTGGACAGGGAATGGGGGAAAGGGCAGCTCTGTCTGTAGGTGGACAGGGAATGGGGGAAATGGACAGCTCTGTCTGTAGGTGGACAGGGAATGGGCAGCTCTGTCTGTAGGTGGACAGGGAATGGGGGAATGGGCAGCTCTGTCTGTAGGTGGACAGGGAATGGGGAAATGGACAGCTCTGTCTGTAGGTGGACAGGGAATGGGGGAAATGGACAGCTCTGTCTGTAGATGGACAGGGAATGGGGGAAATGGACAGCTCTGTCTGTAGGTGGACAGGGGATGGGGGAAATGGACAGCTCTGTCTGTAGATGGACAGGAGTGGGGGAAAGGGTAGCTCTGTCTGTAGGTGGACAGGGAATGGGGGAAAGGGCAGCTCTGTCTGTAGGTGGACAGGGAATGGGGGAAATGGACAGCTCTGTCTGTAGGTGGACAGGGAATGGGGGAATGGGTAGCTCTGTCTGTAGATGGACAGGGAATGGGGGAATGGGCAGCTCTGTCTGTAGGTGGACAGGGAATGGGGGAATGGGTAGCTCTGTCTGTAGATGGACGGGGAATGGGGTATGGGCAGCTCTGTCTGTAGGTGGACAGGGAATGGGGAAAGGGCAGCTCTGTCTGTAGGTGGACAGGGAATGGGGAAATGGACAGCTCTGTCTGTAGGTGGACAGGGAATGGGGGAATGGGTAGCTCTGTCTGTAGATGGACAGGGAATGGGGGAATGGGCAGCTCTGTCTGTAGGTGGACAGGGAATGGGGGAATGGGTAGCTCTGTGTGTAGATGGACAGGGAATGGGGGAATGGGCAGCTCTGTCTGTAGGTGGACAGGGAATGGGGGAATGGGCAGCTCTGTCTGTAGATGGACAGGGAATGGGGGAAAGGGTAGCTCTGTGTGTGTCCTCAGCCATAAAAAGTTGAGAGGAGACAGAGGAGGAGAGTTGTTATGTGGACACAGGGAGGAAGTTAGAGGGTGAAGCAGACATTCCTAGTTAAAACCAGTGGCCAGGGCACTGAACTGTGGTTCAACCTGGCGGTTATATAATGAGGAGGGAAATGTACCCTCTCCAAAAAAGACCCATTTGTTTTTAGAAATGTCTCTACAGGGGCCAGCCTGCACCTGTCTGTCGCATTCCTGAGTAGAACATAAATACATAGTGAGAAGTTAAGGGAGATGGTGTCATGGGTCGCTGACTAACATGCATAAACATCCATACCAGAGTTAAACGGATTGCTTCATGATTCAATTTAACTTCCGTATAACTGTTCCCGAGGTATTGTTCTGAAAGCATAATTTAGTTACACCAGTGGCTGAGGTCAAACACATACCGCCCCAACAGATCCACAGATGATGCAATCTCTTTTGCACTCCACACTGCCCTTTCTCACCTCAACAAAAGGAACAACTACGTGAGAATGCTATTCATTGACTACAGCTAGGCGCTCAACACCATCGTGCCCTCAAAGCTCATCACTAAGCTAAGGACCCTGGGACTAAACACCTCCCTCGGCAACTGGACCCTAGACATCCTGATGTGCCGCCCCCAGGTGGTAAGGGTAGGTAACAACCCATCCGCCACGCTGATCCTCAACAAAGGTGCCCCTCAGGGATGTGTGCTCAGTCCCCTCCTGTACTCCCTGTTCACTCATGACTGCAAGGCCAGGCAAGACTCCAACACCATTATTAAGTCTGCCGATGACACAAGTGGTAGGCCTGATCACCGACAACAACGACACAGCCTATAGAGGTCAGAGACCTGATCGTGAGGTGCAAGGACAACAACCTCTCCCTCAACGTGATCAAGACAAAGGAGATTATTGTAGACTACAGGAAAAGGAGGCCCCAGCACGCCCCCATTCTCACCGACGGGGCTGCAGTGTAGCAGGTTGAGAGCTTCAGGTTCCTTGGAGTCCACATCACCAACAAACTAACATGGTTCAAGCACACCAATACAGTCTTGAAGAGAGCACAACAAAACCTATTCCCCCTCAGGAAACTGAAAAGACTTGGCATGGATCCTCAGATCCTCAAAAGGTTCTACAGCTACACCATCGAGAGTATCCCGACAGGTTGTATCACTGCCTGCTATGGCAACTGCTCGGTCTCCGAACGCAAGGCAATACAGAGGGTAGTGTGTACGGCCAGTACATCAGCGGGGCCAAGCTTCCTGCCATCCAGGACCTCTATACCAGGCGGTGTCAGGGAAGGCCCTAAAAATTGTCAAAGACTCCACCAACCCTACAGTAGTCATAGACTGTTCTATCAGCTACCGCACGGCAAGAGGTACCGGAGCGCCAAGTCTAGGACCAAGAAGCTTCTAAAAAGCTTCTACCCCCAAGCCATAAGACTCCTGAACATCTATATTAAATGGCTACCCAGACTATTTGCATTGCCCCGCCTCACTTTACATTGCTGCTGCTCGCTGTTACTATATATGCATAGTCTCTTTAATAACTCCACCTGCATGTACATATTACTTCAATTATCTCAACTAACCGGTGCCCCCGCACATTGGCTCTGTACCGGTACCCCCTGTATATAGCCTCGCTATTGTTATTTTACTGCTGTTCTTTCGTTATTTGTTACTTTTATTTCTTTCTTTTTAAAAAATATTTTTCTTAAAATTGCATTGTTGGTTAAGGGCTTGTAAGTAAGCATTCACTGTAAGGTCTACTACACCTGTTGTATTCGGAACATATGACAAACACAATTTGATTTGATTTGTTTTGAAATGTCTGCAGATGTTCAACAGTTGCTCTTACTGTTCTATTAAACACCCTTCAGATCAAACTCAACTCTCCTTTCAGCTCCAGTACCAGCAAGCACTGTTATGTTTTTCTCCCCATGCTGTATGTACCCAAATGACCGCTAAACAGGCCTTTAGGGAGAGTCAACGGGTTGAATTAGCAGAGCTGTGTAACGCCTGTGAAATCAACACCCCAAACCAGCCCAGCACACACTGGCACACGGACACGCGCTTGTGGGCACGGACGCGGACACAGACACACACCACACACACCACAAGCACACACACACACACTCAGCCCTCCATTAAATCAAATCATCTGGTTCAGAAGCCCCAATTACGTTCCGGAACATCCCTGTTCTGTTCTGTTTCTGCATGGTAATGCAAAGCTAGGATTCTTCTGGCAGCTAAGATATCTGGAAGCGTGGCTACTTCTGGTAGCTAGGCTATGTCTGGCAACTTGGCTACTTCTACAGCTAGGTTATGTCTGGCAGCTAGGTTATGTCTGACAACTTGGTTATGTCTGTCTAGGTCTGGCAGCTTGGTTATGTCTGGCAGCTTGGTTATGTCTGGCAGCTTGGTTATGTCTGTCTAGGTCTGGCAACTTGGTTATGTCTGGCAGCTTGGTTCTAAATTAACGCAATACATAAGGAAATGAGTGTGATTTGAGATTTACCTCTGGAATCCTATGGCCCAACACTGTTGGTTAGATTCCAAAAGTGAGTTATATTTCTCCAAAAGAGAGGACATAAATAAACAATGAAAACAGCAAAACAGACAAATGAAATGTGGTGAAATATCTCTTAACCTCTTCAGTCGACCCTCTACTTTTTTGAACATTTTGTTAAAAATCGCGCAACATTTCAGCGCCCTGCTACTCATGCCAGGAATATAGTACGTTCATATGGTTAGAATGTGTGGATAGGAAACCCTCGGACGTTTTTAAAACTGGTTAAATCACGACTGTGGCTATTACATAACGTGCGTTACATCGGAAAGCGCAGGAAAACCTGATCACAGAAAATGGAAATAAATATCCTTGCGCCACTTCCAGCAATTGTTAACAGTGAGCCGAATTAGATAAGACCGAGCATTCAACTCCCACAGCATCCCCATGTTGTCTAGAGTCTTGTGAATTGAATCATCTTTGATTCTTGGTTGAACCGAAAGAGGGGCACCGCTTACCTCCGGTCTCCGCCCAGATCATTCCGGAAGAGCTCTCTCCTGAAATTTTTTCCAAGACGACAGCTAATGATATTTACATCGCCTACGGATGATTTTTATCGCTTATTAACGTTTACTAATACCTAAAGTAGCATTACAAACGTATTTCGAAGTGTTTTGTGAAAGTTTATCGTCTACTTTTTGAATTTTAAAAAATGACGTTACGTTGTGAAATCATTGTTTTTTTCGTTTATCACATAGTCTACATATAACGATATCTTGGCTTTATATGGCCCGATTTAATCGAAATAAAGACCCAATAGTGTTTATGGGACATCTAGGAGTGCCAACAAAGAAGATGGTGAAAGGTAATGACTGTTTTCTATTTTATTGTGCGGTTTGTGTAACGCCGAAATGCTAATTATTTTGTTTACGTCCCCTGCTGTGCTTTTCTGTTGTAGTGTATTGGTGCATGCTATCAGATAATAGCTTCTCATGCTGTCGCCGAAAAGCATTTTAAAAATCGGACTTGTTGCCTGGATTCACAACGAGTGTAGCTTTAATTTGATACCCTGCATGTGTATTTTAATGAACTTTTGAGTTTTAACTAATACTATTAGCATTTAGCGTAGCGCATTTGCATTTCCAGAGCTCTAGTTGGGACGCAAGCGTCCCAAGTAGAGGCAACAGGTTAATCTTCTGGAAGACAGGGTCCTAAGCGGTGGCCTGGGCTCGGTGGGTGAGCAACTCTGATGCCGCGCTGGAGAACGTGGTGAACACGTTGGAGACTTTCTCCAACCCCACGGCAAACGTGCTCACCAGCTTCTTGACAATGTTCAGCGTGATCTTGACGGAAATGGTTGGGGGAGAGGGTTAGGGGGGAGAGAGAGGAAGATTGATTATGAACATTTATACTACACCGTTATTTGTGACCCAAAAAATGCTATGACAGTGAGTAAGCTATGATGCCCACAGACTCAGCCCAACAAGTGTATGTTTTCCAGATGTGATGGGACAAATACACCTCTAATCCCCCTCACCCTTCCTCCCAAAGCCCCCTGACTCGGCAGAACAGGTGCAGCCAGGTGAGGTTGTTCCCACAAGAGGGGAAAAGTGTTCCACTGTCCCTGTCTAACCAATGGAACGGAGCGCTGAGCCTGCAGGTTCTGCTTCTGGAGCCCCCTTACCGTCAGCACAGTGCAGTCAGCCCAACTACAGTCTACATCCCCTCGCCCCATCTCCCACTCATCAGGTCCTACACGCTCAACACACCCATCACCCCCATCTTCCCTCCTCCTTTCCCACCCGCCTCACTAGCCCCCCACCCCTGACTACCTGACTATCCTCAGCTCAGTGCACAGCTGCCCCCCCTCCCCCTCCTCCCAGACAGCATTGCTAAAGCACTTTGCAGCACCGCTGAGTTCGATTTGGAAGCTTGTGTCATGTCAGCTCTCTTTCTTCTGTCAACACCTTGACTGAAATGGCTTGAGGATTTAGTGGTGTAGATGAAAGTGTTTCAGAAAGTACATAGTTAGCGAAGACTTCAGCTTGTCTGTGTAAATGTTGAGTGCAAATATCCCATTTTCCAGTTTGTAAGCCCGCTGTGTTGGACATTGGATGGAAAAGCCTTATCTTTGTCATGTCATGAATATGACAGAGCCCTTCCTTCAATTGAGCTTGACTGCTCAGGTAGAGAGGAACAGCAGCAGACTGAACAGATGTGGCTGCCATACTGTTGCAGGGTGGTAGTGGGCTGTGCCAGGCTATGCCAGGGTTACCCTATGACACTGTCTATCACACACACACACACACACACACACACACACACACTCTCTCTCTCTCTCTCCATCCCCCTCCACCCCAAACACTCTACCTATATGAATCCTACATATATGAATCCTACCTGTTACATGCTGATCTACTTCACCTGTTTTTGTGCTTTTCTCCACCCCCTCCAGGTGTCGCCAATCTTCCCATTATCCCCTGTGTATTTATACCTGTGTTCTCTGTTTGTCTGTTGCCAGTTCGTCTTGTCTTGTCAGGGCTTACCAATGTTCTTTCCTGCCTTCCTGTTTCTCTAGTTCTGTTTCCTATTTTTCCCATTTCTGACCATTCTGCCTGCCCTGACCCCGAGCCTGCCTGCCGTTATGTACCTGCCTGACTTGATTACGAACCTCCGCCTGCTCTCGACCTGCCCGATGCCTGCCCAGTATTTCTAATAAATCATCTGAGAACTGTACTATCTGCCTCCTGTGTCTGCATCTGGATCATATCCTTGATACTACCTATATGAATCGTATCCATATGAGTCCTACCTATATGAATCGTATCCATATGAGTCCTACCTATATGAATCCTACCTATATGAATCCTACCTATATGAAGCAGATCTCATGAGTAGCAGAACATTTTTCTTTCTTCCTGTGCCAATCAGATGTGCCTAAACCTACTGTCAACTTACCAGGTTGTTAGCTAGCTAAATAACAAACAGCGTTGTTCAGGCATGTAATCAAACCAATACATTTCGACCCTTCACGATGTGGTTTGTGAAATTACACAAAATGCGAGCAAATCCCCATAAAAAGAAAAAAGGTATATCTGGTAATATGGGTCATATTTTTTTAAACTGTCTACAGACAATACCTTTTCTTTGCTGTAAAGCTGCCAACATGCCTGGGCTCCATTTTCCCTCTCTGACACCCAAGAGGCTGCATGACAGTGATCTTGCAAAGTCTACTCAGTTTGCCCTGTGCTCTTGGTTGTTTAAAAAATACATATTTAACCTTCATTTAACCAGGTAGGCCAGTTGAGAACAAGTTCTCATTTACAACTGCGACCTGGCCAAGATAAAGCAAAGCAGTGCGACACAAACAACAACACAGAGTTACACATGGAAAAAACAAACGTACAGTCAACAACACAATATAAAAAAATCTATATACAGTGAGTGCAAATGAGGTAAGATTAGGGAAGTAAGGCAATAAATAGGCAGAGGTGGCGAAGTAATTACAATTTAGCAATTAAACACTGGAGTGACAGATGTGCAGAAGATGAATGTGCAAGTAGAGATACTGGGGTGCAAAGGAGCAAAAATAAATAAATCACAAAATGGGGATGAGGTAGTTGGATGGGCAATTTACAGATGGGCTATGTACAGCTGCAGTGATCTGTGAGCTGCTCTGACAGCTGATGCTTAAGGTTATAGTGAGGGAGATATGAGTCTCCAGCTTTAGTGATATTTGACATTTGTTCCAGTCATTGGCAGTAGAGAACTGGAAGGAAAGGTGGCCAAAGTAGGAATAGGCTTTGGCGATGACCAGTGAAATATACCTGCTGGAGCGCGTACTACGCGTGGGTGCTGCTATGGTGACCAGTGAGCTGAGCTAAGGCGGGGCTTTACCTAGCAAAGACTTATAGATGACCTGGAGCCAGTGTGTTTGGTGATGAATATAAAGCTAGGGCCAGCCAACGAGAGCATACAGGTCGCAGTGGTGGGTAGTATATGGGGTTTTGGTGACAAAACGGATGGCACTGTGATAGACTGCATCCAATTTTCTGAGTAGAGTGTTGGAGGCTATTTTGTAAATGACATTGCCGAAGTCAAGGATCGGTAGGATAGTCAGTTTTACAAGGGTATGTTTGGCAGCATGAGTGAAGGATGCTTTGTGGTGAAATAGGAAGCCAATTCCAGATTTAATTTTTTTGGATTGGAGATGCTTAATGTGAGTCTGGATGGAGAGTTTACAGTCTAACGAGACACCTAGGTATTTGTAGCTGTCCACATCATCTAAGTCATAACCGTCCAGAGTAGTAATGCTGGACGGGCGGGCAGGTGCGGGCAGCGATCAGTTGAAGAGCATGCATTTAGTTTTACTTGCATTTAAGAGCAGTTGGAGGCCACGAAAGGAGAGTTGTATGGCATTGAAACTAGTATGGAGGTTAGTTAACAGTGTCCAAAGAAGGGCCAGATGTTTATAAAATGGTGTCATCTGCATTGAGCTGGATCAGAGAATCACCGCAGCAAGAGCAACATTGTTGATGTATACAGGGAAAAGAGTCGGCCCGAGAATTGAACCCTGTGGCATCCCCATAGATACTGCCAGAGGTCCGGATAACAAGCCCTCCGATTTGACAAACTGAACTCTGTCTGAGAAGTAGTTGGTGAACCAGGCAAGGCAATCATTTGAGAAACCAAGGCTGTTGAGTCTGCCAATAAGAATGTGGTGATTGACAGAGTCAAAAGCCTTGGCCAGGTCGATGAATGCGGCTGCACAGAATGGCAGTTATGATATTGTTTAGGACCTGGAGTGTGGCTAAGGTGCACCCATGACCAGCTCGGAAACCAGATTGCATAGCGGAGAAGGTACGGTGGGATTCGAAATGGTCGGTGATCTGTTTATTAACTTGACTTTAGAAAGGCACGGCAGGATGGATATAGGTCTGTAGCAGTTTGGGTCTAGAGTGTCTCCCACTTCAAAGAGGGGGATGACCACAGCAGCTTTCCAATCTTTGGGGATCTCAGACGATACAAAAGAGAGGTTGAACAGAATAGTAATAGGGGTTGCAACAATTTTGGCAGATAATTTTAGAAAGAGAGGGTCCAGATTGTCTAGCCCAGCTGATTTGTAGGGGTCCAGATTTTGCAGCTGTTTCAGAACTTCAGTTATCTGGATTTGGGTGAAGGAGAAAGGGGGAGGCTTGGGCAATTTGCTGTGGGGGGTGCAGTGCTGGTGACCGGGGTAGGGGTAGCCAGTTGGAAAGCATGGTCAGCCGTAAAAAAAATGCTTATTGAAATTCTCAATTATCGTGGATTTATCGGTGGGTACAGTGTTTCCTAGCCTCACTTTTTGGAGTTTGTGCTACAGGATGCACATTTCTGTTTGAAAAAGATAGTCTTTGCTTTCCTAACTGCCTGTGTATATTAGTTCCTAACTCTCCGGAAAAGTTACATATCGGGGGGGCTATTTGATGCTCATGCAGTACGCCACAGGACGTTTTTGTTCTGGTCAAGGGCAGTCAGGTCTGGAGTGAACCAAGGGCTATATCTGTTCCTGGTTCAAAATGTTTTGGATGGGGCATGCTTATTTAAGATGGTGAGGAAATCACTTTTAATGAATAACCAGGCATCCTCTATTGACGGAATGAGGTCAATATCCTTCCAGGATACCCGGGCCAGGTCGATTAGAAAGGCCTGCTCGCTGAAGTGTTTTAGGGAGCTTTTGACAGTGATGAGGGGTGGTTGTTTAACCACAGACCATTACGGACGCAGGCAATGAGGCAGTGATCACTGAGATCCTGGTAGAAGACAGCAGAGGTGTATTTAGAGGGAAGGTTTGGATTGGATGATATCTATGAGAGTGCCCATGTTTACAGATTTGGGGTTGTACCTGGTAGGTTCATTGATCATTTGTGTGAATTTGAGGGCATCTATCTTAGATTGTAGGACGGCCGGGGTGTTAAGCATACATTTAGAGGAGCAAGTTGTCTTTAAACAGGTCATGAAATTATACAATGCATCAACTATGCTCACTCTGCCATCACGGCTAAATTATAATAAAAACGGATGGAGAAATACATGCGGATGGAGAAAAGCAGGTGAGTGATGGCTGGAGGAGGAAGTGCTTGGCGGATTACATATCAAACGTGATATGCGCATGAAAGTGAAGTGGACATTTTTGGACCAGCTCATACAAGAGAATAGTGGCTGTTGTTTAAATTCTATTTAACTTATAAACAAAACTGACTTTATAAACAAGCGGCAGCAGGTTATTTAGAGCGGTAGGGCCGAGAAATGTTGGTAGTGTCATACGAAACGGTACTACGGTATTCTAAAATGTTGGTACCGTACTGTAAGTATCATGATGTTTTGCTACAGTCATATTACCGTGGTACTGGCATAGCACACACACATGATTTACCTCTGTTGTAGCGTTCCCTCTGCTCTATCTTGGGCGTCAGGTAGAGGGTGCGGATGGGGAAGTAGACTGCCTGGGGGTACACTCGTCCCACCTAGCAGATAACAGACATGGGCAGGGGGGAGGGGGTTCACACTTAGATTACCTTTCAAAGAAGAACCATCCCTCAGGGTTAACAGTGGAGCATAGATGAGAGGAGTGTACACGGCAGAGAATACCAAATAATATCAAACATTGATCCCCTGGATGAAAGCAGCTCTGTATGGTGTAATGGAGATGGAGTTATGATATGAAACCATGGAGGGTGATGTCAGGTTAAAACAGACCTGGGGCTACATTTAGAGGAGGAAGTTGCCTTGACCAGCTTTATATATATTTTTTATGCAAACGAATTATGCACTCCCTAATCTAAATTTCTACAGACATAATCACGACTCCTCACAAAACCGTACACGAGTTGACACAACAAGCACTCCAGGGTATAGACAGGATGGATGGAAGAGTGTGACAGATAGACAGCCATTGGTGAGAGCTCTGCACCTCTCACTACGAGGGAGATACTCTACTAGACACTGATACAGTGACAGTGAGGCCTTGATGACAGAGAGAGAGAGACAAGTTGGTTGAGCCCAGACCACAGTTCTTCTCTGGCCTCATTAGACTGACACCCTACACCCCTGTTAGCATACCCTGTTGATAGATGGGTGAGGAGTAGCCTGTAGTCGTAAAGAGACACCTCTCTAACGCTGGCTCAATACAGAGGACTACAGAGGGTGGGCTGTAATGGATGGAAGGATGGGTAGGAGATGGAAGGGAGGTGGGGTGGAGGAATGGAGCTTTTTGTCACAAAAAGGCCGGGACCTTTTAATACACTCCGGCATACCTACTTACTTTTTTTACTACCTGAAAATTGAGGCACGCCGTATCATTCCTTCCAGAGCTGTGAGGGCTATTAATCAAAGTAACCTATTTTGCATTGATAACCAAATATAATCTCAGTGGCTGGTAGAACCTGCTGTAAACAACATTTTATTGATTTAACCTTTATTTTACTGGGCAAGTCAGTTAAGAACAAATTCTTATTTACAATGGCGGCCTACCAAAAGGCAAATGTCTTCCTGCGGAGATGGGGGCAGGGATTAAAAATAAATGAAATAAAAATATAGGCCAAAACACACATCATGACAAGAGAGACAACACAACACCACATAAAGAGATACCTAAGACAACAACATAGCAAGGCAGCAACACATGATAACACAGCATGGTAGCAACACAACATGGCAGCAGCACAACATGGTAGCACCACAAAACAGGGTACAAACATTATGGGCACAGACAAAAGCACAAAGGGCTGGAAGGTAGAGACAACAATACATCACGCAAAGCAGCCACAACTGCCAGTAAGAGTATCCATGATTGAGTAATTGAATGACGAGATTGAGATCAAACTGTCCAGTTTGAGTGTTTGTTGCAGCTCATTCCAGTAGCTAGCTGCAGCGAACTGAAAAGAGGAGCGACCCAGGGATGTGTGTGCTTTGGGGACCTTTAACAGAATGTGATTGGCAGAATGGGTGTTGTATGTGGAGGATTAGGGCTGCAGTAGATATCTCAGATAAGGGGGAGTGAAGCCTATGAGGGTTTTATAAATAACCATCAACCTTGTGACAGGTATACAGAGATGACCAGTTTACAGAGGAGTATAAAGTGCTGTGATGTGTCCTAGTATAATCGGCCTGTGTGTAGCTGGTGTGGAGGAGTCAGGCGCAGGACAGCAGATATGAGTAATGAAGTTCTTTACTCAAGAATACAAATATATACAACACAATAAACTAGCCCACAATAACGGACCGTATACATACAAACAATCACTCACAAATACCATGGGGGAACAGAGGGTTAAATAATGAACAAGTAATTGAGTGATGAAACCAGGTGTGTAAAACAAAGACAAAACAAATGGAAAATGAAAAGTGGATCGACGATGGCTAGAACGCCGAATGCCGCCCGAACAAGGAGAGGGGCCGACTTTGCCGGAAGTCGTGACACCTAGATTTGGTGGATTTGGATGCAATTCTAATGGCCAAATGTTAAAGAACATCTAGCTGCTCGAGAGCATGCTTACCTATTACCTATAAATTACATCTCCATTATCTAGCATGGGTAGGTTGGTCATCTGAATCAGGGTTAGTCTGGCAGCTGGGGTGGAAGAGGAGAGATTACGATAGAGGAAACCAAGTCTATATTTAACTTTAGCCTGCAGCTTTGATATATGCTGAGAGAAGGACAGTATACCATCTGGCCATACTCCCAAGTACTTCTATGAGGTGACTACCTCAAGCTCTAAACCCTCAGGTAGTAATTACACCTGTATGAATGGTGCATTATTCTTACCAAATCACATTACTTTTGTTTTGGAGGTGTTCAGAACAAGGTTAAGGCAGAGATAGCTTGTTGAACACTAAGAAAGCTTTGCTCTGGAGCGTTTATCACAAAAACCGGGGGAGGGGCCAGGTGAGTATAAGACTGTATCATCTGCATATAAATGGATGAGAGAGCTTCCAACTGCCTGAGCTATGTTGTTGATGTAAATTGAGAAGCGCGTGGGGCCTAGGATCGAGCCTTGGGGTACTCCTTTGGTGACAGGCAGTGGTGAGACAGCAGATGTACTGACTTTATACACTGCACTCTATGAGAGAGGTAGTCAGAAAACCAGGCCAAAGACGTCTCAGAAGCACCAATGCTCCATAGCTGGCCCACAAAAATGGAATGGTCTACCGTATCAAAAGCTTTGGCCAAGTCAATAAAAATAGCAGCACAACATTGCTAAGAATCAAGGGCAATTGTGACATCATTGAGTACCTATAAGGTTGCAGCGACACATCCATACCCGGAGTGAAAACCAGATTGCATACCCGAAAGAATACTGTAGACATCAAGAAAGCCAGTCAGTTGATTATTGACAAGTTTTTCCAACACTTTTGATAAATAGGGCAAAATGGAAATAAGTCTATAACAGTTTTAAATTTTTATTTTTTTATTTCACCTTTATTTAACCAGGTAGGCCAGTTGAGAATAAGTTCTCATTTACAACTGCGACCTGGACAAGATAAATTACAAACAACAACACAGCAGTGCTTTCTTTTTTTTTGACAAACAACAACACAGAGTTACACATGGAAAAACATCAAACCCGTTCTTGTAGGTTCAGCTCAACAGCACAATAGAAAAAGTCTATACTGGCTACAGTGTGTGTACCTCCAGGCTCTGATCAGGCCCTATGGTGTGGCCCCACCTCTTTTTCAGGAATGTAGGAACAATAGAGCCATTAAACCCCTACAACTCATCCAGCAATAAATAGGCCATAATAGCGAAGTAATTACAATTTAGCAAATTTGCACTGGACTGATAGATGTGCAGATGATGATGTGCAAGTAGAGATACTGGTGTGCAAAAGAACAAAAAAGTGAATAAAAACAATATGGGGATGAGGTAGGTAGATTGGATGGGCTATTTACAGATGGGCTGTGTACATCTGCAGCGATCAGTAAGCTGCTCAGATAGCTGATGTTTAAAGTTAGTGAGGGAAATTTAAGTCTCCACCTTCAGCGATGTTGGCTTTGGGGTTGACCAGTGAAATATACCTGCTGGAGCGCATGCTACGGGTGGGTGTTGTTATCGTGACCAGTGAGCTGAGATAAGGCGGAGCTTTACCTAGCAAAGACGTATAGATGACCTGGAGCCAGTGGGTCTGGCGACGAATATGTAGTAAGGGCCAGCCGATGAGAGCATACAGGATGCAGTGGTGGGTGGTATATGGGCTTTGGTGACAAAACGGATGTCACTGTGATAGTTTGCTGAGGAGAGTGTTGGAGGCTATTTTGTAAATGACATCGCCGAAGTCAAGAATCGGTAGGATAGTCAGTTTTACAAGGGTATGTTTGGCGGCATGAGTGAAGGAGGCTTTGTTGTGAAATAGGAAGCCAATTCTAGATTTAATTTTGGATTGGAGATGCTTAATGTGAGTCTGGATGGAGAGTTTACAGTCTAACGAGACACCTAGGTATTTGTAGTTGTCAACCTATTCTAAGTCAGAACCGTCCAGAGTAGTAATGCTGGACGGGCGGGCAGGTGCGGGCAGCGATCAGTTGAAAAGCATGCATTTAGTTTTAATAGTGTTTAAGAGCAGTTGGAGGCCACGGAAGGAGAGTTGTGTGGCATTGAAGCTCGTATGAGGTTTGTTAACACAGTGTCCAAAGAAGGGCCAGATGTATACAGAATGGTGTTGTCTGCATAGAGGTGGATCAGGGAATCACCCACAGCAAGAGCGACATCGTTGATATACACAGAGAAGAGAGTCGTCCCGATAATTGAACCCTGTGGTACCCCCATAGAGACTGCCAGAGTTCCGGACAACAGGCCCTCTGATAGGACACACTGAACTCTATCAGAGAAGTAGTTGGTGAATCAGACGAGGCAGTCATTTGAGAAACCAAGGCTGTTGAGTCTGCCGATAAGAATACGTTCAGTCAGAAGCCTTGGCCAGGTCGATGAAGAAGGCTGAACAGTACTGTCTTTTATCGATGGTGGTTATGATATTGTTTAGGACCTTGAGCATGGCTGAGGTGCACCCTTGACCAGCTCGGATACCGGATTGCACAGCGTAGAAGGTACGGTGGGATTAGAAATGGTCAGTTATCTGTTAACTTGGCTTCTGAAGACTTTGGAAAGGCAGGGTAGGATATAAGTCTGTAACAGTTTGGGTCTAGAGTATCACCCCCTTTAAAGAGGGGGATGACCACAGCAGCTTCCAATCTTTAGGGATCTCGGATGACACGAAAGAGAGGTTGAACAAGCTGGTAATAGGGGTTGCAACAATGGAGATGGAAAGTTTTTAGAAAGAGAGGGTCCAGATTGTCTTGGTCAGCTGATTTGTACGGGTCCAGGTTTTGCAGCTCTTTCAGAACATCTGCGATCTGGATTTGGGGGAAGGAGAAGCTGGGGAGGCTTCTTATCGTGGATTTATCGGCGGTGACAGTGTTTCCTAGCCTCAGTGCAGTGGGTACTAATTCTCCATGGACTTTACAGTGTCCCAAAAGTTTTTGGAGTTAGAGCTGCAGGATGCAAATTTCTGTTTGAGAAAGATAGCCTTTGCTTTCCTATCTGACTGCGTGTATTGGTGCCTAAAGTCCCTGAAAAGTTGCATATCGTGGGGTTATTCGAAAGCTAATGCAGTCCGCCACAGGATGTTTTTGTGCAGGTTTAGGTCAGTCAGGTCTGGAGTGAACCAAGGGCTATATCTGTTCTTAGGAACATGCTTATTTAAGATGGTGAGGAAATTACTTTTAAAGAATGACCAGGCATCCTCTACTGATGGGATATCAATATCATTCCAGGATACCTGGGCCAGGTCGATTAGAAAGGCCTGCTCATGGAAGTGTTTTAGGGGGCATTTGACATTGATGAGGGGTGGTCGTTTGACAGCGGATCCATAGTTTATGCAGGCAATGAGGCAGTGATTGCTGAGATCCTGATTGAAAACAGCAGAGGTGTATTCAGAGGGCAAGTTGGTCAGGATAATATCTATGAGGTTGCCCATGTTTAGGGATTTAGGGTTGTACCTGGTGGGTTCCTTGATCATTTGTGAGATTGAGGGCATCTAGCTTAGATTGTAGGAATGCCGGGATGTGTTAAGCATATCCCAGTTTAGGTCACCTAACAGAACAAACTCTGAAGACAGATGGGGGGCAATCAATTTACATATGGTGTCCAGGGCACAGCTGGGAGCTGAGGGGGGTCTATAACAGACTGCAACAGTGAGAGACTTATTTCTGGAGAAATTCATTTTTAAAATTAGAAGCTTGAACTGTTTGGGCATAGACCTGGAAAATATGACAGAACTTTGCAGGCTATCTCTGCAGTAGATTGCAACTCCTCCCCCTTTGGCAGTTCTATCTTGAAGAAAAATGTTGTAGTTGGGGATGGAAATCTCAGAATTTTTGGTGGCCTTCTTACACCAGGATTCAGACACGGCAAGGGCATCAGGGTTGGTGGAGTGTGCTAAAGCAGTGAGTAAAACAAACTTAGGGAGAAGGCTTCTGATGCATGAAACCAAGGCTTTTACGGTTACAGAAGTCAACAAATGAGAGCGCCTGGGGACACGCAGGGCCTGGGTTAACCTCCACATCATCCGAGGAACAGAGGAGGAGTAGGATGAGGTATGGCTAAAGGCTATCAAAACTGGTTGTCTAGTGCGTTGGGTACAGAGAATAAAAGGAGCAGATTTCTGGGCGTGGTAGGATAGATTCAGGGCATAATAAAAGTTAGCAGGCCAGGGCTAGTAGAAGCGTCTGCTCTGACGTCGGGCAAAGGCCGGTTGAGGGCACAATGGATGGAATTACGTTGGCAGACCAGCTGTGATGGAACGGCGGGGCTCCGTATCGACAAAGGGTCCAGGCCAGTTGACAAAAGAGGTATTGTAGCTGGAGTAATTTTGATTGCTAGCCGGGAGATGCTTTGGGACAAGGGCGTTAGCCACTATAGCCACTCTGTAGCAGCTAGCTAGCAGTGATGATCCGATGCAAAGGTCCAGAGCTTACGGCAAGAATCCTGTGGTGTAGTGGATTCTAGTCGTGTTAACGAAGAGTCCGGGAGGCATCAGCTGTGTAGCCGAGTGATCATAGGGTCCAATGAGCAGGCCGGGAGATGGGCCTGGCTTAAGGCTAGCTTCGGGGCTGCGCCACTCGGTGGCAGCTAGCTAGCTGTGATGATCAGGATTAATGGTCCAGGGCTTACCCAGGAATCCAGTGTTGTGGTGGATAAAAACAGTCCGATAGTGGCAGGCTGGCAAGTATTATCCAGGCTTAAAGCAACTGGTGTCTGTGCAAAAGGTAAAGGCCACTAGCAGTGGCTAACAATGACTTAATAGCTAGTAGCTATTTAGCTTCTGATGGCTAGCTTCAGATGGAGATTCTGGCTATAAGGTCTAAAAATAGCAGATCCATATCACATTGGGTGAGGTGGGTTGCCAGAAGGTATATTTAATTTAAAAATGGAAAAAGAGATTGAAAATATATTGAACTATATACAAAAATGATGAAAAATGTAAAATGTACACGGGAGAACGACAAACAACTTCTACACTGCTACACCATCTTGGATCAGCTTGATCTCCCCCTTTAAATAAAGGACTAACCGTGACTGCCTTCCAAGCAATAGGAACCTCCCCAAAGAGGAGAGACAGGTTAAGAAGGACTAACCGTGACTGCCTTCCAAGCAATGGGAACCTCCCCAATAGGTTAAGAAGGTCAGAGATAGAAGAAATCCAGCCCAGTCACGGACCAGGATGTCTTGCTCCCAGGCAGACTAAATAACTTTTTTGCCCGCTTTGAGGACAATACAGTGCCACTGACATGGCCTGCAACGAAAACCTGCGGACTCTCCTTCACTGCAGCCGGGGTGAGTAAGACATTTAAACGTGTTAACCCTCGCAAGGCTGCAGGCCCAGACGGCATCCCCAGCCGCGCCCTCAGAGCATGCGCAGACCAGCTGGCCGGTGTGTTTACGGACATATTCAATCAATCCCTATACCAGTCTGCTGTTCCCACATGCTTCAAGAGGGCCACCATTGTTCCTGTTCCCAAGAAAGCTAAGGTAACTGAGCTAAACGACTACCGTCCGTAGCACTCACTTCCGTCAACATGAAGTGCTTTGAGAGACTAGTCAAGGACCATATCACCTCCACCCTATCTGACACCCTAGACCCACTCCAATTTGCTTACCGCCCAAATAGGTCCACAGACGATGCAATCTCAACCACACTGCCTTAACCCATCTGGACAAGAGGAATACCTATGTGAGAATGCTGTTCATCGACTACAGCTCGGCATTCAACACCATAGTACCCTCCAAGCTCGTCATCAAGCTCGAGACCCTGGGTCTCGACCCCGCCCTGTGCAACTGGGTACTGGACTTCCTGACGGGCCGCCCCCAGGTGGTGAGGGTAGGCAACAACATCTCCTCACCCGCTGATCCTCAACACTGGGGCCCCACAAGGGTGCGTTCTGAGCCCTCTCCTGTACTCCCTGTTCACCCACGACTGCGTGGCCACGCACGCCTCCAACTCAATCATCAAGTTTGCGGACGACACAACAGTGGTAGGCTTGATTACCAACAACGACGAGACGGCCTACAGGGAGGAGGTGAGGGCCCTCGGAGGGTGGTGTCAGGAAAATAACCTCACACTCAACGTCAACAAAACTAAGGAGATGATTGTGGACTTCAGGAAATAGCAGAGGGAACACCCCCCTATCCACATCGATGGAACAGTAGTGGAGAGGGTAGCAAGTTTTAAGTTCCTCGGCATACACATCACAGACAAACTGAATTGGTCCACTCACACAGACAGCATCGTGAAGAAGGCGCAGCAGCGCCTCTTCAACCTCAGGAGGCTGAAGAAATTCGGCTTGTCACCAAAAGCACTCACAAACTTCTACAGATGCACAATCGAGAGCATCCTGGCGGGCTGTATCACCGCCTGGTACGGCAACTGCTCCGCCCTCAACCGTAAGGCTCTCCAGAGGGTAGTGAGGTCTGCACAACGCATCACCGGGGGCAAACTACCTGCCCTCCAGGACACCTACACCACCCGATGTTACAGGAAGGCCATAAAGATCATCAAGGACATCAACCACCCGAGCCACTGCCTGTTCACCCCGCTATCATCCAGAAGGCGAGGTCAGTACAGGTGCATCAAAGCTGGAACCGAGAGACTGAAAAACAGCTTCTATCTCAAGGCCATCAGACTGTTAAACAGCCACCACTAACATTGAGTGGCTGCTGCCAACACACTGACACTGACACTGACTCAACTCCAGCCACTTTAATAATGGGAATTGATGGGAAATGATGTAAATATATCACTAGCCACTTTAAACAATGCTACCTTATATAATGTTACTTACCCTACATTATTCATCTCATATGCATATGTATATACTGTACTCAATACCATCTACTGTATCTTGCCTATGCTGCTCTGTACCATCACTCATTCATATATCCTTATGTACATATTCTTTATCCCCTTACACTGTGTATAAGACAGTAGTTTTGGAATTGTTAGTTAGATTACTTGTTGGTTATTACTGCATTGTCGGAACTAGAAGCACAAGCATTTCGTTACACTCGCATTAACATCTGCTAACCATGTGTATGTGACAAATACAATTTGATTTGATTTGATTTTGAGATAGGATTGGTGATTATAGGGGCAGCAACCTTAAAGAAGAAAGGGTCTATACCATCTGACCCAGATTATTTTTTGGGGTCAAGTTTAAGGAGCTCCTTTAGCACATTGGACTCAGTGACCGCCTGCAGGGAGAAACTTTGTAGCGGGGCAGGAGAAAAAGATGGAGGAGCATCGGGACTAGTTGCATTAGAAGGGGTGGGAGATGAGGAAATGATATACATTTATATTACCTCAATTACTCGTACCTGTTACGAATCCCTTTTGGCCCGACAGTCTAGGGGGGATGGTAATGAGACCCGTAACATAACTCATGCAAATTATTATTGTGACAAAGTAAAAGTGTGCACGAAATAACCACGACAACAGAAATCTACCGTCAAACTCTAGGTTTATTTATAAACACACGGTAATGGGGGGAGCAGGAAAAGGGGCTGAGCTGGACCCAAGAAAAGAAACAATAAGTATTCAAAAACACCCCTAAGCTAGACTAGCCTACTTTAACAACAGCTAACTAACTAACCAAAAATACAGTGGGTGGTCCGCCCAGTTCTAACTAGTGTATTTAACAAAGTTCACCTACGGGTAGTGTATGCCCATGGGCGACTTGTCTTGGTTTCCCCCTTTTCCCACCAGCAACAAACAAACACCATAACCAAAAACAATACTCACAGGTGATGACAAAGTGCTATGGAGGTGCTTTAAACAAAAGAGAGGTTTAAGACACAAAGCGAGAGTGAAACACAGAGACCTACAGACATGGCATTTACAGAGAGATTGAGCTCTAGAACAAACAAATGATGGGGTTTTTAAACCATGGGGAAGGAACTGTGATAGGGTAGGAAATAGGAGGAGGTGTGTCTTCTGATTGATGATTGATTGTTGACTGATTGGGGAGTGATGGTTTTCACCTGTGAGGGGAGAAGGAGAGAAAAGAAACACACACACAGGATACACACACACACAGGATAACTGTATCCGTAACACTCCCACCCTTAAAAGAGCAACCCTAGGGGTTGCGACTACAGTATTTCAATGAATACTCACAACAAAGCAACAACCTTGCAAAACATACAGAAATCATTTTCACACACGAGACAAAGCATCTGCCAACACATTATCAGAACCCTTTATAAAGGTCACACCTTTCACTGGCAACATAGGGCGTACCCCCACTCTGAATATTCCACTGATTAACTCAGAGTGTACTTTCACAAAGTGCAATGGCACTGGGACAAAACCCATTTCAATACCCTGCACTAACACACTGGAACCACAGTATGTATCGTCAGATAAGGGCAACACATCAGACAATATAAACGACTGCGCCGCACCAGTATCTCTAAGGATTTTAACCGGTCGTTGAGACGCTTCGTCATTCGTTAGGGACACAAACCCTCGAAAATGAATGGTTCATAACTGCGGTCGGGGACTGAGACTTTCAAACTACAGTTACCCTGAGGCACCTGTTTTGTTGCAGACCTCACAACCGTGCAATTAGAGCAACACCTGTTGGTGGCTTGGCACGAAGAGGCATCCCTTGTTTGCGTTTAAGCAGGAAGCAATCATTAATCATATGTCCTACTTTATGGCAATAGAAACAGGGACGCTCATTCTTCTGGCGTGCTTGATATACTACTGCTGGCCGACTAGGGCTAAAGGTAGGAAACTCAGTGGCTCTACTCTCAGTTTGAGCCGAAAACACACTCTTGTGCGTCAACACAAACTCGTCTGCCAACACAGACGCTTCTGCCAGGGAGGATACTTTCTGTTCGTTTAGGTAAACTACAATGCGTTCGGGTAAGCAATTTTTTAAACTCTTCCAACAAGATTAACTCCCGGAGAGAGTTGAAATCAGTTACCTTACTAGCAGCATGCCATTTATCAAACAGATTTCCCTTGTCTCTAGCAAATTCCACATAAGTCTTACTAGAAGACTTTCTATGAGACCTAAATCTCTGTCGGTATGCCTCAGGCACAAGCTCACAGGCACGAAGAACAGTAGCTTTGACCACTTCGTAATTCAAACTGTCCTCCAGAGGTAACGCTGACAAAACCTCTTGGGCTTTACCAGTTAATTTACACTGAAGTAATAGGCACCATACCTCTTCAGGCCATTTCAATGCTACGGCTATACGCTCAAATACACAAAAATAGGAGTCAACCTCTGACTCTCTGAACAAAGGTACTAAGGCAATCTGCCTACTAATGTCAAACGTGTTTGACACAGCAGGTGAGGACGGCTCACAAACAGGCACAGTAGGACCGGAGGCTAGCCTCGCTGTCTCTGCCTCCAGTTCCATCTGGCGCATTTTGAACTCCAACTGCCTTTGTTCTCTGTCTGCCTCAATTTTACACATCTCCAAATGCCGTTGTTCTCGTGCTTTTTCTGCCTCTATTTTACACATCTCCAAATGCCGTTGTTCTCGTTCTTTTTCTGCCTCTATTTTACACATCTCCAACTGGAGAGTCTCTTGCCTAATTTGGGCTCTCTCTTCCACCTCCAGTTGGAACTGTGCTAAACGGACATCCCTCCTGGCATCACCATTTGACAGTGGGGAGAGTGGCTCAAAACGGGACAATGTGGCTGGTGTTTTAGCCTCTCCCTCATTATCAGACACCAATGGGCTTACAGGAGCAACAACATCCCTACAGGGGTCCCTTTTGGCCCGACAGTCTAGGGGGATGGTAATGAGACCCGTAACATAACTCATGCAAATTATTATTGTGACAAAGTAAAAGTGTGCACGAAATAACCACGACAACAGAAATCTACCGTCAAACTCTAGGTTTATTTATAAACACACGGTAATGGGGGAGCAGGAAAAGGGGCTGAGCTGGACCCAAGAAAAGAAACAATAAGTATTCAAAAACACCCCTAAGCTAGACTAGCCTACTTTAACAACAGCTAACTAACTAACCAAAAATACAGTGGGTGGTCCGCCCAGTTCTAACTAGTGTATTTAACAAAGTTCACCTACGGGTAGTGTATGCCCATGGGCGACTTGTCTTGGTTTCCCCCTTTTCCCACCAGCAACAAACAAACACCATAACCAAAAACAATACTCACAGGTGATGACAAAGTGCTATGGAGGTGCTTTAAACAAAAGAGAGGTTTAAGACACAAAGCGAGAGTGAAACACAGAGACCTACAGACATGGCATTTACAGAGAGATTGAGCTCTAGAACAAACAAATGATGGGGTTTTTAAACCATGGGGAAGGAACTGTGATAGGGTAGGAAATAGGAGGAGGTGTGTCTTCTGATTGATGATTGATTGTTTACTGATTGGGGAGTGATGGTTTTCACCTGTGAGGGGAGAAGGAGAGAAAAGAAACACACACACAGGATACACACACACACAGGATAACTGTATCCGTAACAGTACCCCTGCACATTGACTCGGTACGAGCACTCCTTGTATATAGCCTCGTTATTACCTCAACTACCTCGTACCCTGACACGGTACCAGTACTCCCTGTATATTCTTGTTATTACCTCAACTACCTTGTACCCCAGTACCAGTACTCCTTGCATATAGCCTAGTTATCACCTCAACTACCTCATACCCCAGTATAGTACTCCTTGTATATACCCTTTTTATTACCACACTACCTCGTACCACAATACCAGTGCTCAGGATCCTCGTTATTACCTCACTACCTCGTACCCCAGTACCAGTACTCTAGAGCCTCATTATTACCTCACTACCTTGTACCCCAGTAACAGTACTCTAGAGCCTCGTTATAACCTCACTATCTCGTACCCCAGTACCAGTAGTCTGGAGCCTCATTATTACCTCAAATCTAATTTATTTATATAGCCCTTCGTACATCAGCTGATATCTCAAAGTGCTGTACAGAAACCCAGCCTAAAACCCCAAACAGCAAGCAATGCAGGTGTAGAAGCACAGTGGCTAGGAAAAACTCCCTAGAAAGGCCAAAACCTAGTAAGAAACCTAGAGAGGAACCAGGCTATGTGGGGTGGCCAGTCCTCTACTGGCTGTGCCGGGTGGAGATTATAACAGAACATGGCCAAGATGTTCAAATGTTCATAAATGACCAGCATGGTCCAATAATAATAAGGCAGAACAGTTTAAACTGGAGCAGCAGCACGGCCAGGTGGACTGGGGACAGCAAGGAGTCATCATGTCAGGTAGTCCTGAGGCATGGTCCTAGGGCTCAGGTCCTCCGAGAGAGAGAGAGAGAAAGAAAGAGAGAAAGAGAGAATTACAGAGAGCACACTTAAATTCACACAGGACACCGAATAGGACAGGAGAAGTACTCCAGATATAACAAACTGACCCTAGCCCCCCGACACATAAACTACTGCAGCATAAATACTGGAGGCTGAGACAGGAGGGGTCAGGAGACACTGTGGCCCCATCCGAGGACACCCCCGGACAGGGCCAAACAGGAAGGATATAACCCCACCCACTATGCCAAAGCACAGCCCCCACACCACTAGAGGGATATCTTCAACCACCAACTTACCATCCTGAGACAAGGCCGAGTATAGCCACAAAGATCTCCGCCACGGCACAACCCAAGGGGGGTGACGCACCCCTCCCAGGGACGGTATGAAAGAGCCCCAGTAAGCCAGTGACTCAGCCCCTGTAATAGGGTTAGAGGCAGAGAATCCCAGTGGAAAGAGGGGAACCGGCCAGGCAGAGACAGCAAGGGCGGTTCGTTGCTCCAGAGCCTTCCGTTCACCTTCCCAATCCTGGGCCAGACTAGACTCAATCATATGACCCACTGAAGAGATGAGTCTTCAGTAAAGCCTTAAAGGTTGAGACCGAGTTTGCGTCTCTTACATGTGTAGGCAGACGGTTCCATAAAAATGGAGCTCTATAGGAGAAAGCCCTGCCTCCAGCTGTTTGCTTAGAAATTCTAGGGACAATTACGAGGCCTGCGTCTTGTGACCGTAGCGTACGTGTAGGTATGTACGGCAGGACCAAATCAGAGAGATAGGTAGGAGCAAGCCCATGTAATGCTTTGTAGGTTAGCAGTAAAACCTTGAAATCAGCCCTTGCCTTAACAGGAAGCCAGTGTAGGGAGGCTGGCACTGGACTAATATGATCACATTTTTTGGTTCTAGTCAGGATTCCAGCAGCCGTATTTAGCACTAACTGAAGTTTATTTAGTGCTTTATTCGGGTAGCTGGAAAGTAGAGCATTGCAGTAGTCTAACCTAGAAGTGACAAAAGCATGGATTAATTTTTCTGCATAATTTTTGGACAGAAAGTGTCTGATTTTTGCAATGTTACGTAGATGGAAAAAAGCTGTCCTTGAAATGGTCTTGATATGTTCTTCAAAAGAGAGATCAGGGTCCAGAGTAACGCCGAGGTCCTTCACAGTTTCATTTGAGACGACCGTTCAACCATTAAGATTAATTGTCAGATTCAACAGAAGATCTCTTTGTTTCTTGGGGCCTAGAACAAGCATCTCTGTTTTGTCCGAGTTTAAAAGTAGAACGTTTGCAGCCATCCACTTCCTTATGTCTGAAACACATGCTTCTAGCGAGGGTAATTTTGGGGCTTCACCATGTTTCATTGAAATGTACAGCTGTGTGTCATCCGCATAGCAGTGAAAGTTAACATTATGTTTTCGAATGGCATCCCCAAGAGGTAAAATATATAGTGAAAACAATAGTGGTCCTAAAACGGAACCTTGAGGAACACCGAAATTTACAGTTGATTTGTCAGAGGACAAGCCATTCACAGAGACAAACTGATATCTTTCTGACAGATAAGATCTAAACCAGGCCAGAACTTGTCCGTGTAGACCAATTTGGGTTTCCAATCTCTCCAAAATAATGTGGTGATCGATGGTATCAAAAGCAGCACTAAGGTCTAGGAGCCCGAGGACAGATGCAGAGCCTCGGTTTGATGCCATTAAAAGGTAATTTACCAACTTCACAAGTGCAGTCTCAGTGCTATGATGGGGTCTAAAACCAGACTGAAGCATTTCGTATACATTGTTTGTCTTCAGGAAGGCAGTGAGTTGCTGCGCAACAGCCTTTTCTCAAATTTTTGAGAGGAATGGAAGATTCGATATAGGCCGATAGTTTTTTATATTTTCTGGGTCATGGTTTGGCTTTTTCAAGAGAGGCTTTATTACTGCCACTTTTAGTGAGTTTGGTACACATCCGGTGGATAGAGAGCCGTTTATTATGTTCAACATAGGAGGGCCAAGCACAAGAAGCAGCTCTTTCAGTAGTTTAGTTGGAATAGGGTCCAGTATGCAGCTTGAAGGTTTAGAGGCCATGATTATTTTCATCATTGTGTCAAGAGATATAATAATAAAACACTTGAGCGTCTCTCTTGATCCTAGGTCCTGGCAGAGTTGTGCAGACTCAGGACAACTGAGCTTTGAAAGAATACGCAGATTTAAAGAGGAGCGCGTAATTTGCTTTCTAATAATCATGATCTTTTCCTCAAAGAATTTCATGAATTTATCACTGCTGAAGTGAAAGCCATCCTCTCTTGGGGAATGCTGCTTTTTAGTTAGCTTTGCGACAGTATCAAAAAGGAATTTCGGATTGTTCTTATTTTCCTCAATTAAGTTAGAAAAATAGGATGATCGAGCAGCAGTAAGGGCTCTTCGGTACTGCACGGTACAGTCTTTCCAAGCTAGTCGGAAGACTTCCAGTTTGGTGTGGCGCCATTTCCGTTCCAATTTTCTGGAAGCTTGCTTCAGAGCTCGGGTATTTTCTGTGTACCAGGGAGCTAGTTTCTTATGAGAAATGTTTTTAGTTTTTAGGGGTGCAACTGCATCTAGGGTATTGCGCAAGGTTAAATTGAGTTCCTCAGTTAGGTGGTTAACTGATTTTTGTCCTCTGGCGTCCTTGGGTAGACAAAAGGAATCTGGAAGAACATCAAGGAATCTTTGTGTTGTCTGTGAATTTATAGCACGACTTTTGATGTTCCTTGGTTGGGGTCTGAGCAGATTATTTGTTGCAATTGCAAACGTAATAAAATGGTGGTCCGATAGTCCAGGATTATGAGGAAAAACATTAAGATCCACAACATTTATTCCATGGGACAAAACTAGGTCCAGAGTATGACTGTGACAGTGAGTGGGTCCAGAGACATGTTGGACAAAACCCACTAAGTCGGTGATGGCTCCGAGAGCCTTTTGGAGTGGGTCTATGGACTTTTCCATGTGAATATTAAAGTCAACAAAGATTAGAATATTATCCGCTATGACTACAAGGTCCGATAGGAATTCAGGGAACTCAATGAGGAACGCTGTATATGGCCCAGGAGGCCTGTAAACAGTAGCTATAAAAAGTGATTGAGTAGGCTGCATAGATTTCATGACTTGAAGCTCAAAAGATGAAAACGTCTTTTTTTTTGTAAATTGAAATTTGCTATCGTAAATGTTAGCAACACCTCCGCCTTTGCGGGATGCACGGGGGATATGGTCACTAGTGTAGCCAGGAGGTGAGGCCTCATTTAACACAGTAAATTCATCAGGCTTAAGCCATGTTTCAGTCAGGCCAATCACATCAAGATTATGATCAGTGATTAGTTCATTGACTATAATTAGCCCTATTTTGAGATGTGAGGTATCATGATCTCTTTCAATAATGACAGGAATGGAGGAGGTCTTTATCCTAGTGAGATTGCTAAGGCAAACACCGCCATGTTTAGTTTTGCCCAACCTAGGTCGAGGCACAGACACGGTCTCAATGGGGATAGCTGAGCTGACTACACTGACTGTGCTAGTGGCAGACTCCACTATGCTGGCAGGCTGGCTAACAGCCTGCTGCCTGGCCTGCACCCTATTTCATTGTGGAGATAGAGGAGTTAGAGCCCTGTCTATGTTGGTAGATATGATGAGAGCAGCCCTCCATCTAGGATGGAGTCCGTCACTCCTCAGCAGGTCAGGCTTGGTCCTGTTTGTGGGTGAGTCCCAGAAAGAGGGCCAATTATCTACAAATTCTACCTTTTGGGAGGGGCAGAAAACAGTTTTCAACCAGCGATTGAGTTGTGAGACTGTAGAGCTCATCACTCCCCCTAACTGGGAGAGTGCCAGAGACAATTATTCGATGCCGACACATCTTTCTAGCTGATTTACACGCTGAAGCTATGTTGCGCTTGGTAATCTCTGACTGTTTCATCCTAACATCGTTGGTGCCGACGTGGATAACAATATCTCTATACTCTCTACACTCACCAGTTTTAACTTTAGCCAGCACCATCTTCAGATTAGCCTTAACGTCGGTAGCCCTGCCCCCAGGTAAACAGTGTATGATCGCTGGATGATTCGTTTTAAGTCTAATACTGCGGGTAATGGAGTCGCCAATGACTAGAGTTTTCAATTTGTCAGAGCTAATGGTGGGAAGCGTCGGCGTCTCAGACCCCGTAACGGGAGGAGTAGAGACAAGAGAAGGCTCGGTCTGACTCCGACTCGCTGCTTAGTGGGGAGAAACGGTTGAAAGTTTCTGTCGGCTGAATGAGCGACACCGGTTGAGCATTCCTACAGCATTTCCTTCCAGAAACTGTGAGAAAGTTGTCCAGCTGCGGGGACCGTGCGAGGGGATTTATACTATAACGTTACTATCTGTACTTACTGGTGGCACAGACACTGTTTCATCCTTTCCTACACTGAAATTACCCATGCCTAACGATTGCGTCTGAAGCTGGGTATGCAGCCCAGCTATCCTCACCGTAAGGCGATCGTTCTCCTGTATATTATGAGTACAGCGACTGCAATTAGAAGGCATCATGTTAATGTTACTACTTAGCTTCGGCTGTTGGAGGTCCTGACGAACCATGTCCAGATAAAGCGTCCGGAGTGAAAAGGTTGAGGGAAAAAACAAAAATATAAACGGTAATTAAAAAGTAAAAACTGTAAAGTTGTCAGGTAGCAAAATACGTTGGCAACAAAACGCACAGCAACACGTAAACAAGGCTGCAAGTTGTGACCGGAAATGGCGAACTACCTCGTACCACAGTACCAGTACTCTACAGCCTCTTTATTGTTATTGTGTTACTATTTCCTTTTTAGTTGTATTTTTTTGTTATTTTCAAAATAAAAAATCTTACTTTTTAACTCTGCATTGTTGGGAAAGGGCTCATAAGTAAACATTTCATGGGAAAGTCTACACCTGTTGTGATGAATACATTTAGATTTGATCTAACTAGCCATGTGCTTTTAATTTATTTTTAGCTGATATGGGAATGTATACACAAGCAGCATATCAAACTGGGACAATGTTTTATGTTACACCAGCAAATATAATATTATTTGCCAGAGATGTGGGAAGCTAAAAAGGCTAGCTAGCTTGCTACATTTTTATCCAGGGTGAAAGCATCTAGCTAGACTGCCAGCTAGCTACTACAAGCAAGGGAAGGTGACTCTTCCTTGCTTTCACAAAATGAAAAGACAAACATTTTAAAACATTGCTATCATGTTAACAAAAGGTTTCCGCTAATCCAAAAATCCCACTACACCCACGTGCACACACTCACGTAGATCGATGGAGTGAAGCTTGTAGTAACCTTAAGTGTCAGATTAAAGATGAAAGGAGGAAGAAGGAGAGAAGGAAGAATGAGAGGAAGTTGAGATCAGGCGATGAAGGATGTCATATTTTGGAGGGGGTGAGGAGGAGGGGTGTTAGATTGTCTAAAGGAATGTTAACGCTGTGATTCATCTCTCCTCTACCTCTCAGGGCTAACCTTCATTAATATTTCACTGTCCGTTTTTAAAACATCCCGCCGTGCACCTGAATCCCGCGGAGAAACACTAAATTATTCAGCATCGCTGAGATAAAGGCTTCCATCCATTTAAAAAGTGCTTTGCTGCTTTTTTTTTATTTCACAGAAAGACACTCAACCTTTTACCCTTCACTTATCACAGGGCAAGGAGGCATGAGGAGGGGGGAAAGGCCTCACCCATTCACTCCCCAAATACCAAACGCCAAAAGACATTCAAAAACCTCTCCTTGATGTCTCTCCACTCATGTAATAGGTAAAGGGAACGCTGGATCAAAAAAAGGTTGAGGAAGCCTGATTTAATAACTAACAAAGCCATATTTCTATTCCATTAAGCACTTGACGTGGGATTGACTAACTATCCTTAATATGGTGTGTTTCAGACAGATTCTGAGATCAGAAAGATACTAACTGGCATCCAACCCAAACCCTAACTGGCATCCAAACTTACTTAGGTGGTGTGCTGTCAATTAGGCCTTACAACTGCTCTCTCGACTCTGCTCTCCCTTCTCTCACACTCTCTATTTCCCACTCTACCGGCTGGATGAGGGGTGTTTGACGTAGCCATCTATTCTTTGAAGCTCACGCCACTTTAAATAATACTTAATTAACGGAAAGCAAATTAGCCACCTACTTTAATTTGCAGCTCTGTTCCTGCACTGCAGATGCGTTTGATATGAACTTAATAATCATTCCTTCCATAAATAATTTGAAAAGGCTCACTGGAGAGAGGGGAAGAGGGGGAAGCCAATAAATGAGAGGAGAGGAATATGAATGGTTAATTTGATAAATCCAAAGTGCTAGAGAGAGGCCACTCTGGCACTGATTGCTGTTAATCTATCTTTATTAGGCTGACATGGCGGCACTCTTATGCGCACACACACCCCTTTCCCCTCAGTCACGGACACAGACACACATGGACAGATACATATGGGGGAAAAAAAATCACATTTAAGAGTGATGAGGCGGGGAAGGCTGATTGCTTGTGGTACAGGAAGGTCCACAGCTTGCCCGTCCCTGGTACAAAAAAGTTGAGAAAGTTGAGAAACACTATATACGGAAGAGTGCTTTGGTCCTCCTCGTTTTGTTCTGTTAATTAACCAATGAACCCCTTTGCCAAAGACTACCAGTCTACAAAGATCTATTATTGTGTACCCTAGCAACGCTTACCTTCCTTTTTATACTGTAGATTTCTAATTCTGATGGGGTGTGCTGTAGACAGATGGGCTTATTCTATGGACGTGAGGTGACCACAGGCATAGAATTATATATTAGAATTCAATAGGATCTCTGTGGGTACAGGTGTGTTGTGGGTGGTCACAGGTATGTTGTAGTAGACAGATTGACGTACCTGGCTGATGAGGTTGAGCAGAGGTTTGCCCTATGACCCCACCAGGAAGTTCAGGAGCTGTGGTATCCATGCCAATGGGCGGCACCCCGATGCAGTACTTGTCCACAGCATCCGCCAGGGTGTTCTTGTCATGGAAACTCAGCAGCCACAGCACCTGGGGATGGAGGGATGAAAAAGGGCAGGAGAGAGAGATAGAGAGGGGGGGTGAGAATAGTGACACCGTTAGAGGGAGGTTGTCATCAACATTTCAATGGTAACTAAAGGGCTTAATTGCCTGTAGTATCATCACTGGACCATCTCTGCAGCTTAGATCAGTGGCACACATGAACAGTGAAAGGGAGAGGGGGAGGTTGCTTTCTTGGCAAGCTCTAGCCACTTCGAGAAGGGGAGTAGAGAGAGGGGTCACTGAGTAGGTGAACTCCCTCCTGGGGGGACTGTTGATGTAAACATAACTCCCCCCCTGCCCCTCCACCTTCCTGGCCCTCTACCCCTTTCAACCAGCCAGACAGGCCACACAGCTTGTGTATGATTACTGATAATGCTACCAGGACCAGACCCAGAGTGCGTCCCAAATGGGACCCTATTCTCTATATAGTGCACTACTTTTGACCAGAGCCCTAGGGGTCCTGGCCAAAAACAGTTAACTACATAGGGAATAGGGTGCCATTTGGGACACAATGCAGTTACCATGCCCCAGCCAGCCATCTCATCTCTTCATACAATACCAAGGGCAACAGACCCCCCTATCTTTGTGTGTGAGTGCATCGTTTAATGTTCATCCCCAGAAACGCCAACCCATAGGAAATGGAATGGCCTGTGATTATTTCTGTGAAAGGTGATTACAGTATTTGTGGGATGGACAATATAACAGCACATACTGGAGAGGGAGAGACTGTTGTCCTGTTAGTCTTTCAATTTGAATACAGGCCATCTTCATCTTAATGACACCCTATTGCCCATTTAGTGCATTATATGCTGTTGTCCAGTTCCACCATCACCCAAGGAAGATCAACTACAGTATCTTATCTGGACATACACTACATGACCAAACGTTTGTGGACACCTGCTCGTCAAATGTCTCATTCTGGTCCCCTCTTTGCTGCTATAACAGCCTCCACTCTTCTGGGAAGGCTTTCCACTAGATGTTGGAACATTGCTGCGGAGACTTGCTCCAATCAGCCACAAGAGCATTAGTGTGGTCGGGCACTGATGTTGGGCGATTAGGCCTGGCTCAAAGTCAGCATTACAATTACTCTCAAAGGTGTTTGATGGGTTTGAGTTAGGTCAGAGCTCTGAACAGGCCAGAAAAGTTCTTCCACACCGATCTCGACAAACCATTTCTGTATGAACCTTGCTTTGTGCACGGGGGCATTGTTTAATGCTGAAATAGGAAAGGGCCTTCCCCCAAACTGTTGCCACAAATTTGGAAGCACTGAAACGTCTAGCATGTCATTGTATGCTGTAGCGTTAACATTTCCCTTCACTGGAACTAAGGGGCCTACCCCAAACCATGAAAAACAGCCCCAGACCATTATTCCTCCTCCACCAAACTTTGCAGTTGGCATTATGCATTGGGGCAGGTAGCGTTCTCCTGGCATCCGCCAAACCCAGATTCGTCCGTCGGACTGCCAGATGGGGAAGCATGATTAGTCACTCCAGAGAACATGTTTCCACTGCTCCAGAGCCCAATGGCGGTGAGCTTTACACCAGACGACGCTTGGCATTGCATATGATAATCATCAACTCGACCAGTATCCCTTCTTTCTTTTCTCTCCAAAACTCTTGAACGTGCCGTCCTTGGCCAGCTCTCCCGCTATCTCTCTCAGAATGACCTTCTTGATCCAAATCATTCAGGTTTCAAGACTAGTCATTCAACTGAGACTGCTCTTCTCTGTATCACGGAGGCCTCCGCACTGCTAAAGCTAACTCTCTCTCCTCTGCTCTCATCCTTCTAGACCTATCGGCTGCCTTCGATACTGTGAACCATCAGATCCTCCTCTCCACCCTCTCCGAGTTGGGCATCTCCGGCGCGGCCCACGCTTGGATTGCGTCCTACCTGACAGGTCGCTCCTACCAGGTGGCGTGGCGAGAATCTGTCTCCTCACCACGCTCTCACCACTGGCGTCCCCCAGGGCTCTGTTCTAGGCCCTCTCCTATTCTCGCTATACACCAAGTCACTTGGCTCTGTCATAACCTCACATGGTCTCTCCTATCATTGCTATGCAGACGACACACAATTAATCTTCTCCTTTCCCCCTTCTGATGACCAGGTGGCGAATCGCATCTCTGCATGTCTGGCAGACATATCAGTGTGGATGACGGATCACCACCTCAAGCTGAACCTCGGCAAGACGGAGCTGCTCTTCCTCCCGGGGAAGGACTGCCCGTTCCATGATCTCGCCATCACGGTTGACAACTCCATTGTGTCCTCCTCCCAGAGCGCTAAGAACCTTGGCGTGATCCTGGACAACACCCTGTCGTTCTCAACTAACATCAAGGCGGTGGCCCGTTCCTGTAGGTTCATGCTCTACAACATCCGCAGAGTACGACCCTGCCTCACACAGGAAGCAGCGCAGGTCCTAATCCAGGCACTTGTCATCTCCCGTCTGGATTACTGCAACTCGCTGTTGGCTGGGCTCCCTGCCTGTGCCATTAAACCCCTACAACTCATCAGAACGCCGCAGCCCGTCTGGTGTTCAACCTTCCCAAGTTCTCTCACGTCACCCCGCTCCTCCGCTCTCTCCACTGGCTTCCAGTTGAAGCTCGCATCCGCTACAAGACCATGGTGCTTGCCTACGGAGCTGTGAGGGGAACGGCACCTCAGTACCTCCAGGCTCTGATCAGGCCCTACACCCAAACAAGGGCACTGCATTCATCCACCTCTGGCCTGCTCGCCTCCCTACCACTGAGGAAGTACAGTTCCCGCTCAGCCCAGTCAAAACTGTTCGCTGCTCTGGCCCCCAATGGTGGAACAAACTCCCTCACGACGCCAGGACAGCGGAGTCAATCACCACCTTCCGGAGACACCTGAAACCCCACCTCTTTCAGGAATACCTAGGATAGGATAAAGTAATACTTCTCACCCCCCCCCTTAAAAGATTTAGATGCACTATTGTAAAGTGGCTGTTCCACTGGATGTCTTAAGGTGAACGCACCAATTTGTAAGTCGCTCTGGATAAGAGCGTCTGCTAAATGACTTAAATGTAAATGTAAATGTAAATAATCTTAGGCTTGTGTGTGACTGCTCGGCCCATTCTGTGAGCTTGGTTGGCCTACCACTCAGCCATTGTAGATCCTAGACGTTTCCACTTCAGAATAACAGAATTTGCAGCTGATAAACTGACTTGTTGGAAAGGTGGCATCCTATGACAGTGCCTAGTTGAAAGTCACTGAGCTCTTTAGTAATGCCATTCTACTGCCAATGTTTGACTATAGAGATTGCATGGATGTGTGATTGATTTTATACACCTGTCAGCAACAGGTGTGGGTGGAATAGCCAAATCCACTTATTTGAAGGGGTGTCCACATACTTTTGTATACATAATGTATTTCTGAGAACAGTGATCTAACACCACCATATATAATCCATCTACAATAGCTTTTGCTGTAGGACTATTGGCTACAACTGTCCATTGCTCTTTCTGGTACCACAGAGGAGGCTGGGCGGCGTGGTCTGGTCTGGTTGTTAGTGAGGGACAGTCTGAGCTGAGGCTGTGCGGTGTGGTCTGGTCTGGTATTGTTGTTAGTTTGGGTCAGTCTGAGCGAAGCATGAGATTAAAGGAGACTATGGCAGTGATTGGTGGTGAAGAATAGATGGTTTTTCTTTGACATGGATGCTCCACTCGGTGGAACAGAAAAAGAAAGTGCTTCCACTAAATACACCATTTTGAGTTATCTTGGAGAACCTAGTCTAAATAAAGGCTGATGAACACAACTCCTACACGCCGAGAACCATTTGTGGGAGTCAAACTTCACAAGAGTCTTCCTGTTCATCTGTGTGCGAGACCTTCACAGGTAAAAGTGCAAGGCAAGCTTCAACGCCATACAACTCTTCTTCCGTGGCCTCCAACTGCTCTTAAATGCAAGTAAAACTAAATGCATGCTCTTCAACCGATCACTGCCCGCACCTGCCCGCCCGTCCAGCATCACTACTCTGGACGGTTCTGACTTATAATATGTGGACAACTATAAATACCTAGATGTCTGGCAAGACTAAACTCTCCTTCCAGACTCACATTAAGCATCTCCAATCCAAAGTTTAATTTAAATCTAGAATCGGTATTCCTATTTCGCAAACAAAGCCTCCTTCACTCACTCATGCTGCCGAACTTACCCTCGTAAAACTGACTATCCTACCAATCCTTGACTATGGCGATGTAATTTACAAATTAGCCTCCAACACTCTACTCAGCAAACTGGATGCAGTCTATCACAGTACCATCTGTTTTGTCACCAAAACCCCATATACTACCCACCCCTGCGACCTGTATGCTCTCGTTGGTTAGTCCTCGCTACATATTCGTCGCCAAACCCACTGGCTCCAAGTCATCTCTAAGTCTTTACTAGGTATAGCTCTGCCTTATCTCAGCTCACTGGTCACCATAGCAGCACCAACCCATAGCATGCGCTCCAGCAGGTATATCTCACTGGTCATCCCTAAAGCCAATACCTCCTTTGACAGCCTTTCCTTCCAGTTCTCTGCTGCCAATGACTGGAACGAATTGCAAAAATAATTGAAGTTGAAGACTATATCTTATTAACCCTTACTAACTTAAAGCGTTATCAGAGCAGCTTACCGATCGCTTCAGCTGTACACAGCCCATCTGTAAATAACCCATCCAACCAACTACCTACCTCATCCCCATATTTGTTTTTGTTTTTCTGCTCTTTTGCACACCAGTATATCTACTTGCACAACCTCATCTGCACATATATTACTCGTGTAAATTGCTAAATTGTAATTACTTCGCCACTATTGGCCTATTTATTGCCTCACTTCATTTGCACACACTGTATACAGATTGTTCTATTGTATTATTGACTGTCCGTTTGTTTATCCCATGTGTAACTCTGTTGTTGTTGTTTTAGTGCCACTGCTTTGCTTTATCTTGACCAGGTCACAGTTGTAAATGAGAACGTGTTCTCAACTGGCCTACCTGGTTAAATAAAGGTGAAATTAAAAAAATGTCAAAACAACATTTTGTTACCCATAATATTATGGGTAACAAACACACCGTTTGTTACCCATAATATTAGCAGTTGCAAGGCCAAATGTTGGCTAGAGCTCTGTCCTTCATAGAAGCTGCAAGGTTACCAGTAGCTGTGTCTCATGAGGTAGAAGCTGCAAGGTTCCCAGTAGCTGTGCCTCATATGATGTAGAAGCTGCAAGATTACCAGTAGCTGTGTCATATGAGGTAGAAGCTGGAAGGTTACCTGTAGCTGTGCTTAAAATGAGGTAGAAGCTGGAAGGATACCTGTAGCTGTGACATATGAGGTAGAAGCTGGAAGGTTACCAGTAGCTGTGCCTCATATGAGGTAGAAGCTGGAAGGTTACCAGTAGCTGTGCCTCATGTGAGGTAGAAACTGCAAGGTTACCAGTAGCTCAATCAATCAATCAATGAAATGTATTTATAAAGCCATTTTCAGATCAGCCGATGTCACAAAGTGCTTCTACAGAAACCTGGCCTAAAACCCCAAACAGCAAGCAATGCAGATGTTGAAGCACGGTGACTAGGAAAAACTCCCTAGAAAGGCTAGGAAGAAACCTAGAGAGGAACCAGGCTCTGAGGGGTGGCCAGTCCTCTTCTGTCTGTGCCGGGTGGAAATTATAACAGTACATGGCCAAGATGTTCAAATGTTCATAGATGAGCAGCAGGGTCAAATAATAATAATAATCACAATGGTTGTAGAGTGTGCAACAGGTCAGCACCACAAAAGTAAATGTCAGTTGGCTTTTCATAGCCGAGCATTCAGAGATAGAGACAGCAGGTGCGGTAGAGAGAGAGTCGAAAATAGCAATTCCGGGACATGGTAGGACATCCGGTGAACAGGTCAGGGTTCCATAGCCGCAGGCAGAACAGTTGAAACTGGAGCAGCAGCATGACCAGGTGGACTGGGGACAGCAAGGAGTCACTAGGCCAGGTAGTCCTGAGACAAGGTCGAAGGCTCAGGTCCTCCGAGAGGGAATGGAGAGGGATTTAGAGGGAGCATACTTAAATTCACACAGGACACCGGATAAGACAGGAAAAACACTCCAGATATAACAGACTGACCCTAGCCCTCTGACACATAAACTATTGCAGCATAAATACTGGAGTCTGAACAGGATGGGTCAGGAGACACTGTGGCCCCATCCAATGATACCCCCGGACAGGACCGAACAGGCAGGATATAACCTCACCCACTTTGCCAAAGCACAGCCCCCACAACGCTAGAGGGATATCTTCAAACCGCCAACTTACTACCCTGAGACAAGACTGAGTATAGCCCACGAAGTTCTCCCCCACGGCACAAACCCGAGGGGGGCGCCAACCCAGACAGGAAGATCACGTCAATCCACTCAAGTGACGTACCCATCCTAGGGATGGCATGGAAGAACACCAGTAAGCCAGCGACTCAGCCACCATAATAGGGTTAGAGGCAGAGAATCCCAGTGGAGAGATGGGAACCGGCCAGGCAGAGACAGCAAAGCGGTTCGTCGCTCCAGTGCCTTTCCGTTCACCTTCACACCCCTTGGCCAGACTACACTCAATCATAGGACCTACTGAAGAGATGAGTTTTCAATAAAGATTTAAAAGTTGAGACAGAGTCTGCATCTCTCATATGGATAGGCAGACCATTCCATAAAAATGGAGCTCTATAGGAGAAAGCCCTGCCTCCAGCTGTTTGCTTAGAAATTCTAGGGACAATAAGGGGGCCTGCGTCTTGTGACCATAGTGTATGTGTAGGTATATACGGCAGGACCAAAATCAGAGAGATAGGTAGGAGCAAGCCCGCGTAAAGCTTTGTAGGTTAGCAGTTAAACCTTGAAATCAGGCCTAGCCTTAACAGGAAGCCAGTGTAGAGAGCCTAGCACTGGAGTAATATGATCACATTTTTGGGTTCTACTCAAAGTTCTAGCAGCCGTGTTTAGCAATAACTGAAGTCTATTTAGTGCTTTATCCGGGTAGCCGGAAAGTAGAGCATTGTAGTTGTTTAATCTAGAAGTGACAAAAGCATGGATTAGCTTTTCTGCATCGTTTATGGACAGAAAGTTTCTGATTTTTGCAATGATATGTAGATGGAAAAAAGCTGTCCTTGAAATAGTCTTGATATGTTTGCCAAAAGAGAGATCAGGGTCCAGAGTAACACCGAGGACCTTCACAGTTTTATTTGAGATGACTGTACAACAATCAAGATTAATTGTCAGATCCAACAGAAGATCTCTTTGTTTCTTGGGACCTAGAACTAGCATTTCTGTTTTGTCCAAGTTTAAATGTAAAATATTTGCCGCCATCCACTTCCTTATGTCTGAAACACAGGCTTCTATTGATGGCAATTTTGGGGCTTCACCATGTTTCATTGAAATGTACAGCTGTGTATCGTCCTTATAGCAGTAAAAGTTAAAATTATGTTTTCGAATGACATCACCAAGAGGTAAAATATATAGTGAAAACAAACAGTGGTCCTTAAACAGAACCTTGAGGAACACCAAAACTTACAGTTGATATGTCAGAGGACAAACCATCCACAGAGACAAACTGATATCTTTCCAACAGATAAGATCTAAACCAGGCCAGAACTTGTCCGTGTAGACTAATTTGGGTTTCCAATCTCTCCAAAAGAATGTGGTGATCGATGGTATCAAAAGCAGCACTAAGGTCTAGGAGCACGAGGACAGATGCAGAGCCTTGGTCTGACGCCATTAAAAGGAAATTTATCGCCTTCACGAGTGCAGTCTCAGTACTATAAATGGGTCAAAAACAGACTGAAGCATTTCGTATACATTTTTTGTCTTCAGGAAGGCAGTGAGTGCGCAACAGCTTTTTCTAAAATGTTTGAGAGGAATGAAAGATTCGATATAGGCTGATAGTTTTTTATATTTTCTGGGTCAAGGTTTGACTTTTTCAAGAGAGGCTTTATTACTGCAACTTTTAGTGAGTTTGGTACACATCCGGTGGATAGGCAGCCGTTTATTATGTTCAACATATGCTGGCAGGCTGGCTAACAGCCTGCTGCCTGGCCTGCACCCTATCTCATTGTGGAGCTGGAGGAGTTATAGCCCTGTCTATGTTCATAGAAAAGATGATAGCAGCCCTCCAGCTTGGATGGAGTATGTCACTCCTCAGCAGCCCAGGCTTGGTCCTGTTTGTGGGTGAGTCCCAGAAAGAGGGCCAATTATCTACAAATTCTATCTTTTGGAAGGGGCAGAAAACAGTTTTCAACCAGCGATTGAGTTGTTTAACTCTGCTATAGAGCTCATCACTCCCCCTAACTGGAAGGGGCCAGAGACAATTACTCGATGCCGACACATCTTTCCAGCTGATTTATACGCTTAAGCTATGTTGCACTTGGTGACCTCTGACAGTAGCTGTACCTCAAAAAGCTGGAAGGTTACCAGTAGCTGTGCATCATGAGGTATAAACTGGAATATTACCAGTAGCTGTGCCTAATATAGGGATATTACTCTAGCTCATCTGTGTTTGCTTGGATTACACAAGCAGTAGTGGGGAGAACTAAGTTTAACCCACCTCAGCCAGGTACTTACGTGACTTGCTCTCGTTCTGGTATCGGCAGGCATGCATGTAGCAGGTGAGGGCGGACACACCCAGGTGCAGCTGGTGCTCCTTAATGAAGATGTTCTCCAGGTCGTCGTCCCACATGGCCCAGGCCTTCACTAAGACATCATTCATCTGGACCACCACTGATAACACCTTGTCAGCCTCCTCTGACCTGAAGGAGAGGGGGAGTAATGAAGAGAGTGAGAGGGAAGGGGGGATATGGAGAGGAAGGAGAGGGAGATGGAGACGGAGAAGGGAGGATAGAGGAGTGGGGAGGAAGGGGGAATGGCAAGAAAAGGAGAAAGAGGGGAGGGGACTTTGGAGAGGAATGGGGAGAGGGAGAGGAAGCGAGAGAAGGAAAAATAGAGGTGGGAGTATGTTGAGAGGGAGAGAAGGGGGATTCATCTTCCCCTCTTCATCTACAAGGCTCTCCTCCCACCGTTAGCACTTACTGTAGCATGACTTCTGTGAAGGTCTTAATGTGGCATGGATTCTGTGAAAGACTCAATGTGGCATGACTTCTGTGAATGTCTTAATGTAGCATGACTTCTGTGCAGGTCTTAATGTATCATGACTTGTATGCCAGTAAAGGTCAGGAGCTTTTACTGTGGTGAAGTACGTCAAAGTCAGTCTCACGTTATCACAGAGAGCTGATCAATGAGCTTTAATAGCACAGTGACATTGCAGCTTAACAGCATCACAACATTTCATCAACATGTCACAAAGCAGGTTATGGCTCTGTATACTAGATCTGAGAATAAGCTTAAACGCAGAAGAGGCTACAGCTTAGAGAGAAACCAATGCAGATAAACTTGGGAATCCTTGAGGATTCCTTATCCTGCTTCCAAAATCTAGAACTCACAGCTCAAGTGTTCCTTTTATAGGTTAAACATTACGTAAGCAGACACACACATAAAGAGACACCTACGTTTGACCGTTGTGCTATGCAGACTGTGAAAAATATGTTCAACCATCAGTCACTTTCAATGCATCCTCCTCCCCTGTAAGCCATAAACCATAATAATTGTACACCCCATTTGGGACGTGATTAAGGAATAATGGGAAGGCACCCCATAAAAAATAAACATGTCCCTCAGTCAAAATAAAGCCACTTGTCTGTCAACAGAACAAAAGCTCAACAGGGCTTAGTCAAACAACCCCATCGTTTTGGGAGACGTTTCACACATCAAACCGTGAGGAGTAAACACACCTAGTGTAAAATGGCTCCCAGGCCAATCAATTATAATGTGTTATTATAAAAACCTATTTGGCATTGAGATAAAGGAACGTGGAGGCTGATTGCTGTGGGAGTCTGAGCCAGGCCCCTACAGTCACATTGGCCGTGTTAAAGCACATAAACAGTTTCTCCTCAGCGGGAGCAGAGCGGGTAGAGGGGGGGCGAGGAGAGGAGTGGGAGAAGAGGGGAGCGGAGAGAGGCGAGAGGAGAGAGGAGCTGGAGAGGAGAGCGAAGAGAGGGAATGGGATGAGGGGAGAGGGGAGCGGGCTGAGGAGGGAGGAGAGTGGAGCGGGGAGAAACGCCCAGCCGCATGTCAGGTCACACACACACACCACCTAACTGTATGCCCCAAACCTCTACCCCAGGTCTGAACCATGCTGTTCATACTCCCGCAGAGTGAGAGTGTGTTGTGGTGTGTGTGTGTGTGTGTGTGTGTGTGTGTGTGTGTGTGTGTGTGTGTGTGTGTGTGTGTGTGTGTGTTCTTAATGACTGCATTAGGGTCCTACTGCTGAAGATAGGCTAATTTCTGCTGATTCCAGTAAATTGCCAGCGAGTTAATTATTCGGGCGCAGATATTTAATAGCCATCCCCAAATTGTCTTTCACCCTGTGGGGCACCACCATCATGTCAGTGCTGATGAGATGAGTTTGTGCTGAGAGGTGAGGGGGAAGCGGTGTGTGTGTGTGTGCGTGAAAGAGAGATTGGAGTAGGGTACAGAGGGGGTTGTGTGTGTGTGCAAATTTTTTTTTTGTGTGTATGTGTGATTCTGTCTGTCTGTCTGTCTGCTCTAAAGACACCCTTTGCAGTGAGAACATAGTGTAGACACAGGCGCGTGTTGATGACACGGTTAGAAATAAGTGTCTGAGATTATAAATGGAGCCGATAACCAAGTCAACCTGAAGAGTGAGCCTGTCCCCAAGTCAACCCGAAGAGTGAGCCTGTCCCCAAGTCAACCTGAAGAGTGAGCCTGTCACCAAGTCAACCTGAAGAGTGAGCCTGTCCCCAAGTCAACCCGAAGAGTGAGCCTGTCACTAAGTCAACCCGAAGAGTGAGCCTGTCCCTAAGTCAACCCGAAAAGTGAGCCTGTCACCAAGTCAACCCGAAGAGGGAGCCTGACACCAAGTCAACCCGAAGAGTGAGCCTGTCACCAAGTCAACCCGAAGAATGAGCCTGTCACCAAGTCAACCCGAAGAGGGAGCCTGTCACCAAGTCAACCCGAAGAGGGAGCCTGTCACCAAGTCAACACGAAGAGTGAGCCTGTCACCAAGTCAACCCGAAGAGTGAGTATAGATAAGCACATACTTGTTGATCTGGGCCAGGAACATGCCTTTGAGAGCATAGAACTCAGCTGTCGTCCCCTTGGTGAAGTACTTCAGGTTGGAGGTGGAGATGAAAACAACTGTTCACCAAAGATATTCAGCCTCGATTTAAAAAGGGGATATAATACAGGAGGTTGGTGGCACCTTAATTGGGTAGGACGGGCTCATGGTAATGACTGGAGTGGAATCAGTGAAATGGTATTAAATACATCAAACACAGGAAAATATTTGTAGATATACTGTAGGCCTACTGTGAGCGATATGAGTCTTACTAGCGTTGAGTAATGTGCTGTTTAAAGTGTAGGTCTTATTTCTTTCTTTTTATTTGATCTTTTCTTTTACTACATTAAAACCTGTTAGGGATAGGGGGCAGCATTTTCACTTTGGATGAATTGCGTGCCCATAGTGAACTGCATCCTACTCTGTCCTAGATGCTAATATATGAATATTAGTATTACTATTGGATAGAAAACACTCTGAAGTTTCTAAAACGGTTTGAATTATGTATGTGAGTATAACAGAACTCATAGGGCAGGCAAACTTCCAAGTAGGAAGTGGAAATTCTAGGGCTGGTCGAATTTCAAGTCAACGCCTATCCACATCCAAACAAGATATGGATATGTTCGCACTTCTTACGCCTTCCACTAGATGTCAACAGTCAGTAGAACGCGGAATGAAGCCTCTAGTGTGATGTGTGACCGGATGGGAGGGGAATGAGTCAGTGGACTGTCAGAATGCCAGTTCCTGGTTGCGCAAATTACTGTTGATATCGCCTGCGTTCCATGACTCTGTAGACAAAAACGAATGCTCTGGTTGGAACGTTATTGGATATATATGAAAACATCCTGAAGATTTATTCTCTACTTAGTTTGACCAGTTTATTCGACCTGGAATATAACTTTTTGAAGTTTTCGTCCGAGTTCGCCTGGACCAGGGCCATCTTTTGAACATGTGAGCTAAACCTGCTAGCAAAAGCAGCTAATTGGACACTAGTAATGGACATTATGGAACAAAACAACGATTTATTGCGGAACTAGGATTCCTTGCACTGCATTCTGATGAAAGATCATCAAAGGTAAGGGAATATTTATGATGTAATTTCGTATTTCTGTTGACTCCAACATGGCGGAGAAATATTGTTACGTCTTAGCACCTTTTTAGATTATTGCATGGTATGCTTTTTTCGTAACGTTTAAAAAAAATCTGACACAGCGGTTGCATTAAGAACCAGTGTATCTTAAATTATATGTAGAACATGTATCTTTAGTCAAAGTTTATGATGAGTATTTCTGTTATCTGGCGTAGCTCTCTGTGATTACTCCGGATATTTTGGAGGCATTTCTAAGCATGGCGTCAATGTAAACCGAGATTTGTGGATATAAATATGCATTTTATCGAACAAAACATAAATGTATTGTGTAACATGATGTCATATGAGTGTCATCGGATGAAGATTATCAAGGATTAGTGATTCATTTTATCTCTAATTCTGCTTTTGTGACTATCTTTGGCTGGGAACATAAATATATGTTGTGTTTTCGCTGTAAAACATTTAAAAAATCGGACACAATGGGTAGATAACAATATGTGTATCTTTCATTTGCTGTATTGGACTTGTCAATGTGTGAAAGTTAAATATTAAAAAATATATTTTTGAATATCCCGCGCTGCCTTTTCAGGGGAATGTTGGGGGGGGAGTAAGGAACTTCACTGTTGGCCCTGGAGGCCTTTTCAAAACATGTTTTCACAAGGGCTATTGTTGTTGTTTACCTTTATTTAACTAGGCAAGTCAGTTAAGAACAAATTCTTATTTTCAATGATGGTCTAGGAACAGTGGGTTAACTGCCTGTTCAAGGGCAGAACGACAGCTTTGTACCTTGTCAGCTCAGGGGTTTGAACTTGCAACCTTCCGGTTGCTAGTCCAATGCTCTTACCACTAGGCTACCCTGCCGCTATTAGTAGAACAATAGTCACAATGTGGTCCCAAAAACACTTCTCTCACATAGGGTCCAGCATATCTAATGATAATGATCGGGCTCGGGCCGATTCCGTTGTGAGTTATCTGGCCCAAATGTATTACTTGGGGCTCGGGCCGATTCCGGTGTGAGTTATCTGGCCCAAATGTATTACTTGAGGCTCGGGCAGATTGTAGCTACTCTCTGGCAGATGATTACACGGGCTACTTTATATAATTAGCAGTTCATTATTTATTTATTTTTCCATATTTTCTCATTGTTTCTGTGATCAAAAAAGAAAATTTACATTTAAATTCAATTCTTTAAGAGTCCTGTTTAAGTAGAGACCCATGAAGTAATGCACAATTGGCCCGGCGACGTCTGGGTTGGGGGAGGGTTTGGCCGGCCAGGTGGTGGGCTTTTGGTTTCTTCTGCAAAGGTTTCTAGGATGGGCTATTAGCAGGACAATAGACTTTTTCCTTTTTTTCAGATTACAACTCCTCACTTTCGGTTATTTGAAAATGAAATAATATCCCAAAATATCGTTATTTTTTAAACAAGGACTTGAAAATGAGATCGGGAACTCTGCAAACAACGTTTGCTGTCCGAGAGTGAGAATGGTAAATTACTGTAATTAGTACATTTTTTCAATACATTGGAATACAAAATAAAGCCATCCGTCCACCCATTATGGGCTATTAGCAGGACAATAGACACTTGCCAAGAAGGAGGGTAGGGGGAGAATTGTATCTTTACGGATTAATGTTTACAGTTGATGCCAAACAAGTTCGATCAGGTTTAAAATCAGCAGGCCTACATGTAGAGGTGAAACAACTATTTTTGATATACTGTAGGAATACCATAGGTGTTGTAGGTCGTTAATATATTTATTTTGGTGTTACCGTTCCAGGGTTAGGACTGTAACCACCAGAGGACTTGAAGATGAGCCAGTGCTGAGAGGATCACCAAAACAAAAGTTATTTTAGTTTCAGTGCATTTTCCTTAAAAAATTATATACAGCCCATCAATGTGTAGGCATGCTGTGTAATTAAATCGATAATGTGAATGTGTTTTTGCAGAGCATACAAATTTGCCGACAACCATCCGTGGACATCAGTGGACAAAGGGCTGGACAACGGGCCGCACGATTCCACAGAAAACCAACCGCGGTGGATCCTGAGGCAAATGTGGCTTCTTCATCAACATATTTATGCAAGAGGCATCACTACAGTCCCTAGTTCGACGCCAGGCTGTATCACATCTGGCAGGGATTGGGAGTCCCATAGGGCGGCACACAATCAGCCCAGCATCATCTGGGTTTAGCCGGTGTAGGCAGTCATTGTAATTAAGAATTTGTTCATAACTGATGTGCCTAGTTAAATAAAGGTTAAATACATTTATTTTTGCAATTTTGTAATGTGTTTTGTTTAGTAAATTATTTCGTAAATATTAATTCACATGTGTGTTGCCACTAAATAACAATTAACTATTTAAATCAATATTGTCAATATTTGTATTATAATTTCTTTTTTTTATGATAATGGAAGGACGGTGGACAGGGAGTTATAAAAAACGAACCCCAAAAGGTTCTTTGATGAACCATTATGAGGAATGCTTCGAATAACCTTTTTCAATGGTTCCCCCACAGTTTCAGACTTGTCCGGGATGCTGGCCTTCTAGGAAGATTTCCTCTGTCCAGTGTCTGTGTTTTTTTGCCTATCTTAATCTTTCCTTTTTATTGGCCAGTCTGAGAAATGGCTTTTTCTTTGCAACTCCGCCTATTTCGATCTTGCAACCTTTCGGTTACTAGTCCAACGCTCTAACCACTAGGCTACCTGCTGCCCCAAGAAGGCCAGCATTCCGGAGACGCCTCTTCACTTTTGATGTTGAGACTGGTGTTTTGCGAGTACTATTTAATGATGCTGCCAGTTGAGGACTTGTGAGGTGTCTGTTTCTCAAACTAGAGACTCTAATGTACTTGTCCTCTTTCTCAGTTGTGCACCGGGGCCTCCCACTCCTCTTTCTATTCTGGTGAGAGCCATTCTGCGCTATTCTGTGAAGGGAGTAGTACACAGCTTGAATGAGGTCTTCAGTTTCTTGGCAATTTCTCGCATGGAATAGCCTTAATTTCCCCCGAACAAGAATAGATTGACGAGTTTCAGAAGAAAGTTATTTGTTTCTGGCCATTTTGAGCCTGTAATCGAACCCACAAATTCTGATGCTCCAGATACTCAACTAGTCTAAGGAAGGCCAGTTTTATTGCTTCTTTAACTTCTTATGGCTTGGGGGCAATATTTCGACGTCTGGATAAGAAGCGTGCACAAAGTAAACTGCCTGTTACTCAGGCCCAGAAGCTAGGATATGCATATTGGTAGATTTGGATAGAAAACACTCTAAAGTTTCCAAAACTGTTAAAATAATGTCTGTGAGTATAACAGAACTGATATGGCAGAGGAAAATCCATCCAGGAAGTGGAATGTTCAATTGAATGTCTATACAGTGTCTAATGGGTTAGGACCCAGATTGCAGTTCCACTAGATGTCATCAGTCTTTAGACATTGTTTCAGGCTTGTTTTCTGAAAAATTAAGAAGAATGAGACCTTTTTGTCAGTGGACTGAGGAAGAATGCAGAGCTGCTTAGCGCACATGACCGATTCCTTTCTATTGAATACGCTATTGTCCGGTTGAAATATTACCGATTATTTCGACAATTGACAACCTGAGGATTAATTATAACCATCATTTGACATGTTTCGACAAACTTTACCGGTACTATTAGGATGTATTCGTATGCATGTTTTGACCGCCTTGGAGCCAGTGGATTACTGAACAAAACGCGCCAACAAAACAGAGTTTTTGGGATATAAAGAGGGACTTTATCGAGCAAAACAAACATCTATTGTGTAGCTGGGACTCTTATGACTGCAACCATATGAAGATCTTCAAAGTTAAGTGATTAATTGTATTGCTATTTCTGACTTTTGTAATTCCTTTACTTGGTTGTAAAAAATGTTTTTATTTTCCTTTACTTACATTTACCTTTTATTTTATTTTTAATGACGGCCTAGGAACACTGTGTTTAACTAGGGGGGGCAGAACGACAGATTTTTACCTTGTCAGCTCGGGGATACATCTTGTGACCTTTCGGTTACAAGTCCAACGCTTTAACCACTAGGCTACCTGCCGCCCCAAGTTTATAATTTTAAAAGGCTAATTGATCATTAGAAAACACCTTTGCAATTATGTTAGCACAGTTAAAAACTGTTGTTCTGATGAACCTTTCTGGCGCAGGCATTCCGCTAGCGACCCACCTCGACAACATCCTGTGAAATTGCAGAGTGCCAAATTTAAAATACAGAAATAGTAATCATAAACATTCATAAAAAATACAACTGTTATACATCGGTTTAAAGGTTAACTTCTTGTTAATCCAGCCGCTTTATCAGATTTCAAAAAGGCTTCATGGCGAAAGCATACCATGCGATTATCTGAGGACAGCGCCCCGCTTACCAGATGCTAGAGTATGCATTTAATTGACAGCTTAGGATAGAAAACACTCTAAAGTTTCCAAAACTGTAAAAATATTGTCTGTGAGTATAACAGAACTGATATTGCAGGCGAAAGCCTGGGAAAAATCCAATCAGGAAGTGACTCTTATTTTGAAACCTCTGTGTTCCTCTGCATCCCCATTGACCATTGAAAGGGATATCAACCAGATTCCCTTTTCTATGGCTTCCCTAAGGTGTCTACAGCCTTTAGACGTAGTTTCAGGCCTTTATTTTAAAGAATGAGCGTGAATGACCACATTACGTAAGTGGTCAGGTGAGGGCTCTCAGAGTGATTTTTGCGCAAAAGAGAGAGGCAGCCATTGTTCCTCCTGGTCCTAGTGAAAAGCCAACTGTCCCGGTTGATATATTATCGAATAGATATTTGAAAAACACCTTGAGGATTGATTATAAAAAACGTTTGCCATGTTTGTCGACATTATGGATATAATTTGGAATTTTTGTCTGCGTTGTCGTGACCTCTATTTCTGGTGGATTCCTGGGCATAACGCACCAAACTAACGGAGGTATTTGGATATAAAAACTATCTTTATGGAACAAAAGGAACATTTGCTGTCTAACTGGGAGTCTCGTGAGTGAAAACATCCGAAGATCATCAAAGGTAAACGGTTAATTTGACTGCTTTTCTGATTTTCGTGACCAAGCTTCCTGATGCTAAGTGGAAATAATGCTATGCTAGGCTATCGATAAACTTACACATACGCTTGTATTTCTTTCGCTGTAAATCATAATTTCAAAATCTGAGACGACAGGGTGATTAACAAAAGGCTAAGCTGTGTTTCAAAATATTTCACTTGTGATTTCATGAATATGAATATTTTCTAGTAATATATTTTGACTGTTGCGCTATGCTATTCAGCGGTTGCTTATGACAATTCTCCCGGAACCGGGAGGGGTAGTCGCTAAGAGTTAAATAAAGAAGAAATAAAAACAATTAGCTAACACAATGTGCGATTGGAAAACAGGAGTAATGGTTGTTGATAATGGGCCTCTGTACACCTACATAGATATTCCATTTAAAAAATCAGTCGATTCCAGCTACAATAGTCATTTACAATATCTACACTGTATTTCTGATCAATTTGATGTTATATTAATGGACAAAAAATAATGTCCTTCTCTTTTATAAACAGGGAAGTGACCAAAAACTTTTGAACGGTAGTGTATACAAATATATACTGTATAGTTGAAGTCGGAAGTTTAGATATACCTTAGCCGACTACATTTAAACTCAGTTTTCCACAATTCCTGACATTTAATCCAAGTAAAAATGTGCTGTTTTAGGACAGTTAGGATCACCATTTTATGTTAAGAATGTGAAATTTCAGAATAATAGTAGAGAGAATGATTTATTTCAGCTTTTATTTCTTTCAGTACATTCCCAGTGGGTCAGAAGTTTACATACACTCAATTAGTATTTGGTAGCATTGCCTTTAAATTGTTCAACTTGGGTCAAACTTTTCGGGTAGCCTTCCACAAACTTTACACAATAACTTTGGTGAATTTTGGCCCATTCATCCAGACAGAGCTGGTGTAACTCAGTCAGGTTTGTAGGCCTCCTCGCTCGCACACACATTTTAAGTTCTTTGTGATGGCCACTCCAATACCTTGACTTTGTTGTCCTTAAGCCATTTTGCCGCAACTTTGGAAGTATAATTGGGGTCATTGTCCATTTGGAAGACCCATTTGCGTCCAAGCTTTAACTTTCTGACTGATGTCTTGAGATGTTGCTTCAATATATCCAAATAATTTCCCTACCTCATGAAGCCATCTATTTTGTGAAGTGCACCAGTCCCTCCTGCAGCAAACCACGACATGATGCTGCCACCCCCGTGCTTCATGGTTGCGATGGTGTTCTTCGCTTGAAAGCCTCCCCCTTTCTCCTCCAAACATAAGGATGGTCATTATGTTCAAACATTTCTAATTGGATTCATCAGACAAGAGGACATTTCTCCAAAAAGTATGATCTTTGTCCCCATGTGCAGTTGCAGACCTTGTCTGGCTTTTAAATGGCTGTTTTGGAGCAGTGGCTTTTCCCTTGCTGAGCGGCCTTTCAGGTTATGTTGATATAGGACTCGTTTTACTGTGGATATAGATACTTTTGTACCTGTTTCCTCCAGCATCTTTACAAGGTCCTTTGCTGTTGTTCTGGGATTGATTTGCACATTTCGCACCAAAGTACGTTCATCTCTAGGAGACAGAACGCATCTCCTTCCTGAGCGGTATGATGGCTGCGTGGTCCCATGGTGTTTATACTTGCATACTGTTGTTTGTACAGATTAACGTGGTAACTTCAGGCGTTTGGAAATTGCTCCCAAGGATGAACCAGACTTGTCGAGGTGTACAATTTTTTTCTGAGGTCTTGACTGATTTCTTTTGATTGTCCCATGATGTCAAGCAAAAAGGCACTGCGTTTGAAGGTAGGCCTTGTAATACATCCACTGGTACACCTCTGGTGGACTCAAATGATGTCAATTGGGCTATTAGAAGCTTCTGAAGCCATGACATAATTTCTGGAATTTTCCAAGCTGTTTAAAGGCACAGTCAACTTAGTGTATGTAAACTTCTGACCCACTAGAATTGTGATACAGTAAACTGTCTGTAAACAGTTGTTGCTAAAATGACTTCAAATCAAATCAAATTTTATTTGTCACATACACATGGTTAGCAGATGTTAATGCGAGTGTAGCGAAATGCTTGTGCTTCTAGTTCCGACAATGCAGTGATAACCAACAAGTAATCTAACTAACAATTCCAAAACTACTGTCTTATACACAGTGTAAGGGGATAAGGAATATGTACATAAGGATATATGAATGAGTGATGGTACAGAGCAGCATACAGTAGATGGTATCGAGTACAGTATATACATATGAGATGAGTATGTAGACAAAGTAAACAAAGTGGCATAGTTAAAGTGGCTAGTGACATAAGAATGCAGTCGATGATCTAGAGTACAGTATATACATATGCATATGAGATGAATAATGTAGGGTAAGTAACATTATATAAGGTAGCATTGTTTAAAGTGGCTAGTGATATATTTACATCATTTCCCATCAATTCCCATTATTAAAGTGGCTGGAGTTGGGTCAGTGTCAATGACAGTGTGTTGGCAGCAGCCACTCAATGTTAGTGATTGCTGTTTAACAGTCTGATGGCCTTGAGATAGAAGCTGTTTTTCAGTCTCTCGGTCCCAGCTTTGATGCACCTGTACTGACCTCGCCTTCTGGATGATAGCGGGGTGAACAGGCAGTGGTTCGGGTGGTTGATGTCCTTGATGATCTTTATGGCCTTCCTGTAACATCGGGTGGTGTAGGTGTCCTGGAGGGCAGGTAGTTTGCCCCCGGTGATGCGTTGTGCAGACCTCACTACCCTCTGGAGAGCCTTACGGTTGAGGGCGGAGCAGTTGCCGTACCAGGCGGTGATACAGCCCGCCAGGATGCTCTCGATTGTGCATCTGTAGAAGTTTGTGAGTGCTTTTGGTGACAAGCCGAATTTCTTCAGCCTCCTGAGGTTGAAGAGGCGCTGCTGCGTCATGACTTGTGTCATGCACAAAGTAGATGTCCTAACAAAGTAGATGTCCTAACCGACTTGCCAAAACTATAGTTTGTTGGTTGAAAAACAAGTTTTTACGACTCCAAACTAAGTGTATGTAAACTTCCGACTTCAACTGTGTATATATATACATACACACATTTATATACATACACATACAGTGTACATACACATATAAACACATACATATACACATACATACATATACATATATATATATCTTTGTATCTTTGTGAGAGGCAGAGTAGGTGAACAGATGAACTCTGCATGTGTGGTTCCCATTGTGAAGCATGGAGGAGGAGGTGTGATGTTGTGGGGGTGCTTTTCTGGTGACACTTAAGCAGCATGGCTACCAAAGCATTCTGCAGCGATACGTCATCCCATCTGGCTTGCGATTAGTGGGACTACCATTTGTTTTTCAATAGGACAATGACTCAACACACCTCCAGGCTGTGTAAGGGATATTTGACCAAGAAGGAGAGTGATGGAGTGCTGCATCAGATGATCTGGCCTCCACAATCACCCAACCTCAATCCAATTGAGATGGTTTGGGATGAGTTGGACGTGCTGAGGGACTGAAAAGCAGCCAACAAGTGCCCAGCATATGTGGGAACTCCTGGAAATGAGGGAACTCCTATTGGAAAAGCATTCCAGGTGAAGCTGTTTGAGAGAATGCCAAGAGTGTGCAGAGCTGTCATCAAGGCAAAGGGTGGCTACTTTGAAGAATCTAAAATATAAAACGTGTTTTGATTTGTTTAACACTTTTTTGATTACTACAGAATTCCATATCTGTCTATTCTACAATGTAGAAAATAGTTAGAATAAAGAAAAACCCTTGAAAGAGAACATTGAAAATGTTTCCAAACTTTTGACTGGTACTGTACATCAAACACATGGTTTGTCCATATTGTTGCTGCTACCATCTCTTATGACCGTTTCACCTGTCTTTGTGCTTGTCTCCACCCCCTCCAGGTGTCGGCCATCTTCCCCATTATCCCCAGTGTATTTATACCTGTGTTCTTTGTTTGTCTGTGGCCAGTTCGTATTGTCTTATCAGGTCCTACCAGCGTGTTTTCCCATCTCCCTGCTTCCTCAAGTTCTGTTTCCTAGTTTCCCCGGTTCTGACCATTCTGCCTGCCCTGACCCCGAGTCTGCCTGCCGTTCTGTACCTGTCTGACTCTGACCCGTTTACGAAACTCTGCCTGTCCTGACCCCAAGCCTGGCCTCTGTTCTGTACCTTATTGACTCTGCCCTGGATTGCGGACCTCTGACTGCCTTTGATCTATATTTTGCCTGCCTCCTGTTTGGGTCGATAAACATCTGTGACTCTAGCTGTTTTGCATCTGGTTCTTATCCTGAGTTCTGATAGATGTACAGCACACTGAGAGACAACAATAGGAAACCAGATGTAGAGGACACTATGGGACAACAATAAGTCACCAGATTTGTCAACTCTCTCTCAATCTTCTCCTTTCAGTTGGTCTCTCCTTTCTCTTGTCCTCTTCATATCCTCTCCTCGCATCACTTTGAGTTTCATCTCACCTCCAGCTCTCCAACTTTCCTTCCCACTCACTATCTCTGTCTTTATCTTCCTCCTTCCCCTCTCTACTCCCCCCTCTGTGTGTGTGTGTGTGTGTGTGTGTGTGTGTGTGTGTGTGTGTGTGTGTGTGTGTGTGTGTGTGTGTGTGTGTGTGTGTGTGTGTCGTGCAGAGTAAATGAGTACTTTAGAGAGCTGACATTTGGGAAGGTAGAGAGCCTGAGGGGTTCAGCTCACTGTGGCCTTTTAGTGACGCCCCCATCCTGAGTACTGATAGGTGTGTGTGTGTGTGTGTGTGTGTGTGTGTGTGTGTGTGTGTGTGTGTGTGTGTGTTTGTGTGTGTCACCTACTCTGGTAGTGGCGTGCGTCTGTCTATCCATTAAGATACGTATCAGTGTGTGTGTCAAATTACATGTTGCAGACTAACAGTGAAATGCGTACTTACGGGCCTTTCCCAACAATGCAGAGAGAAAGACAATAGAGAAATAATAGAAAAGTAAAACACATAATACTGAAATACACAATGAGTAACAATACCGTGGCTATATACACGGGGTACCAGTACCGAGTCAAAGTGCATGGGTACGAGGTAATTGAGGTAGATATGTACCGATAACTAGGAATAAAGTGACAGATAATGAACAGTAGCAGCTGTGCATGTGATGAGTCAAAAACGTTAGTGCAAAATAGGGTTAGTGTGTGTTTCTGTGTTTCCTACCCTGGTAGTGGTGCTGCCTCCACATGAAGATGCTGCTCCAGTGGGAGAGGTCTTCAGAGACGATGGGCAGCCTGTTCCTCCAGCTCTTCACCACGGTCTTCACATCGTGGACGCTGGTGTTACGGCCCAGGTTAGCTTTTGAGGATTTTGCAGGAATTGAGGAATAGGGAGGGAGAGAGAGAAGGGGTGAAGAAGAATTGAAGAATTGGGAGGGGAGAGAGAAGGGGTGAAGAAGAATTGAAGAATTGGGAGGGGAGAGAGAAGGGCTGAAGAAGAATTGAAGAATAGGGAGGGGAGAGAGAAGGGCTGAAGAAGATTTGAAGAATAGGGAGGGGAGAGAGAAGGGCTGAAGAAGAATTGGAGAATAGGGAGGGGGAGAGAGAAGGGGTGAAGAAGAATTGGAGAATAGGGAGGGGGAGAGAGAAGGGGTGAAGAAGAATTGAAGAATAGGGAGGGGGAGAGAGAAGGGGTGAAGAAGAAAGAATGCTGGGTCGAGAACCATGATGACAGGAAACGATTGGGAAAGAGAAAATGTGCCAGGTGGAGAGAGAGAGATGGTTAACAGAGAAAATGTGCCAGGTGGAGAGAGAGAGGTGGTTAACAGAGAAAATGTGCCAGGTGGAGAGAGAGAGGTGGTTAACAGAGAAAATGTGCCAGGTGGAGAGAGAGAGGTGGTTAACAGAGAAAATGTGCCAGGTGGAGAGAGAGAGAGAGGTGGTTAACAGAGAAAATGTGCCAGGTGGAGAGAGAGAGGTGGTTAACAGAGAAAATGTGCCAGGTGGAGAGAGAGAGAGAGAGAGAGAGAGAGAGAGGTGGTTAACAGAGAAAATGTGCCAGGTGGAGAGAGAGAGGTGGTTAACAGAGAAAATGTGCCAGGTGGAGAGAGAGAGAGAGAGGTGGTTAACAGAGAAAATGTGCCAGGTGGAGAGAGAGAGGTGGTTAACAGAGAAAATGTGCCAGGTGGAGAGAGAGAGAGAGAGTGGTTAACAGAGAAAATGTGCCAGGTGGAGAGAGAGAGAGAGGTGGTTAACAGAGAAAATGTGCCAGGTGGAGAGAGAGAGAGAGGTGGTTAACAGAGAAAATGTGCCAGGTGGAGAGAGAGAGAGAGGTGGTTAACAGAGAAAATGTGCCAGGTGGAGAGAGAGAGAGAGGTGGTTAACAGAGAAAATGTGCCAGGTGGAGAGAGAGAGGTGGTTAACAGAGAAAAAGAAGAGAATGGTAGAGAAGAGGGAGGGATGGAGAGAAATAAAAGAGGGATGACAGTTGGCAGAGTTTCTGTTCTTTCTCTATGACAGTAGAAAAGGTAGTGTGTCCAGGCCAATTCCAAAGTCATTAGCCCTCTGTACTACAGGCTAACGATGACTATTGGAAAATCTTTATCTGAAATTAGGTCCGAGAAGCCAGCAACTGATAGATGGATCAGACTGTCTTATCAAATATCTACCTTAAGGGAGCGTCATATTAAGGTAAGGGCTGGTGGCAGAGCCATAAAATCATATTACTTTAATGGCTAATCACTTCTTTCAAACATAAATAAAGACCTAAAGATTGAACATGTGAAAAATAATACACTAGATTGGGTCTCTCCATTCTGAAGGGTCTACACCTGGAAATGAAATGCCATTGAGCTGCTAGAATCTGTGCATGATGATCAATATATATATATTTTTATATCAACCCATCAATCAACCTGACAATCAATATGGCTGGTGTGAATTCATTGATCGAAAGTCATTGAAAAGTCCTGGATTTTGATGGCTTGATTCTGAATGCAGTTTGATCCCAGTTATTTCCCTGCAGAAAGTCTTTGTTTTAGAGTTTCTCTGGGCTTTATGTGTATGGTACTGGAATAGAGTCTTACAACTGCAGAGTTCACTAACCAGGAAAGAACAGTTACTTTCCTCTGCTTTTATAATGAAATGGACCACACACAAGCAAATGTAACTGTACTCAATTCAAATACCTGCTTTCAAAAGATAAAAGTCCTAAACTTCCCCAAATCAAATCCCCAAGAACAAAATAAATTGGGTGGTACAATATTCTCACAATTATCTGTTAATATCAGCTGATGGCACATTTCTAACCTTAATTTTGGAGTGTCCATTCATCATGTAAATGCGATTTTGGAGCAGGTATTTAATCAAACACTATCTGATGGGGGAAAGCAATTACGGAAAGTCTAAACGTACTGCCTCTTCCCGTCTCTATTTTTCATTCCTCTCACTCACCCTCTCACCTTTCTTCCATTCTATTTCACTCTCCTCTTTCTTTCCATCCCTCCCTTCCTCCTCTTTTTTTCCATCCATCCCTCCCTTCCTCCTCTTTCTTTCCATCCCTCCCTTCCTCCTCTTTCTTTCCATCCCTCCCTTCCTCCTCTTTCTTTCCATCCCTCCCTTCCTCCTCTTTCTTTCCCTCTCTCATAGTCTGTCTCTCTTTCCCTTATCTCCCTGTTTCACTCATGTCTAATCTAAAAGGTTGTTATTTGCCTTCCAGGGCAGTGTTTTTCCCCACTTCACTGCCAGAATAGAGACAACTTCTCAGTGTCATTCTACAGTAAATTGGCTGGGGTCACTGATGGACTCTCTTCATTTAGCAGTGATTTAAAATACATTTGTTCCAGCCTTTTATTGCCTCTTGATTCAGACTTCACAAATATTTGGGTGGTGCTTGTGTGTGTGTCTGCCTCCATCTCTTTCCTGAAGTATTGGTGTGTGTATGTGGGAAACGATGTGAGGCAGTCTCCTCCACTCCCATATGGCCAGACTGGAGGATCTCCACCAGCTGTTCTATGAAGTTGGGCTGCTGCTCCTCTGGGTGGCAGATAGACAAGTAAGCACGGTGCATGTTCACCTTCCACACCATCTCCTTAAGACAGCTCAGCTCCAACTGACAGACAGACAGACACGGGTTACAGACACAGGTTACAGACACAGCAAGGGAAACCCGTTACCCGGTCACACACGTTAGTTACCTTTGAAAACACAAGATGACACACGCACGTAACAAGTGTGCATTTGTCAGTATGTGTGTCACTGTGGTGTCACAGCTGTGACTATTTGGACTGCAGTTGTTTGTGTGCATCTCTGAAGTGAATGACTTCATCCCACTGACACAAAGCAGCACTCTAACAGAACACACCAGCTGTTCTACTCTATGTCCTATTCTATTCATTCTCCTCATCATTTTTAAAGGCCTTCGTGGGTCATGAATAATCAGCCTGACATGGAGGTGGACAGAGAGACTATATTGATTGGCCCACTGAGTGCATTAACCACAACACTAGCAATATCCCAGGGGAGCCTGCCTCCTGCGCAGTCAAACCTGGGCAACATGATTAGTTGTGTGTTTTCCTCTGTCTGTCGATGAGGAAAATAATTACAGCGATCGGTCAACATGCAGTTATCACAGACAAGGGGACATGTGATGAAACTCCTGTAGACAGTGGTGGCCTAATCAGAGGCTTTTTAATTCAAAGCTGGGCCATTCAGTTAGACAGGCTTTCTCTCTGAACCAGGGGGCCTCACCACAACAAGCCGGCTCTACTCTTCTACCACCGCCACATAACAGATGTTGGGCCAATTACTCACTCACAGACATATAAATATTAGATCTATGCAAAACCATGAAGAAAGGAGAGCGGGAAGAAGAAAGGGAGAGAGAGACACGTAGAGAGAATGAATAAGAGAGAATGAACAAAAGAGCGAAAGAGGTAGCTAGTTAAATGTTTTTCTAGACAGTTTAATGAGATGTCAGCTCAGGAGATTGGCTCGTTTCCAAGTCTCCTACAGCAGAAACCAGGAGTATTTGTTATGTGTCAGCTACTATCACATTTCCCCCTATACTCTGCTTTAGAAAACATAGCAGATAAATTAACCTCCCTAATGCCGGCCAAACAACGTTTTCACAGATTTACGAGCTGTTCTGGAGTAGGGAACTGGATCTCAGCCCAGTGTGTGTGTGTGTGATATGTGTATAACTGTGTCAAGGTGTGTGCATCCCCTACCTGTACCAGTGCTTCCTTTATGGCCCCCCAGTTGGGGACCCTCCAGGCACATTCCAGTACCAGGTGGGGTTGATGTTGCCTTTTGACTGGCCAATCTCAGTCAGAGGCTCCCACTGGTTCAAATTTTCAGAACACCTGCAGAGACAGGGAGGAAAGTTTTTCAAAAGATGTAGTTACACTGAATTTAACTTTCTACACGAGTTACAGGATAAATCCAGTTATTAAAAAGCAATGACATAGTTATGGCACAGTAACAGTACATACCCCAACCAGCAGCCATGGATGACAGGCAACCTTTATGGAGGAGGTTAGAGACCTGGCTGTGTGGTGCCATGATAACAACCTCTCCCTCAATGTGATTAAGACAAAGGAGATGATTGTGGACTACAGGAAAAGGAGGACCGAGCACCATCTCATCGACGGGGCTGCAGTGGAGCAGGTTGAGAGCTTCAAGTTCTTTGGTGCCCACATCACCAACAAACTATCATGGTCCAAACACACCAAGACAGTCGTGAAGAAGGCATGACAAAGCCTATTCCACCTTAGGAGACTGAAAACTGCACCATCGAGAGCATCCTGGCTGGTATGGCAACTGCTCGGCCTCCGACCGCAAGGCATTACAGAGGGTAGTGCGAACGGCCAGTACATCACTAGGGCCAAGCTTCCTGCCATCCAGGACGTCTATACCAGGCGGTGTCAAAGGAAGGCTCGAAGAATTGTCAAAGTCTCCAGCCACCCTAGTCATAGACTATTCTCTCTGCTACCGCACAGCAAGCGGAGCCGAGCACCAAATCTAGGTCAAAAATTATTCTTAACAGCTTCTACCCCCAAGCCATAAGACTCCTGAACAGCTAATCAAATGGCTACCCAGACTATTTCCATTGTGTGTGTGTGTGTGTGTGTGTGTCCCCACTTTACCCTGCTGCTACTCTCTGTTAACTATCCATTCATAGTCACTTTAACTCTATCTGGATGTACATATTACCTCCATTACCTCGACTAACCTGTGCACCCACACATTGATTATGTCCCGGTACCTGGTGTATTTAGCCTCGCTACTGTTATTTTACTACTGCTGTTTAATTATTTTTATTCTTATTTTTTAATAATCTATTTATTTTTCTTAAAACTGCATTGTTGGTTAAGGGCATTTAAGTAAGCATTTCACTGTTGTATTGGGTGCATGTGACAAATAACATTTGATTTGATTTTTATGTACTCATCTAATAGAACTGAACGTGAACAAGATGTTGTCTGAAAACCTGTACCTGTTGTGGTGGAGTGATGCTCTGCTGTTCGGGCTTGGGCTTGCTGTGCAGGCTGAGGCCCTTCTCAAAGGCTTGCTGTTCCAACATCAGTGTGGAGTGCAGCCACAGTTTGTTAGTCTTCCCCAGGTACTTCAACACACAGGGCCTGATGGGAATAGGAGGCACACACTGGGACATGGCCTCCACGAAGCAGTTGAGGGCACTGGGCGGGCAGTCCCTCTGAGCCTGGTGGCTCCCACTGCACGGGTACGGACTCATCTCCTGGGAGGAGAGGGGGAATGACAGGGAGGAAAGGGAGGAGGAGAAGGATGAAAAGAGGGGAAGAAGAGTCTAGGGACAACTTCCGGTGAAACTGGAGGGCGCTCAATTCAAAGAAATAATCCAAAAAATTATGGATATTAAACATTTAGGTACATACAAGTGTATTATATCGGTTGAAAGCTTCAATTCTTGTTAATCTAACTGCACTGTCCGATGTACAGTAGGCTCTACAGCTAAATAATGCCATGCAATTGTTTGAGGACAGCACCCCACTTCAAAATATTTTTCCACCGGCACAGGAATCATAAATTCACAAATAGCGATTAAATATTCACTAACATTTTGAAAATCTTCCTCTGATTTGTCATCCAAAGGGTCCCAGCTATAACATGTAGTGTCATTTTGTTAGATAAAATCCTTCATCCCAAAAAGTCTGTTTAGTTGATGCCATCGATTTGAGTAATCCACTCGTTCAACATGCCAAGATAGGAATCCGAAAATCTGCTCCTAAACTTTGTTTCAACAAGTCAAAATACATTTCTATTCAATCCTCACATACCCTAAAATGTAATCAAACTATAATATTTCATGCGGAACGAAGTATGTTCAATAGGAAATCGATATTAGCAGTTGTGCATTGTCTTCATGGCGTGCGCACACAAATTTCCAGGCAGATGTCCTTGTACTAAAACTCATATTTCTTACTCGTTTTGGAAGAAACAAGCCTGACACCTTGAACAAAGACTACTAACACCCAGTGGAAGCCATAGTAATTGCATACTGGGAGCTTGATTTATTTATTTCCCTATACGTTCCATTGTAAGAGCACGGGTTCTCAAAAAAGAACAATTCCGGTTGGTTTTTCTTTGGATTTTCTCCTAACATATCTATTGTGTTATATTCTCCTACATTACTTTAACATTTCTACAACATTCAAAGTGTCTTCTTTCCAATGGTACCACTTATATGCATATCCTGGCTTCAGGGCCTGAGCAACAGGCAGTTTACTTTGGACACGTCAGTCAGGCGGAAATTGAGAAAAAAGGACCCTAGCCTGAAGAAGTTTTAAGAAGACAGACAGAGAAGAGTGTTTCTAAGGCCAAAAGCATGCAATATAATGCACAACTAAAACAAAGCTAGAGCTGATTGGAAGCCACCATTAACTACCACAGCTTCATCTCAGAGACAGCCTCAGCTACAATAACCACATTAAGATATTTATAACCAGATAATTATCAGCGAAAATATGGAACCTATTTCTGTCTTGACCCCTGTGTGTCTCTGAGCGACAAACATCATCATTAAGACGTCTAGTTCTATTCCCAATGTGTTCCAGAGTTAAAAACTCAATCACTTCATATCAGGACCTTTAAATGGGCTTCTTAATACTGGAGCCATCTGGTTTGTTCAACTCATTACGTTTTTATCTTCGTCCATATTTTGCATAAATGAATGGTTCCTCATTAAGAAGAAATTACATGTTTTAAAGCAGAAATGCGACAGCCAAGGTCAGGCTGACTGCCTTCTAAACTAATGTCACTGAGGTGTGTGTGTGTGTGTGTGTGTGTGTGTGTGTGTGTGTGTGTGTGTGTGTGTGTGTGTGTGTGTGTGTGTGTGTGTGTGTGTGTGTGTGTGTGTGTTCTGGTCTGACAAGTCAGACCAGAACCTGTGACCTGTGTCACAGACAATGCCATTAGTTCCTTGGACCTCTATCATGGCGTTACAGCCAGGGTTTTGACTTTAACCTTACACACTAAATTATAAATAGCTAATCTCAATAAATAGCTCATCTCAATAAATAGCTAATCTCAATTAAATACATAATATCAATAAATAGCTCATCTCAATAAATAGCTAATCTCAAAGTTGCAGATAAAAACAACATAAATAGCCACTGTCATAGAAGTACAATTATAACAGTTATTCTATTTCTATGGATCTGACATCATTCCTTCCATCTAAATGTTCTGGAACGTTGATCCCTTCTGAACATGCCCCCCATCCCCTACCTGTACCAGTGAGCACACTGTTTAACCTGGTTGACCTGGAAGTCCAATACCTGTTGCCGCTTACTGACCTGGCAGTACTTACATGTTGCTGTCGGTCAGACAGGATCTTCCAGAGGTGAGGAAACAGCTGTACCCAGGTCTTCTCGGCCAGGGGGGTGGAGATATGACACAGCTGAACCAGGGCGTTGTCATGACTGTCCTGATCAGGTCAGGTTACAGGAGACCACAACCCTACAGATTATCTCTCAATCCCAACAGAAGAGGAGAGATCTAGGGGTCTGAAGATGTGGGGGTTTTATGACCCCTCACGCCCCTGGTAAATCTTAGGCCACAGACAAATTCCTTTTGTCCTGTTACTATGGAGAACCAGCCTCAGAACATTAAACATGAAATAAAGGGACTTTGGAACAATGGTTTCTGTCAGCCACAATGGTGGTCATGACGATAGATGGAATATGAAAATGTATGTCATTTTTGTTTTGTTATTAATTAAAGATTATTAGATGACGTTATTACGATAACATTGTAACGTCAACAGTTTACCTAGTGTATGTTTGATGTTTATACATTGTATGTTGTATGGAAAATATCAAAATCAAAGAGAATGTTTTGGTAAAGATGAAATGTGAAGTTAGTTGTCTAAAATTGGATTTGAGTAAAATCTAGACCTTGTGTAAAGGCTTTCCTCCTCTTCATCTGAAGAGGAGAGGCGAGAAGGATCGGAGGACCAATATGCGGCATGGTAAGTGTTCATGATGTTTATTTTAAAGACATAAACTGAACACTCATACAAAAACAATAAACGTAACGTGAAATGATGAAAACCGAAAACAGTACCGTGTGGTGTAAAACACAGACACGGAAACAAACACCCACAAACAAACAGTGAAACCCAGGCTACCTAATTATGATTCTAAATCAGAGACAACTAATGACACCTGCCTCTGATTGAGAACCATACTAGGCCGAAACATAGAAATCCAAAAATCATAGAAAAACAAACATAGACTGCCCACCCCAACTCACGCCCTGACCATACTAAATAAATACAAACAAAGGAAATAAAGGTCAGAACGTGACACCTTGCCTCTTAACTAGGTACGCCCAGAGAATTGCCCTAAAGGCGGTTACGCCCACTTCTGACACGAGGGTATAAGACATGTGAGTAAAGAATTTACAGAGGAGACTAAGTGACCCAAGCTGCATCCGAGGTCTAAAAAGTAAACGAACCCAAAACGCAACACAAGTTTGAAGACAAAGAAATATTTTTCTACCCAAGCTACTGATGAGTAGCTGTGTATAAGCGGGTGAATTCAAGCCGGACCACATAACCTCCACTTTCCATCGAATCGTGGTATCTACACTGTTTCATTCCTACGCTGTGAGCTCTGTGCTACAGAGCTGTCTGTCCTCAGAAGAGCCCTTCCAGGTCAAGGGCGATGGAACAGACTCCTAAGCCAAAAGCATACTGACATAGTGAGGATGACCAGAGAGGTGCGCCGGAGATGTGCGTCATTGAGCAGCCTGAGCGGTCCACGCGGAGAATCCACAGAGACCTTCCCCACGTAACTACATCATTATATTTTGCCCCATAAGAGCGGCAGTATGGGGCAAGGCTGGGGTTAGAATAAGCATAGCTGACAAATTCACCCAAATGTATATTTCTCTCGTGTACTTTCTCTTTTTCTCTCTCTTTTAAATTCTAATTTTGGGTAACACACACACGTGTGTTGGCCTGTTATACTAAGTTCTAATCAATAGCCTAGAATGTGTTTTTGTGTATGTGTATCTTTTATCATCATTCTAGCTTTCTAGTAAATAAATACTCAACTAAGATTGTTGTGGTACGAACTCATTGGTGAGACCCGTGTCTGTGCAGATTCCCGGATTATTCAACATTCAGAATGAGACTGTAGAGGAAACTGATTCATTAGCGGCTGTTGTAAAATCGATTTTCTGATATTCTTTAATTTGGGAAATAGAAACTCAATAAAAACATATTTTCCCATGGTGCCCCAGGTTAATGAGTTAATAATTGCTTGTTTCAGTTAATCACGCAATTAGAAACGTTTAATCATTCGATGAGCACGCATGCACGCGCACACACACACACACACACACACACACACACACACACACACACCTCAGTGACATTAGTTTAGAAGGCAGTCAGCCTGACCTTGGCTGTCGCATTTCTGTCAAAAGGTCCAATGCAGCAGTTTTTATCTCAATGTTAAATCATTTCTGGGTAACAATTAAGTAACTTACTGTGATTGTTTTTGTTATGGAGCATGCGAATCTTCTGCAGTCTTTAAAAAAAAATCGCGCAACATTTCAGCGCCCTGCTATTCATGCCAGGAATATGGTACGTTCATTTGGTTAGTGTGTGTGGCTAGAAAACAGTCAGACCTTTCCAAAAGTGTTTAAATCACGCCTGTGCCATTTACAGAACGTGCGTTTCGGTCGAATAGTGCATGAAAATCTGTTCACTGAAAATGTAAAAATATATTCTTCCGCGCCTGCAGGCAATTGTTTACAGAGAACAGAATTAACCTCTTCAGTCGACCCTCTACTTTTTTGAACATTTTGTTAAAAATCGCGCAACATTTCAGCGCCCTGCTACTCATGCCAGGAATATAGTACGTTCATATGGTTAGAATGTGTGTATAGGAAACCCTCGGACGTTTTTAAAACTGGTTAAATCACGACTGTGGCTATTACATAACGTGCGTTACATCGGAAAGCGCAGGAAAACCTGATCACAGAAAATGGAAATAAATACCCTTGCGCCACTACCGCAATTGTTAACAGTGAGCCGAATTAGATAAGACCGAGCATTCAACTCCCACAGCATCCCCATGTTGTCGAGTATCTTGTGAATTTAATCCTCTTTGATTCTTGGTTGAACCGAAAGAGGGGCACGACGTACCTCCGGTCTCCGCCCAGATCATTCCGGAAAAGCTCTCTCCTGAAATTTTTTCCAAGACGACAGCTAATGATATGTACATCGCCTACGGATGATTTTTATCGCTTATTAACGTTTACTAATACCTAAAGTAGCATTACAAACGTATTTGGTGTTTTGTGAAAGTTTATCGTCTACTTTTTGAATTTTAAAAATGACGTTACGTTGTGAAATCGCTGTTTTTTTCGTTTATCACACAGTCTACATATAACGATATCTTGGCTTTATATGGCCCGATTTAATCGAAATAAAGACCCAATAGTGTTTATGGGACATCTAGGAGTGCCAACAAAGAAGATGGTGAAAGGTAATGACTGTTTTCTATTTTATTGTGCGGTTTGTGTAACGCCGAAATGCTAATTATTTTGTTTACGTCCCCTGCTGTGCTTTTCTGTTGTAGTGTATTGGTGCATGCTATCAGATAATAGCTTCTCATGCTGTCGCCGAAAAGCATTTTAAAAATCTGACTTGTTGCCTGGATTCACAACGAGTGTAGCTTTAATTTGATACCCTGCATGTGTATTTTAATGAACTTTTGAGTTTTAACTAATACTATTAGCATTTAGCGTAGCGCATTTGCATTTCCAGAGCTCTAGTTGGGACGCAAGCGTCCCAGGTAGAGGTAAGAGGTTAAATAGAGCCGAGTTCTCATTGGCTACAGCTTCCCCATGCTGTCTATAGTTACGTCATTAGTTTCGCAATTGATTCTTGGTCTAACCCAAACAAGGGAACTACTTTCCTACTGCCACCGCCCAGATTTTGAAGCGACCATTTTCAAACATATTTTTCTCCACGGACCAGCTAACGATTTCACACCGCCTCCTGAGGTATTTTATCGCTTATTAACGTGTACTAATACCTAAAGTTGCATTACAAAAGTATTTTGAAGTGTTTTGTGAAAGTTTATCGTCGACTTTTGGCATTTTAAAAAATGACGTTACGTTATAAAATGCTAATTTTTTCCTCCAATTCCAAGGTATTCCTAGTTCGATATCTAGGCTATATATGGACCGATTTAATCGAAAAAAGACCCTAAATGATGTTTATGGGACATCTAGGAGTGCCAAGAATGAAGCTCGTCAAAGGTAAGGAATGTTTTATATTTTATTTCAGCCTTTTCGTTTGCGAGCGCTAACGAAAAATCTGTCGTTTTTGTGATGTTGGCAGTATGTGAGGCTGCATGGTACAGATAATAGCGTCTCATGCTTTCCCCGAAAAGCATTTTACAAATCTGACTTGGTGGATAGATTCACAACGAGTGTAGCTTTAATTTGGTATATTGGATGTCAATTTTTATGACATTTTGATTTTTATCATAATGCGTGGTGCACTTGAAATTTCAGAAAATTCGATTCCCAATGGGGAAGCGCTTCCATAACAAGTTAAAAAAGAAACACAGATTACTTCTTAGCAATGAGCCATTTCTCAAGCAATAATTTTGCTAGGACCGTCTGGGAGGTGTCTGAGTGTGGAGGGGCTATTATTGGAAGCAAGGTTTGGAACTCTTTCTTATTGGTCTATTAACTAATTTACCGCTTGGTGATATCAACATGCATGCCAAAACTCCATCCCACCAAACCAGGCTGAGATTTCAGACAGTCTTTTCAAACAGCTCTTACACTAAAATGGCATTATCCACAATTATCCAACCTCAGTGTGGAAACAACTGCCAAAATAATGGAAACACCAACATAGTGTCTTAATAGGGTGTTGGGTCACCACGAGCGACAATAGCTTCAATGCACCTTGTGTCTGGAACTCTATTGGAAGGATGCGACACCATTCTTCCACAATAAATGTTTTGTTGATGGTGGTGGAAATGGCTGTCTCTAGTGCTGCTCCAGAATCTCCCATAAGTGTTCAGTTGGGTTGATATCTGGTGACAGAGAGCCATGATATACATCATTTTCATGCCCATCTAACCATTCAGGGACCACTCGTGCCATGTGGATGTGGGCATAGCCATGGTAGCCAAAAAACTGGCCTGCCCAATTAAAATCCTATCATGACCCGAAGCATGATGGGATGTTAATTGCTTAATTATCCCAGGAACCACACCTGTGTGGAAGCAATTGAGTGAAATATACTTTGTATCGCTCACACTGCAAATAAATTAAATCTAAGCAAGCCTAAATATTTTATATTGAGTGATAATTCACTTTAATATATATATATACACAGTAAATATATACTATTCTTACCAAGCTAAATTATCTAACATCATTGGCCTGCTCCTTGGTGTTGGGGATGGCTGTCTGGTCCCCTGAGGCTAGGTCTTTATCGATCTCCACATCCTGGAGAACAGGGAGGAGGAGAGAAAAGACGAAGGATGGGAGAGGGTCGGTGATTTATTGTCATAATGCAAAAGCACTTAGTCTTTCCCCTCTGAGAGATGCACATCATGATGAGATGGGAGAGGAAAACCAAAAATATTGACTGTCATATAAATACAGCATTACTTCTGTGTGGAAAACAGTTGGCTTGAGCAGGATATACAAGTTAACAAAGAGGGATCAATTGATGTTATTCCTCTCTAAGAAAAAACACATGGGATAGTGTGTCAGTCAACATTCATCTTAGTTTGTGTGTGTGTCCATGTGAACCTTTGACTTCTGTTTGCGTGGCGTCCTCACCTCCTCCTTGGTCTCGCTGTTCTCCCTCTCTCTGGGCTCCTGCTTGATGTTGCCATGGCGAAGGCAGCGCGGTTGTGGCTGTCGGCCAGATTGATGACATTGGTAATGGAGGGCAGCATAGAACCCTGGCAGCTGGTCCCAATGATGCTGTTACGCTCACACACTGCCTGCAGCTGAGAGAGAGAGAGAGAGAGAGAGAGAGAGAGAGAGAGGGAAAAAGGCGATCACAGAAAGCCAGATTAACAGTTTCTTGGGGGCTAAAGAATTATGGAGACACTTCATAATAGAGTCAGAACAGACAAGCTAAATCACATACCACAGTATGAAGTAGGTTTGTGTGCTAAAACAGTACAAACTGTTCAGGTTCAAAGCTGAAGTCAGCAACCTGTTTACAAGAGGCTTAGTTGTAACTGGAATATTCAACAAATCTCCAACTGACATCATGATTCCACCCCTCGTCCCAGTCTGTCTCCTTACCTTGATGTATTGCTTGATCCAGAAGTGGCTGCTCAATGCCTCTCAGTTCTGAAAGCAGCAGATGTAGAGAAGCCTCTCATAGATACGTCTCTTCGTGTACAGGTCAAACCCTTCATGTACAGGTCAAACCCGCCCAGCCCTGATCAGAGGCTGGGCGCATCACAGACCAGACAGGAAGGCCAGCTCCAACTTTGACATGATGTCACTTCTTGAGAGACTCTCGTCCCTGATTGGACAAAGAGGGTTGAAATGTATTTGTGTTACCATTTGTTATATCTAATGAAAAATGGTTAACAACTGGAACTTGATTCTCTAACACAGTATTTCATGATAATGCATTTGGGAGCCAGCTCCTTCATAAGAATGAAGATACAGAGTAGCTAAAAGCTTCATGGCATCATCATCAATAAATAGAGGACAAGAGGTGATGAAGGTCATTGATGTGAAACAGTATGCAGTTACATCTAAATGTTTAAAAAAGGAACATCTTATCTTTAATGATGGGGATACTCCTGGTGGAATAGTAAACCGGTTAACAGCCTACATTAGATGCTGTGTAATAACCTTGACAATCATTTCTAGATCATTCCACAACCCTGGTGAATGGGCCTCAAGAGTACTATTTAAAAGAACAGAGAGGAACAGAAACATCTCTCAGCAGTGAGTGTATTATATTAAAGCTACTAAATCATCACTTATTCAGAGACATGGATGTGGAGCAGCTGCTCTGTCATTCTGTCATCTTTATGTGATGTGGACAGTGATGTGTCAATCATGGTTTTACTGCTTGTTTAAAGTCATGTGACTTACAGAGCAGATGTCTGTGAACAGGCAGACTGGGTATGGGGATGGGGTAAGTTTTGAGGACTGAAGGAGAGGGACGGGGAAGTGGTGTGTGTGTGATTAAAGTCATGTGACTACAGAGCAGATGTCTGTGAACAGGCAGACTGGGTATGGGGATGGGGTAAGTTTTTAGGACTGAAGGAGAGGGACGGGGAAGTGGTGTGTGTGTGTGTTTAAAGGGCCAGACGGGATGAAAAGCAGTGGGATGAGGAGTCAGTCATCCTTTCGCTTGGCTGCCTTGTCACCCCTCTGCCACCCTCCCTCACCCCCATTTCTCCCTCAAACCATAAGTCCTGTCACTGGAAGACCCCCAAACTCAACCCCCATCATTCTCTCTACCCAATACCCACCACTCTCTTTCTCCCCCTCCCTCTTGATAGATGAATGGTGTGGCAGTGACCTGGCATACTCCACCCCCCCTTCTTTCTCTCAACCCACATCTCCTCCTTTCCCTCTCCCTCCCCCTCGATGGATGAAGAAGCGTAATGGCGCCCAGCATACTTGCCGTGCATACTCGTCCAGGTGATTAATGGGGATAATTACCTATAGACATAATTAACGAGGGCCAGGAATGGGGCGTTTAACTCAAGGTCATAAGGGAAACGTTTCTCAATATAGGTCATCATCTTCTCCAGCAGAATGGACTTCTCACAAAGATTGGGCATCTGTGGGAGAGAGGGAATGAGCGAGATGTAGGAGAGGAGAGAGGGAGAGAGAGCAGATTGATTCAGTTAATTTATCTTTAGTGCATCTGGAGGGGGGGGGGTGTGAAGCACCTTTGGTCCTGCCCCCTCATTCTGTCTCTCTGCTGGACTCTACTCTGAATAAATGCCTAAACAGAGCAAAGACAGCTGTGTAGGTTTGTGCTTCCTGGTTTCCAGGTTGCTTTGCTGGCTAGTTGTTCTTCCACAGATCATTAGCAGAGTAAGTCCTGGGCTGTTCTTCACCCACTCCTCCAAGATCTTGACGATGGTGCGGAGGATCTTGGCGTCGGGTGACTTCTCGATGAGCGACATGAGGATGACCTGGATGAAGTTCTTCCTCATCTCCATGGACATGACGGACAAATTACTTTTCACCAGGTCCAACATTAGGACCACACTCCAGTCCAGTTGGTGGTGGTAATGCACCTTAAAGTTGGTTGCCAACCGCCATATAAAGTCCAAAGAAGAAGAAGAAGCCTGAAGGAAGAGAGATTACTAGAAACAAACTCGGTTTACCCTTTTATATTTGGATTAATTGTCAGAGTAGAGGACCCTGTGCATTTCAGGTAAAGTAACAACCCAATGTTTACATCCCAGGACAAATTACCGTAGCTAACAACAGCAAGCTAGCTAGCTAAATTGCCATAAATGTTTAATGCTTTTCGACCTGACCCCAAATTAATATAGTTGGTTCAGAGTTTGTTTTGATATTTCAACCTGCGCGTTCTGACTGCATCTGGTATGGATGGACAAAATCAACACGCGTGCGCCCGGTCTAGAAAGCATGTAAGGCAAGCCTAGGTTTTTTAAATACATTTTAATGAGGGAGGGAGAAATATTTGTTTGTGTCCGACATACACTGGTGGCTTTGATTGACCGGTGCTTTTACAGCGGTGTGCGTGTGAGTTAGCTGATTCTCTCTATAGGCCTATATGTCCATTCAGAAAGTTTCCTAAAGTAACCTGTCTGGACTCCATCTCTTTAATAAGAATCAAACACTCCTGTCATGATTTAATCTTAGAAAATGCCTATTGTCAGTAGTGTAGGCTACATTCTTTCTGTCATTACGGCGTATTCTCTTTGAAGAACAAATGCCAATACCATCGAATGACCGCAACAGCAGGGTTTGTAACATCATGCAAATATTTTGGGAAAAGTGGCAGAAAATCCATCGGACTTTGTTTGAATGTTTTTCCCGTCAAAATAGGATCTTTATTCAGTGTTTTTATATGCAGTAAAAGCCAAGAGACAAGCACAAGGTAGGCATATCTATATTTGGACTCTGTTATAATGTTGTGTCAATACAAAAATGCGACAGATCCTCTCCAACTGGCATTTCTTAATATGTTGATTCATATTTATAAGTAATAACCTGAAAAATAATAACGAAATGCGATGATAATACCGAATTGTAATAGCTTATTTCAAATAGGTTTTATTAAGACACATATCCATATAAACAAATGTACAAACATAATAACTGACCTCCCCTGGACAGTTACGTCGGTGACTGTTTACATTGGCCTGGTCAAATACCGTAACCTCCAATTCCAAGTCCGTCACAGCCCTATTCATTTGATCTTTTTCCTACAGATCTACACAACCTACTCCACATTTCAGAAGTGAAAGAAAGCTATAGAACCTTTTCCAAATAAAAATTAAATAACTACATAACTGAAATATCCAAATTGGATTCGTCTCAACCCAGTTAATATTTGGTTGAAGCACATTTGGAAACCATCACAGCTGTGAGTCATTTTCATAAAGATTTGATCAACTTTACTCTTAGGGCAAGATATCCGTTGTTTTTGTCAAAATTGGTCAGGCTCTGTAAATTTGGTTGGGGATCATTGATGGACAGCAATATTCAAATGTTGTCTCAGACGGAGGTGGGTTTTACTGTAACTTTTTACCTGGGTTTTTCTCCCAACAAACTTCCCATAACAAGATGCTGCCACCTCAAAAAATCTGGATATACAGTATGTTGCCCGAAGAGTTGTGCAAATTTGGTAGAATCTCATTCAAAGGTTTGTCTTTATTTTTTCTATTTTCTACATTGTAGAATAATAGTGACAACATCAAAACTATGAAATAACACATATAGAATCATGTACTAACCAAAAGAGTGTTAAACAAATTACGATATATTTTAGATTTTAGATTCTTCACATTAGCCACCCTTTGACTTGATGACAGCTTTACACACTTTTGGCATTCCCTCAACCAGCCTAATGAGGTAGTCACCTGGAATGCTTCTCCAACCGTCTTGAAGGAGTTCCCAGATATGCTAAGCACTTGTTGGCTGCATTTCTTTCACTCTGTGGTCCAATTCATCCCAAACCATCTCAATTGCGTTAAGGTCAGGTGATTGTGGAGGCCAGGTCATCTGATGCAGCACTCCATCACTCTCCTTTTTGGTTAAATATCCCTTACACAGCCTGGAGGTGTGTTTTGAGTCATTGTCCTGTTGACAAACAAATGACAGTCCCACTAAGCGCAAACCAGATGGGATGGCGTATTACTGCAGAGTGCTGTGGTAGCTAGGCTGGTTAAGTGTGCCTTGGCTAGCAAAAATTCTGAATAAATCACTGACAGTGTCACCAGCAAAGCACCCACACACCATCACACCTCCTCCATGCGTCACGGTGGGAACCACACATGCAGAGAACATCCATTCACCTACTCTGCATCTCACAAACACATGGCGGGTAGAACCAAATCTCAAATTTGACCTTAGAGAGCCTTTTTATTCTCTATTTGGTTAGGTCAGGGTGTGACTTGGGTGGGAAAATCTATGTTTCTATTTCTTTGTTGGCCTAGTATGGTTCCCAATCAGAGGTAGCTGTTTATCATTGTCTCTAATTTGGGATCATACTTAGGCAGCCCTTTTTCCCACCTTCAGTTGTGGGATCTTGATTTTGTATAGGTGCTGTGTAGCCTGCAGAAATGTACGTTCGTTTTGTATTTTGTTGGTTTTTCGGTGTTCATTTGAATTAAAGTAAGATGTTCGCCTACCACGCTGCACCTTGGTTCGCTCATTTCAACGAACGTGACATTACTTATTATTAATGTCCTTTAGTAGTGGTTTCTTTGCAGCAACTCTACCACGAAGGCCTGAATCACGTAGTCTCCTCTGAACAGTTGATGTTGAGATGTCTGTTACTTGGACTCTGTGAAGCATTTATTTGGGCTGCAATCTGAAGTGCAGTTAATTGCTGATTTTCTGAGGCTGGTAACGCTAATGAACTTATCCTCTGCAGCAGAGGTAACTCTGGTTCTTCCTTTCCTGTGGCAGTGCTCATGAGAGCCAGTTTCATTTTTGTTTCTGCAGAAGAAGAAATGTTGAAAGTTCTTGACATTTTCCACATTGACTGACCTTCATGTCTTTAAATAATGATGGACTGTTTCTCTTTGCTTAATGTGGACTTGGTCTTATACCAAATAGGGCTGTCTTCTGTATATCAACCCTACCTTGTCAAAACACAACTGATTGGCTCAAACGAAAGAAATTCCACAAAATAACTTTTAACAAGGCACACCTGTTAACTGAAATGAATTCCAGGTGACTACCTCATGAAGCTGGTTGAGAGAATGCCAAATGTGTGCAAAGGTGTCATCGAGGCAAGGGGTGGCTACTTTAAAGAATCTCAAATATAAAATATAGTTTGATTTGTTTAATACTTTTTGGTTACTACATGATTCATAGTTTTGATGTCTTCACTATTCACTATTATTCTACATTGTAGAAAATAGTAAAAAAATATATATATATATTTTACCTTTATTTTACTAGGCAAGTCAGTTAAGAACTTAAGAACAAATTCTTATTTTCAATGACGGCCTAGGAACAGTGGGTTAACTGCCTGTTCAGGGGCAGAACGACCTTGTCAGCTCGGGGATTCGAACTTGCAACCTTTCGGTTACTAGTCCAACGCTCTAACCACTAGGCTACCCTGCCGCCCCAAGAATACCCTGGAATGAGTAGGTGTGTCCAAACTTTTGACTGGTACTGTATATATATATATATTTTTTTTTTTTAATCGTTCAAAAGCCAGCTGTTACCGGCTAACAGGAACCCTGCTGGTAAAACAGGGAAAAACAGTCAGTCTGTTTGTAAGCAGAAGTTATACTACAAGGTCATTTTTGGAGGAAATCTAACCGAATAACTGAGTCAAGAAAATGAGTAACGTATTTCTCTCTACAACGCTCTTGGGAGGGGAGACAAATTGTCAAATGTCACCCTCGGCAAGACACATTCATCATTTCAGTGGTGTGTGTGTGTAACAAAACCCCTCGTGGAGAGGAAAGGGTATGAAGGCAGTTATTGACCACTGTTGCCATTTCAGGAAACGGTATGAAATAGTGTTCACGTAAGAGTGTTCTCCAACAGCCATTTGTCACTTCATGTCCCACTTACTGAAATAAATAATGCCACCTGTGTAAATTGAGACTTTATTCTCTTCTATCAAAAATAAGCTTTTCAGAAAAAACTTCTGACGTCTGGTACAAAACTGATAACAGAAGAAGTAGTGAAAGACAAAAATCTGTCTTTCCCGCTACAGATTGAATTCTGTGCTGCACCCTTCATGTAACCACACCAACTGTTAACCCACCCAGCATAGACCACTGCTTTAGATTTAAACGACACACCTACTCATCTTATTGCTGGATAGAGATAGTGTGGTAGTGTGCATGCATGAGTGCGCCTGAGAGAGACACAGACAAAGAGCATGAGTGACTGAAGAAATTCGGCTTGTCACCAAAAGCACTCACAAACTTCTACAGATGCACAATCGAGAGCATCCTGGCGGGCTGTATCACCGCCTGGTACGGCAACTGCTCCGCCCTCAACCGTAAGGCTCTCCAGAGGGTAGTGAGGTCTGCACAACGCATCACCGGGGGCAAACTACCTGCCCTCCAGGACACCTACACCACCCAATGTTACAGGAAGGCCATAAAGATCATCAAGGACATCAACCACCCGAGCCACTGCCTGTTCACCCCGCTATCATCCAGAAGGCGAGGTCAGTACAGGCGCATCAAAGCTTCTATCTCAAGGTTAAACAGCCACCACTAACATTGAGTGGCTGCTGCCAACACACTGTCATTGACACTGACTCAACTCCAGCCACTTTAATAATGTGAATTGATGGGAAATGATGTAAATATATCACTAGCCACTTTAAACAATGCTACCTTATATAATGTTACTTACCCTACATTATTCATCTCATATGCATACATATATACTGTACTCTATATCATCGACTGCATCCTTATGTAATACATGTATCACTAGCCACTTTAACTATGCCACTTTGTTTACATACTCATCTCATATGTATATACTGTACTCGATACCATCTACTGTATCTTGCCTATGCTGCTCTGTACCATCACTGATTCATATATCCTTATGTACATATTCTTTATCCCCTTACACTGTGTATAAGACAGGAGTTTTGGAATTGTTAGTTAGATTACTTGTTGGTTATTACTGCATTGTCGGAACTAGAAGCACAAGCATTTCGCTACACTCGCATTAACATCTGCTAACCAGATGTGATTTGATTTGATTTGACTGAGTGCAAGGCAAAAAGAGAGAGACACAGAGAAAGAGCATGAGTGACTGAGTGCAAGGCAGAAAGAGAGAGACACAGAGAAAGAGCATGAGTTACTGAGTGCAAGGCAGAAAGAGAGAGACACAGGGAAAGAGCATGAGTGACTGAGTGCAAGGCAGAAAGAGAGAGACCAACAGAGAAAGTAAAAGAGAGAGAGAGTGTTGGTACTGGTAGGTGTCTTACCAAACAGCTGTGTTGGGTTAGCACTGCTGGTGGCCTTCTCATAGTTGGTGAGTCCCTCGTAGATTACCTTACCCACCACTGCATACAGACACTCCAACTCCTCATACCTAGACGACACAGTTGACGTGCCTGGGAGACGAACAGGAAAAGCCAACATATTTGATTATAGTAGAATAAAGCTCTCTATTTAGTAGGGAGAAGGAGAATGGGAGAGCGAGGGAGGAGAGAAGAAAGAGATGGAAAGATTATTTGGAATCGGAGCAGACCCCTTGGACTAATATGTATTAATGAAAAAGGTGACTCTTGTCGAAGTAAAAAGTATGAATTCCTAGCTGTAGGAGCAGAATAAGGCCTAGTCTCTGGTGTGTTTCAGATAGATGTGTGTGTGTTCTGCCCTCTCCCACTGTCCCTTTAATCACCGACATGACAGTACAATGAGATGATAAAAGACAATGTGATTTACAGCTCTGTTCATTACTCTGGATAAGACTTCTAGCCATGTACAGTTCAGTCTCAAGAGGGAGAGGACACATCTCTGAGGTAAGGTTGGGCTTTGGTTTGAGGGGGGCTGCAGCGATCCACAGAGAGAAAAACAATCATTGTCAGACATTTGGGGAAGCACTCAGATAAGCTTGTCTGAGGAAGCTCATGAATAGGGAGGAGTGGAGGAGATGGAGGGATGGGTGGAGGAGGGGAAGTCCTGGTGGACTTACTTTAGTTATCTCTACTACACTGATTGAGGCTGCTTCACATCATGACTAAATAATGACAGGGAACTGATAAGGGACAAAGGAAGTCAAATAGGAAGACAGACTGAAACTTAGGCGCTGAGGAAAACAACTGACTGAAGGTGAAATGCCAGGAAGGAACTTTGCAAGAACCCCACTACAATAACTGCCTCGTTGAAAAGACAACAGCTATTCATGGTTGATGTAAGTGGATGTGAGTATTTCAAATCATTTATAATGCCATGATGAGGCTTTATGACACAACATACGCCATCAGAGCGTGCAACAGAATATTGTACGGTCTACACTCGGTTTGTTGTTTATATTCAATATTTTTCATTAAATCAATTTAATTCAGAACTAAAGTTTTGTTTCTAAGGATTCCACGACACAGTTAGCCTTTGGCTGGGACTGCAAGTTTGTGTTCCATTTTTTTGTGTGTATTCTGCTAGTGCTAGCTGGTTGTACCACAGACACCTGTCGTCATAGTGGGAAAGAATCATTGTTATTTTTTCGTAAAACAACTGGTTGCAGTAAAGAGCCAACCTGGATACTAAGGAGATCCTGAGGGAAATCGACGAGTACCAACAGCTTTACGCTATGGAGGAACAACATACTCCATCATGGAAAGATCCGACCACCTCACAAAGTAACTTTAGCCTGACAAACAAAGAAAAACCGATTCATCTACAGACACGGACTGTTTTCTTACCGTTGAATTAGAGGCTAGTGCTCTGACTGGAATCCATGCAACACTGGAAAGGTTGTGTGAAGAGCCCTGTGGACCCTGTCCAAATGGAGTGTGCTATAAAGGGAATAGGGTGTCATTTGAGACACACATTATGAGTGTGGAGGTTGAAGTGAAATTTCCAAACAGACCGCATCTGCCTAGTGCTATTGCACAGCACACGCCTTCTCCCTATACTACCTTGTTTCCAGGAAAATGATTCAGTCAATTATTGAATATGTCAGTGGAGGCACACACACACACACACACACACACACACACACACACACACACACACACTCACACTCGCACTAGCGCACACGCACGGACAGCATCTGCTCTTCGCTCGAGGAGAACAATTAAGAGGAAGCTAAGTATAAGAAAAACATAAGTAATTGGGGGGGGGTCTGGCGCTGCACCGCTGAAATTAAAACACTGCAGTCCAGCAGGGAACACTCACTGTTAAGAATTTTAATTTCCATTTTGGGCCTTTTAATATTATGTTCTTTTACCATGTCGGTGTTTGTGTGGGTGAAAACATTTGAGAGGATGTTCCCATGCGTCCGTGAGTGTGAAAGAGAGAGGGAAGAGTGGGTTGGTTGGTTACCTTGGCATTGAGCTCGTCATTGAAATGTGGGTCATTGGAAGAAGAGGGTTCGAGCGATAATGTAGTTCTTCGGGATCTCCTTCTCCACATGGTCCTTTAGGAAGGTCTTGTTGCACAGGAAACAACCCGTAAACACCCTCAGCAGCTGGAACAGCAGCTCAATCTCATTGAAGTTACGCCTGGAGGAGAGGGGGGGTGAGTAAACAGTGAGTAGAACACTGACAGTGTGTGAGCATGCAAGGTATAAAAAATAAAGATTTACATGAAAGATAGATGACAGTCAATGATGCATCTTGATCTTAGAAGTATTGACCAACCCAGGCAGTTTCATACTGAAGTGGTAGTGCAAATTTTGCATATTTATGTCACGTTCTGACCATCGTTCTTGTGTGTTTTCCTTGTTTTAGTGTTGGTCAGGACGTGAGCTGGGTGGGCATTCTATGTTGTGTGTCTGGTTTGTCTATTTCTATGTTTGGCCTGATATGGTTCTCAATCAGAGGCAGGTGTTAGTCATTGTCTCTGATTGGGAACCATATTTAGGTAGCCTGTTTTGTGTTGGGTTTTGTGGGTGATTGTTCCTGTCTTTGTGTTTGTGGCACCAGATAGGACTGTTTCGTTTTTTTCACGTTTCTTGTTTTGTAGATTGTTGTATTTTCATCTTTATTAAAGCTGTACCAAACTAACCACACTGCATTTTGGTCCACCTCTCTTTCACCAGAAGAAAACCGTTACAATTTACAGCAGTATCAGGGTGTGTGGGTTTTTTAGTACATACGTGCAGTGGCTGAGCAGACTGTAGGCCATTAGCTTGGGCTCCTTCCAGTCGTTGGCGACCATGTTGTCTGTGCGGTGTTGTTCCTGGAAGGCCTAACTGGCTCAACCCTTCTCGTTGTTCACTATGATACTGATGATCTGAGGAAAGAGAGCAGTGGACACATTGGTGTGAGAAGGTGTAGCTGTTGGAAAGGATTGGATAGGTGAAAGAAATATGGCTGAAACTAGCCGGTCAGTGGTAGATTTACATGAAGTCTCACGGGGTAAGGGAGGGTGAATTTGTGTGAGTTTGCCTGAGTGAGTGTGTAATAATGTTAATCATAATTAGGTCGGTGCTTATATTTGTCCTAGTGTGTGTGTGTGTGTGTGTGTGTCTCCGTGTCTGTGCATCAGCGTGCAGCCATCCTCACCGTGATGGCCTGGAACTGCAGGTCGAGCCTGGCGGTGTTGGTGGACCCAGACCTGGCTGTGGCTGCGGTACCAGCAGGGGGGTGAAGCGGCTGGGGTTGGAGGCCAGCATGTCCGTCAGGGGCTTGGCTTCTTTTTGTTTCAGGAAGCTCTGGACCACAACAGATGAAAGGGAATTAGGGGAATGGGAATTATCTCATGCACTCATGGAGCAAAGGGTCTGAATGAGAACACCCGGAGCATAATGTTAGCAGTCATAACTGCAATACTATCTGACATCAAAAGGATTCCTCCACAGAGTTAAAGCGCCGTAGTGAGACGTAATGTGCCCGAGGCTCTTGGGCAGGATGGTGTTGACATCAGCTCCACAGAGTTAAAGCGCCGCAGTGAGACGTAATGTGCCCGAGGCTCTTGGGCAGGATGGTGTTGACATCAGCTCCACAGTGTTAAAGCTCCGTAGTGAGACGTAATGTGCCCGAGGCTCTTGGGCAGGATGGTGTTGACATCAGCTCCACAGAGTTAAAGCGCCGTAGTGAGACGTAATGTGCCCGAGGCTCTTGGGCAGGATGGTGTTGACATCAGCTCCACAGAGTTAAAGCGCCGTAGTGAGACGTAATGTGCCCGAGGCTCTTGGGCGGGATGGTGTTGACATCAGCTCCACAGAGTTAAAGCTCCGTAGTGAGACGTAATGTGCCCGAGGCTCTTGGGCAGGATGGTGTTGACATCAGCTCCACAGAGTTAAAGCTCCGTAGTGAGACGTAATGTGCCCGAGGCTCTTGGGCAGGATGGTGTTGACATCAGCTCCACAGAGTTAAAGCGCCATAGTGAGACGTAATGTGCCCGAGGCTCTTGGGCAGGATGGTGTTGACATCAGCTCCACAGAGTTGGAAGAGGGGGGGGGGGGGGGGCAAACAGTCAGTTAACCATCTACATGACAAATTGATGTGTTGACATTTCAAGCCAAAGCACATAACAAACACTCTGGACAGAGTTCATGATGGGTGATCGGACATCTAAAGTTGTAATTAAACAGTAAGAGAGATTGAAAAGAAAGTGGAGGAGAACTATAATTCAGGGGTAGATAGGTGGGTATGAGGAGATGAGCAGAGGGAGAAAGAGACAGGGAGAGTACCTCTGAGCATGGCCCTCAAACTCCATGACCAGAGTCTAAGGAGCTGATGGGATCAGAAGGAACAGATTGATAATGGCCGAACATATCTTCATCTCCTAGAGGGAGGGAGAGAGTGAGTAAGAGACAGAAGGAAGGCAGGAAGACCGAGAGAGTGTTCATGAGCCCCTGAGTTCTTCTGCAAAAAAAATATAGACATAGATGAAAGTAGATCAACTTAATTTCTTTGCCTCAACATCAATCCAAATCCAAATTCCATACCTAAAACCTTGATTTTGGACAAAATGACCTGAATGACCCCCCCCCCAGCATTGAACACACCCAGGTCCCACAACTGCACAACCCCCCCCCCCCCCCCCCAACAAGACCCGGGGGGCAGCAGGTAGAGTTGGATGGCTGTCTGATAGAGCTGGCTGCTCTACGGACTGACGTGAGAGAACTTGAAGTAGCACACATGGCACTGAAGGACGAGGTCAGAAAGCTGAGGTGTGACACAGAGCAGGAAACACAAGCCAGCAGAACAGCCCAACTCAGACCAGGACCACAACCTCAATACCCCAATGGGATAGACAACACAGTACCCACCAACCCAACAGACCCTACCTCTTCCCAACAGCCCTCTTGTCAGCTCCCCCGATAGCCCTCCTGACAACCCCCCCTCCCCCTGTCCACTGAGGACACACAAAAGCCAGAGATTGTGCTCCTCATTGACTCAAATGGCAAATACATTCAAGAGGATAAACTTTTTCCCAAACACAAAGTGGCTAAACTCTGGTGCCCAAACACTAGGCATGCCCTGGAGCTGTTGTCAGAGGACTAACTAGGGTCCTCCAGCCACACCATAATTCACACAGGCACAAATGACCTGAGGGCCAGAAGGAAAGGGTGGCAACAGCACTCAAGGGAGTGATTGAAAAAGCTACTTTCCCCAACAAACAAGTGGTTATTTCCATCCTGCTACCACGAAAATACTTCACTCTGCCACCATACAGCGGGTGATTGCAAGCATTTCGCGAGACTGTTCCTCACAATCTAATGTAAAACAACACTAGACACTGTGGAACACAAAGCTTTTACTATCTCATCCTGGAATATACAAGGTCTGAGGTCATCTGCCTTTGGCCTAAAGAGCAGGAAACTGGACTTCATCAAAGAAATTGGAAATACAGACATTGTTATTCTATAAGAAACCTGGTATAGAGGAGACAGGCCCACTGGTTGCCCTCTAGGTTACAGAGAGCTGGTAGTCCCATCCACCAAATTACCAGGTGTGAAACAGGGAAGAGACTCAGGTGGTATGCTAATTTGGTATAGAGCAGACCTAACCCACTCCATTAAATTTGTCAAAACAGGAACATTTTACATCTGGCTAGAAATGAATAAGGACATTATCTCAACAGAGACAAATGTACAGCTTTTTCATCCTAGAGAGGGAGATCAACAATTTCCAGGCTCAGCGACATGTACTAGTCTGTGGCGACCTAAATGCCAGAACTGGACAAGAAGCCCTCAGCACACAGGGGGACAAACACCTACCTGGAGGTGACAGCATTCCCTCCCCCATATGCCCCCTAGACACAACTACGACAACATAACCACCAGTTCTGTTGGACGCTGGGTATGTACACAGTCAATGGTAGGCTTTGAGGGAACTCCTATGGTAGGTATACCTATAACTCATCTCTTGGCAGTAGTATTGTAGACTGCTTTATCACTGACCTCAACCTAAAGTCTCTTAGAGCGTTCAGGGTCAGTCCACTGACACCGCTATCAGATCACAGCAAAATCACACACTACTTGATCAGAGCTATGCTCAATCCTGAGGCATCAAAGCCAAATTAACTGAATCATATTAAGAAATGCTATTGCTAGAATAAAAATAGTGTGGAAATCTACCAAAAAAACAATTAGGCAACAAAATTCAATCCCTTATAGACAATTTCCTGGACAAAAGGTTTCACTGTAATAGTGAAAGTGTAAACTTGGCAGTAGAAAACCTAAACAGTATATTTGACCTCTAGTCTTCCTTATCAAATCTAAAAATGTCAAGCAGACAACCTAATAAAAGTAACAACCATGACAAATGGTTTGATGAAGAATGCAAAAACCTAAAAGAAATTGAGAAACCTGTCCAACCATAAACATAGAGACCCAGAAAACCTGAGTCTTTGCCTTCATTATTGTGAATCACTAAAACAATACAGAAATACACTACAGAAAAAGAAGGAACAGCATGTCAGAAATCAGCTCAATGTAATTGAAGAATCCATAGAATCTAACCACTTATGGGATCATTGGAAAACTCTAAACAAACAACAACACAAAGAGTTGTCTATCCAAAATGGAGATGTATGGATAAACCACTTCTCCAATCTTTTTGGCCAAAAAACAAGAACAAACAGCCAATACATATATGTGATCAAATACAAATCTTAGAATCAAGGGCTCCCGAGTGGCGCAGCGGTCTAAGGCACTGCAGGCGTCACTACATACACCCTGGTTTGAATCCAGGCTGCATCACAACTGGCCGTGATTGGGAGTCACATAGGGCGGAGCACAATTGGCCCATCACTGTCTGGGTTTGGCCAGTGTAGGCCGCCATTGTAAATAAGAATTTGTTCTCAACTAACTTGTCTAGTTAAATAAAGGTAAAAAACTATTAAAGACTATGAGAACCCACTGGATTCTCCAATTACATTGAATGAACTACAGGACAAAATACAAACCCTCCAACGCAAAAAAGCCTGTGGGGTTGATGGTATCATAAATCAAATGATGAAATATACAGACCACAAATTCCAGCTAGCTATACTTAAACTCTTTAACAACATCCTAATCTATGGTATCTCCCCTCATAATTGGAACCAAGGACTGTTCACCCCAAGAATTTGACCCCAATAACTACTGGGGGATATGCATCATTGTTAATATCCTCTGCATTATCATTAAAAGCAGACTCATACATTTCCTCAGCGAAAACAATGTACTGAGCAAATGTCAAAATGGGTTTTTACCAAATTACCATACGGCAGACCACGTATTCACCCTGTACAACCCAATTTACAAACAAAAACACAAAAACAAAGTTAAAGTCTTGTTGGAAGAAAGTGTTGAGTGTGGAAGAAAGACACTACATTATAAATCCATGTACACAAACAACAAGTGTGTGGTTAAAATTGGCAAAAACACACATTTCTTTCCACAGGGCCGGGGGCTGAAACAGGAATGCAGGTTAAGCCCCATCCTCTTCAACATATACATCAACGAATTGGCGAGGGCACTAAAACAGTATGCAGCACCCATCCTCACACTACTAGAATCTGAAGTCAAATGTCAACTGTTTGCTGATGATCTGGTGCTTCTGTTCCCAACCAAGGACGGCCTACAGCAGCACCTAGATCTCCAGCACAGATTCTGCCAGACCTGGACCCTGACAGTAAATCTCAGTAAGACAAAAATAATTGTGTTCCAAAAAAAGAATAATCAAAAATGTAACCATCTTACATATAAAACCTTATTTGTTCAGTAAAGAAATGTGAATAACTCAAGACGGGTTAATGAGGAGGGAGTGCACATATGATTCACATAACTCTGCAATGTTGGGTTGTATTGGAGAGAGTCTCAGTCTTAAATCATTTTCCACACACAGTCTGTGCCTGTATTTAGTTTTCATGCTCATGAGGGCCGAGGATCTACTCTCACATAGGTACATGGTTGCAAAGAGCATCGGTGTCTTAACAGCGCGATTTGCCAAGGCAGGATACTCTGAGTGCAGCCCAATCCAGAAATCTGGCTGTGGCTTCTGAATAAATTCAATTTTCACAGAACAGCTTGTTGCAATTTCGATGAGGCTCTCTTGTTCAGATATCGGTAAGTGGACTGGAGGCAGGGCATGAGAGGGATAATGAATCCAGTTGTTTGTGTCATCTGTTTTGAGAAAGTACCTGCGTATTTGCGCACCCAACTCACTCAGGTGCTTTGCTATATCACATTTGACATTGTCCATAAGCTTGTGTTCATTTGCACACAAAAACATCATACAATGATGGAAAGACCTCTTGTATTGTCCTTGTTAATGCAGACAGAGAAGAGCTCCAACTTTTTATTCATAGCCTCAATTTTGTATACAGCTGAATACAGTTGTGGAGAGTCCCTGTAATCATAAATTCAGATCATTCAGGTGAAAAAACATTGCCCAGGTAGGCCAGTTGTGTGAAAAACTAATCATCAAGCAAGCGGTCAGACAAGTGAAAATGAAACTTTAAGCTTGTATCTCAATTTTTTTTAAACGTGTCAATACTTTCCCCCTTGATAACCAGCACACTTCTGTATGTTGTAAAAGCGTTACATGGTTTCTGCATAGTGCAGAAAATACACAAGAGTTCAGGGGCCTTGCTTTAACAAAGTTAACCATTTTCATTGTAGTGTCCAAAACGTCTTTCAAGCTGTCAGGCATTCCCTTGGCAGCAAGAGCCTCTCGGTGGATGCTGCAGTGTACCCAAGTGGCGTTGGGAGCAACTGCTTGCACGCGTATTACCTCTCCACTATATCTCCCTGTCATGGCTTTTGCGCCATCAGTACAGATACCAACACATCTTAACCACCAAAGTCCATTTGATGTCACAAAGCTGTCCAGTACTTTAAAAATATCCTCTCCTGTTGTCCTGATTTCCAGAGGTTTGCAGAAGAGGAAGTCTTCCTTAATTGACCCCCCATATACGTAACGGACATATACCAGGAGCTGTGCCAGGCCCGCCACAACTGTTGACTCATCCAGCAGTAACGCACATCATTCACTGGCTTGCATGCAAAGCAGTAATGGTTTCAAAACATCTCCTGTCATGTCACTGAAGCGTCGTGAAACAGTGTTGTTTGATGAAGATATTGTCTGTATAGTTTTTGTTGGCCTTTTCCCCCAGCATTGTCCCAGCCATATGTGCGGCAGCAGGAATAATTAAAAGACCTCCACTATAGCATGGGGCTTGCCTGTCCTAGTCACTCTGTAGCTCACCATATAAGACGCTTCTAGACCCTTCTTAGTAATAGCATCTGTTGCTTGTATACTTACTACTAGAAAGTCATCTTAATTCTCACTCAAAACTATACGTTTTGTTTCTAAATGTCTGAGCAAGAGTGAAGGTTTCATTGTGAGATAGAGTTGTGAGATAGTTATTTTGCACCTATAACACACTGTGGCTGAGGAAAGGCACTACTCCTAATATAAGTGAACCCCAAATCAATGTAGTTCTCATCATATTAGCGCCTCTTCGATGGTTCAACGTCCCTGTCTGTTGTTCGGTGTTTCCCAGGTATGGGGGCAGTAGCTCTTCGGCTGCATCAGATTCACAACTGTCAGTGTCCATGCTAGCTGGGCTAACAACAAATGTAGAATTACTGATGCCAGCATTGGATGTGCTTGTGGAAGCAGAACAACTTGTGTCGTCGACAGCTGCAGGTGTAGTACTTCTGGTAGTAGCAGTAACCAGTAGAGCAGGTATGTGGACACGGGCCTTTTTTGACCATTTAGCAATTTTCGAGCAAACGGAATGAGCAGCAGCTACGTTTGGCTACATTCGGACCGTTAGTGGAATTCCCAAGAGAGAGTACCGGGTAATGTGATTGGATGTAAATAATTTGACTAGGCTACCTGTATTTGACATTGTGTTGTTATTTCACTAAACACTAGATGGTTTCATTTTATTTTTGGCAGTGAAACGGGGCTACTCAGGTGAGAGAAAAAAACCTCACCCATAATGTATAGCCCCGTTTGAAAATATAAATGGACTGCTTGAAATGTGAAGAAAATTATTATTACCGTAATTGCTGGACTATTAAGCGCACCTGAATATAAACCGCACCCACTGAATTATAAAAAAATATGTATTTTGTACATAAATAAGCCGTACATGTCTATAAGCCGCAGGTGCCTACCGGTACATTGAAACAAATTAACTTTACACAGCCTTTAAACGAAACACGGCTTGTATTAAAAATAAATAGGCTTTAACGAAGCACGGCTTGTAACAAAAATTAAAACAGTAGCCTACCAAGCCTCCTCATGTGCACTGAAACCACTGAAGTCATCTCCTTCGGTGTCGGAGTTGAATAGCCTCAGAATTGCTTCATCCGATGTTGGATCGTTTTCATTGTCGCTCTCGTCACTTTCATCCGGAGGCAAATACCCGCTGAGCTCATGCTGCCCCTTCAACACGCAGCAGTCCAGCCTTTCGAAAACCGTTGATGATAGTGGATTTTTTGAAGTAGCGGCTTATAGTCCGGAAATTACGGTATTATTATTATTTTTTTAATTATGTGAATCACAGTTTTGACGTACCCCCGACGGCATTGCACATAGTACCCCAGTTTGGGAATACCTTCCCTAGAGCACACAAAAAACTATACATACCTCGGCCTAAACATCAGCGCCACAGGTAAGCTGTGAACGATCTGAGAAACAAGGCAAGAAGGGCCTTCTATGCCATCAAAAGGAACATAAAATTCTACATACCAATTAGGATCTGGCTAAAAATGCTTGAATCAGTTATAGAACCCATTGCCCTTTATGGTTGTGAGGTCTGGTATCCGCTCACCAACCAAGAATTCACAAAATGGGACAAACACCAAATTGAGACTGCATGCAGAATTCTGCAAAAAATATCCTGCATGTACAACGTAAAACACCAAATAATGCATACAGAACAGAATTAGGCCGAAACCCGCATATTATCAAAATCCAGAAAAGAGACGTTAAATTCTACAACCATCTAAATGGAAGTGATTCCCAAAACTTCCATAACAAAGCCATCACCTACAGAGAAACTAACCTGGAGAAGAGCCCCCTAAGCAAGCTGGTCCTGGGGCTCTGTTCACAAACACAAACAGACCCCACAGAGCCCCAGAACAGAAACACAATTAGACCCAACCAAATCATGAGAAAACAAAAATATATTTGCGTGACACATTGGAAAGAATTTACAAAAAAACAGAGAACTAGAATGCTTTTTGTCCCTAAACAGAGTGTACACAGTGGCAGAATACCTGACAGACCTGTCTCTCAAGAGAAGACAAGCTATGTGTACACTGCCCATAAAATGTTGTAACTTCCTAACCTCCTGCCAAATGTATGGCCATATTCGAGACACATATTTCCCCACAAAGAATTCAAAAACAAATAAAATTTTCCTGAACAGGAAAAAAAGGGGAAATTGGTTAAACAAACAGGTATAATTGTGCTTTCCTCTGAATCCCTCAATCTACCTCTCTCTGTCCCTCCTCATCCCCCTCTCCCCTACTCACTATTTCTTCATCATCCAAATCTCTCCACATCACCCCTCTTCCCTCTGTATCCCTCCCTACAGACTCCACCACCTCATCCTCTTGCCCTTTCTAACTGTTTTCCTGTGTGTTTGACCTGGTGGCCACGGTGGCCTTGATGTCAGCCCCCTCAAAGAGAAGAGGAGAGGCAGTCGAACAGAGGGCCAATTTACACATTATTACCACTAGGTTTAAGGAGCGGAGAAAGAGGAGGACAAAATTAGGAGATAATGGATGCTGTTTGTGCAGAGGTGGGCAGGCACCCCGTCACCTTTTCTGTCCCTTTACAAGGTTATCTGTCAGAGAGATAACGAGAGGCGAGACGGTGGCTTTGCTACTGGCTCTGCTCTCTGGCTGGCGCCTAATTAATCATTAATTGTAATATGGCCACTCACTTCTCATGTAGAGCAGGCCACACTGAGGTGGTGTCAGGGTGTATGTGTCAAGGACTCTTCCTGTGTGTTCATACCCACACAGCCATAGCTGCGCTGGCCTCCCTTGTGGTTTATCACCACCACCACAGGTGTTGCTGAGATAGAGACAGAGAGAGAGAGAGAGATTCAATGAATAGGAATATATAGTCTGAAGTTTACATACACCGTAGCCAAATACATTTAAACTCCGTTTTTCACAATTCCTGACATTTAATCCTAGTAAATATTCTCTGTCTTCGGTAAATTAGGATCACCACTTTATTTTAAGAATGTGAAATGTCAGAATAATAGTAGAGAGAAGGATTTATTTCAGATTATATTTCTTTCAGAAGTTTACATACAATCAATTAGTATTTGGTAGCAGTGCCTTTAAATAGCTTAACTTGGGTCAAATGTTTCGGCTAGCCTTCCACAAGCTTCCCACAATAAGTTGGGAGAATTTTGTCCCATTCCTCCTGACAGAGCCGATGTAACTGGGTCAGGTTTGTAGGCCTCCTTGCTCGCACATACTTTTTCAGTTCTGCCCACAAATTTTCTATGGGATTGAGGTCAGGGAGTTGTGATGGCCACTCTAATACCTTGACTTTGTTGTCCTTGTAAGCCATTTTGCCACAACTTTGGAAGTATGCTTGGGGTCATTGTCCATTTGATAGACCCATTTGCGACCAAGCTTTAACTGACTGATGTCTTGAGATGTTGTTTCAATATTTCCACATAATGTTCCTACCTCATGATGCCATCTATTTTTTGAAGTGCACCAGTTCCTCCTGCAGCAAAGCACCCCCACAACATGATGCTGCCACCCCCGTGCTTCACGGTTGGGATGGTGTACTTCGGCTTGCAAGCCTCCCCCTTTTTCCTCCAAACATAACAATGGTCATTATGGCCAAACTGTTCTATTTTTGTTTCATCAGACCAGAGGACATTTCTCCAAAAAGTTTGATCTTTGTCGCCATGCGCAGTTGCAAACCGTTGTCTGGCTTCTTTAGGGCAGTTTTGGAGCAGTGGATTCTTCCTTGCTGAGCAGGCTTTCAGGTAATGTTGATATAGGACTCGTTTTACTGTGGATATAGATACGTTTGTGTCTGTTTCCTCCAGCATCTTCACAAGGTCCTTTGCTGTTGTTCTGCGATTGATTTGCACTTTTCGCTCCATGGTACGTTCATCTCTAGGAGACAGAACGAGTCTCCATTCTGAGCGGTATGATGGCTGTATGGTCCCATGGTGTTTATACTTGCGTACTATTGTTTGTACAGATGAACGTGGTACCTTCAGGCATTTGGAAATTGCTCCAAACTTGTGGAGGTCTACAATTTTTTCACTGAGGTCTTGGCTGATTTATTTTGATTTTCCCATGCAAAGAGGCACTGAGTTTGGATGTAGGCCTCGACAAGTACACCTCCAATTGATTCAAATGATATCAATTAGCCTATCAGAAGCTTCTAAAGCCATGACATAATTTTCTGGAATTTTCCAAGCTGTTTAAAGGCACAGTAAACTTAGTGTATGTAAACTTCTGACACACTGGAATTGTGATACAGTGAATTATAAGTGAAATAATCTGTCTGTAAACAATTGTTGGAAAAATTGCTTGTGTCATGCACAAATGAGATGTCCTAACCGACTTGCCAAAACAATAGTTTGGAAACAAGAAATGTGTGGAGTGGTTGAAAAACTAGTTTTAATGACTCCAACCTAAGTGTACGCAAACTTCTGACTTCAACTGTATTTTACTTTATAAGGACTGAATGCTAAATTAAGGCTACCAAGCTTGCTAGGACAAAGAGATACAACTTCAATTAGCACTGACATGTGAAGTGTGAGGTTTCAAAGCCCTTGAGCCCAACAATGGCAGGAGAATCACATGCACAGGGCTTTGAAGCCGCCTCCCGCTGTTCAGAGTTCCCGATGTTCAGAGTTCATTAAAATACACCATCTATATGTAAAAAATGATAAGGCAAGAAAAGAGGACAAAATGAAGCTCCTTATGGAAAATCAAGAGACACTTTTTGCTGACTGTTATAAAAATGGGAACGTAAGCAACTAAATCTTGCACACAATCCATCCCCTGGCATGGCACAGTGCTATATTAACACACAACCCCTCTGTTAAGACGGGTGGGTGGAAACTCAGGATATTAGACATTGAGGAGGAGTCAGCAAATGCGAACGTGTACAAATCTGGAACAGTAATGGTAGAGAGAAACCCCAAACAGTTTAAACTGGACTTTCAGATTATCAAAGAGATAAGCTCTTTCTTGAGAAAGATACCCCCACACCGAGCATGTCAGACCAGACCTCTTTATTAAACAACCCCACAGACGAGCAACCCCAAGCGTAAAGTCAACTTCCCAGCACAGAGTACTACTCCCTCATGGAAATGAAGGATAAATTCACACAGCTGGATGTAAATCAGGTGGAACAGGAGGTGAACACAGCAACACCCTCCATAGGAAACCGCCCAAGCCACTACAAATTCTCCTTCACAGAAATCAGATTTTCTTTTTTTTTTAGCAGATTTTTTAGCTGATTTTCTGATAGAGCTGCAAAATCTGGACCCCTACAAATCAGCCGGGCTAGACAATCTGGCCCCTCTCTTTCTAAAATTATCTCCCGAAATTGTTGCAACCCCTATTACTAGCCTGTTCAAACTCTCTTACATATCGTTGGAGATTCCCAAAGACTGGAAATCTGCCGCGGTCATCCCCCTCTTCAAAGGGAGTGACTCTCTAGACCCAAACTGCTACAGACCTATATATATCCTACCCTGTCTTTCTAAGGTCCTAAATGGTATCATAACCGCCATCGACAAGAGACATTAATGTGCAGCCATATTCATCGACCTGGCCAAGGCTTTCGACTCTGTCAATCACCACATTCTTATTGGCAGACTCGACAGTGTTGGTTTCTCAAATGATTGCCTCGCCTGGTTTACCAACTACTTCTCTGATAGAGTTCAGTGTGTCAAATCGGGGGGCCTGTTGTCCGGACCTTTGGCAGGGTTCAATTCTCGGGCCGACTCTCTTCTCTGTATACATCTTGCTGCTGGTGATCTCTGATCCACCTCTACGCAGACGACACCATTCTGTTTAATCTGGCCAGTCTTTGGACACTGTGTTAACTAACCTCCAGACGAGCTTCAATGCCATACAACTCTTCTTCCGTGGCCTCCAACTGCTCTTAAATGCAAGTAAAACTAAATGCATGCTATTCAATCGAACACTGCCCGCACCTGCCCGCCCATCGAGCATCACTACTCTGGACGGCTCTGACTTAGAATACGTGGATAACTACAAATACCTAGGTGTCTGGTAGACTATAAATTCTCCTTCTAGACTCACATTAAACATCTCCAATCCAAAATTAAATCTAGAATCGATTTCCTATTTCGCAACAAAAACTGACCATCCTACCGATCCTTGACTTCGGCGATGTAATCTATGAAATAGCCTCCAACACTCTACTCAACAAATTGGATGCAGTCTATCACAGTGCCATGCATTTTGTCATCAAAGCCCCACACACTACCCACCACTGCGACTTGTACGCTCTCGTTGGTTGGCCCTCGCTTCGTACTCGTCGCCAAACCCACTGGCTACAGGTCATCTGCAAGTCTCTGCTAGGTAAAGCCCCGCCTTATCTCAGCTCACTGGTCACCATAGCAGCACCCACTCGTAGCACGTGCTCCAGCAGGCATATCTCACTGGTCACCCCCAAAGCCAATTCCTCCTTTAGTCACCTTTCCTTCCAGTTCTCTGCTGCCAATGACTCTTATCTCCCTCAGTAGCTTTAAGCACCAGCTGTCAGAGCAGTTCACAGGTCACTGCACCTGTATGTAGCCCATCTGTAAACAGCCCATCTATCTACCTCATCCCCATACTGTATTTATTTATTCATCTTGCTCCTTTGCATCCCAGTATGTCTACTTGCACATTTATTTTCTGCACATCTACCAGTCCAGTGTTTAATTGCTATATTGAAATTACTTTGCCACCATGGCCTTTTTATTGCCAAACACAGATTGTACTCCTTATGGACTCAAACGGAAAATATATACAAGAAAATAAACTTTTCCCAAACACAGTGTCTAAACTCTGATGTCCAAACACCCAGCGCACCCTAGACCTTCTGTCTGAGGACCAACTAGGGTCACCCAGCCACATAATAATTCACACTGGCACAAACGACCTGGGAGCACAGCAGGAAATGGTGGCCACAGCACTCAAGGGAGTGATTGAAAAAGCTTCTTCTACTTTCCCCAATGCACAAGTGGTTATCTCCACCTTGCTACTACGAAAAGACTCCCACCCTGCTACCATACAGCGGAAAAATACAAGTATTGCCCGTGACTGGCCTGAAAAAAACAAATGTTTACCTGTCCATCCTGGACTTGAACAGCCTTTTTGACCAGGTCCACCCATGCAAGTCAGCAGTGCCCACCTTCGCCCGCACCCTAAAGGACATCACCTTGAAACGCTGCCCCAACAAATCACACAGAAGCAACGGATCAATAGACACCCCGTCCACACCAGCACAACACTCTCCCAGACCTACGGGACCCCCCCCCCCCCCCAGCACCACATCCCCCACCCAAACCAGTCAACACCCTCCCAAGTCAACCGTGCCCACACCCCATTTAGGCCCCCCCAGATCAGACCTATGCCCCTCCTGCCCACCCCATGACCCTCACTCCCACAAAGTGGGCCTCAACATGGAAGTCACACAAACACCCGGGCCGTGAGCAGGCAAACAGGCCCGACCCCCACTCTTACACAAGCCCAATCCAATGGCATGTAGCAGATGCTCAGCAGGCTCTGCTTACACTTACTGGCCTGAGTCCAAACCACACTGTAATAGTCATATGTGTAAACATACTGAATTATAATTGGATGCATTTTACTGCTATATCATACTGCGCTATGATTGGTTAAGACCACCCAGGTGGTGAGGTCATCTTCGGTTGTTCATGGTATGAGACATGTGAACATGCCAGTTATAGCTAGCTAATAAAGGGCTATGTTTTGAAATATCCTGTCAGTACTGCAATTTAATATTTTGTACAAATCATGCAAAACAAGACACACACAGCCAAAAACATTGGACACTTTATGGAACACAAAGCCTTCACCATCTCATCCTGGAATATCCAAGGCCTTTGGCCTAAAAAGTAGGAACCTGGAATTCGCCAAATAATTCAGAAATACAGACATTTTCATCCTACAAGAAACATGATATAGAGGAGACGGACCCACTGGTTGCCCTCCAGTTTTCAGAGAGCTGGTAGTCCCATCCACCAAACTACCAAGTGTGGAACAGGGAAGGGACTCAGGGGGTATGCTAATTTGGTATAGCGCAGACCAAACTCACTCTATTAAATTAATCAAAACAGGAACATTTTACATTTGGCAAGAAATTAAAATGGAAATTATCAGAGAAAAATGTTATCCTGTGTGCTACCTATACCTCCACACTAGAATCCCAATACTTTAAAGAAGACAGCTTCTCCATCCTGGATGGGGAAATCAATCATTCCCACAAGTAATTTTTCCAACAATTGTTTACATGCAGATTATTTCAGTTATTATTCAATGTATCACAATTCCAGTGGATCAGAAGTTTACTTACATGACTTTAGAAGCTTCTGATAGGCTAATTGACATCATTTGAGTCAATTGGAGGTGTACCTGTGGATGTATGTCACGCCCTGACCTTAGAGATAATTTTTATGTCTCTATTTTGGTTTGGTCAGGGCGTGAGTTGGGGTGGGCACTCTGTTTTGTGATCTATGTTTTCTATTTCTTTGTGGTTGGCCGGGTATGGTTCTCAATCAGGGACAGCTGTCTATCGTTGTCTCTGATTGGGAACCATACTTAGGTACCCTTTTTCCCACCTGTGTTTGTGGGAGGTTGTATCTGTTTAGAGGACTTTGCTTTTGAGCTTCACGGTTTGTTTTTGAAGTGTTTTGTGTTTTGTTTGGCGTCATTTTGAGTAGAATAAGGGAAATGTACACTCACCACGCTGCACCTTGGTCCTCTCCTTCCAACAGCCGTGACAATGTAGGCCTACCTTCAAACTCAGTGCCTCTTTGCTTGACATCATGGGAAAATCTAAAGAAATCAGCCAAGACCTCAGAAAAAAATGGTAAACCTCCACAAATCTGGTTCATCCTTGGAAGCAATTTCCAAGTGCCTGAAGGTACCACGTTCATTTGTACAAACAAAAGTACTCAAGTATAAACACCATGGAACTACGCAGCCGTCATACCGCTCAGGAAGGAGACGCGTTCTGACGGAGTGCAAATCAATCCCAGAACAACAGCAAAGGACCTTCGGAAGATGCTGGAAACGGGTACAAAAGTATCTATATCCACAGTAAAACGAGTCCTATATCAGCATAACCTGAAAGGCCGCTCAGCAAGAAAGAAGCCACTGCTCCAAAACAGTCATAAAAAGCCAGACTATGGTTCGCAACTGCACATGGGAACAAAGATTGTACTTTTTGGAGAAATGTCCTCTGGTCTGATGAAACAAAAATAGAACTGTTTGGCCATAATGACCATCGTTATGTTTGGAGGAAAAAGGGGGAGGCTTGCAAGCCGAAGATCACCATCCCAACCGTGTGGCAGCATCATATTGTGGGGGTGCTTTGCTGCAGGAGGAACTGGTGCACTTCACAAAATAGATGGCTTCATGGGGAAGGAAAATTACGTGGATATATTGAAGCACTTGGTCGCAAATGGGTCTTCCAAATAGACAATGACCCCAAGCAAATTCCAAAGTTGTGGCAAAATGGCTTAAGGACAACAAAGTCGAGGTATTGGAGTGGCCATCACAAAGCCCTGACCTCAATCCTATAGAAAATGTGTGGGCAGAACTGAAAAAGCGTGTACGAGCAAGGAGGCGTACAAACCTGACTCAGTTACACCAGCTCTGTCAGGAGGGATGGGCCAAAATTCACCCAAATTAGTGTGGGAAGCTTGTGGAAGGCTACTCGAAATGTTTGACCCAAGTTAAACAATTTAAAGGCAAAGCTACCAATTACTAATTGAGTGTATGTTAAATGTATTTGGCTAAGGTGTATGTAAACTTCTGACTTCAACTGTACATAACTCACCTCCGTGAGTGTAATGTTTACTGTTCATTTTTTTTTTGTCATCTACTTCATTTGCTTGGGCAATGTTAACATACGTTTCCCATGCCAATAAAGCCCTTGAATTGAATTTCATTTAAGAGAGAGACAGACAGACAGACAGACAGACAGACACAGAGAGATGGTAATTAATTTATTCAAATAGTGACTACTACCATGAAGCCTTAATAGCGACTCCAAAACATGTGAGCCCAAACACAGCATTCTTCCTTCCTTTTTTTCCTTTCTTCCTTTCTTCCTTCTTTCCTATCTTTCTTCGTTACCATCATCTGGTCACAGAACTTGTCATTGAAGGAGTTGGAGAAGAGGCGTGTGACAGAGGTGAGGCGGTTGACCATGTAGTCCTCCAGCATCATCAACAGATGGGTATGGATCTGGTCCACCTCGATGGTAACCCCTTCCAGGAGACAGAACACAGGTAACCACATTTCCATAATCATTTTTCAATTCAGGACATTTTCATCACCATGAATCATGGTTTATTCTCACCAACTTAGTTTCCTCTCAACCCAAGAGCCCAGTAAAACAGGTCTGGTTTATCAGGTGCCTCAGAGAAAAGCTACAGCAAGAAGGCCAGGGCCAGTAATGTACGCACACACGGATGATGCATGGCAGACACATTCATTTTCCACTCTTTGCTCAGAACAATCACTCCATCCTGTATCGACCCCTCCCTGGCACACTCATTAGTGTTAGGCCAGGGAAGACAGGATGAGAGAAGGATTGGAGAAAATGAGAGCAGGAGAGAAGAGGATGGAGGGAGAATGGATGGATGGAGAGGTGAAGGTGTGGATAGGTAGATTGAGGGTAGAAAGGATGAAAGTCAGTGTTGCCTTGAGGAAGAGAGACAAATGTAGAAGACTTACAAGATCATTGATTAGATAGAATGGAGGGAAGGAGGAATGAGAGAGGGATGGGGTGGCGGGATAGAGGGATGAGATAGAGGGATGAAGGGAAGATATGGAGGGATAGAGAAAAGGTGTGAAACGAGAGTAAGCGATGAAGGAAGACAAATAGGAAAGGGATAAAGAAAGGAGGTGGAGGAGGATAAAAGAGAAGAGAAGAAAGGAAGAAAAAGGTCTGTGTTAAATACCAACCTTCACCATACAGGCCTCTCCTGCCTCATGTTACATTTCACATTTTTAAATGTAACCTTTATTTAACTAGGCAAGTCAGTTAAGAACAAATTCTTATTTACAATGACGGCCTGCCCCAGCCCAACCTGGACGACGCTGGGCCAATTGTGCGCCGCCCTATGGGACTCCCAATCACAACCAGATGTGATGCAGCCTGGATACAGGCCTCTCATACAGGCCTCTCATAGGCCTCTCCTGTCTCATACAGCCCTCTCTTTCCTCATACTCTCCTATATCCTGGAGGTGAAAATTGGTGGAGTTGAGGGCTTGGAACAGGGCAGCAATGATCTTCTTTCTGGACGAGGCAGGCTTTAATAGCAGGGCAGTGTCCTTAGCCTCACACAACTTCAACAGCTGGAGCAACAGCAAGAGCTGGAATCAATACGGATCAATGGAGGATCAAAATACAGAGCCAACTTACTAAAGTTCCCCTAATACACTGAACTCATTAGGGGAACATATTTTAAATAAATATAGACTAGACCACTTTGAAGGTATGAAAACAAAACCTTTGAAAAAACATTTGACTTTGTTATAAACTTTGCAAATAAGTCTGTTGCCATGGCTTGGCCTGTGACCTGAACCCATGGCCTCTCACCTCTGTGTAAATGACCTTATGCTCCATGACGTTGAGGTCCATGGTGAAGAGGCGTGGCTGCAGGGGTGTGCATAAGGTGTAGCCCTCCATCAGGGCATTGGCCGCCTGGTGGCTAGGCAGGTGCTTCTTAAAGAGGATCAACACAAGGTTAGGCTGTGGAGCGTGTTTTATTGTATGGCCAGATGGTAATGCTCACTAAGAACTTCATTCCAATATCTGTAGCATGTGCAGAGCAAAGACCATATCTAACACTGCCTCATTCCATTTCTATGTGCAACAACTTCCTGGTACGGCGTCTCAGACCCACGTCTTTGTGTGGCCCCATGATGACGGTGACAATCTTCCCGGTGACCTGGGCCAGCACCTACAGGGAGTGTAGGCCTGCTTCCTGACCGGGGAGTTGGGGAAGGTGACCTCTCTCACCAGGTCATGGGTGACCATGTGGAAGGACTTGTCCTGAGCAGCCAGCAGCTCCTCTGTCTTCTCCTCATCCTTCAGAGGGGTGGCTCAACGCACCAGGAGGCTGCTCCAGTGGTCTTTGCCATGGCTACTGCACCGTCAGATACCTGGAGGTAAAAGTTTAATAATAACTTCATATTTCACTATTGTTTTCACCCCACCGTGATACCCGACAGAAAAGTCCATAGGGGGCAGGGGCCGTCTTGCCATAGGAAATAACATTTCTTAATTTTATTGTTTCAACCCTGTATAGTCAAGTATATGTGTCAACACAAACCAAACAGCTACTGTTACCACAGATAACCGTACCTCTCAAGTGAGGTTCATCATGATGAAGAGCAGAGCCTTAAGGAAGGTGAGATGGTTCTGCAGGACCCAGATGACAGGTAGTCTCTACATCAGGAACTTAATGGACACCACCCCTCCCAGCTTGGCACGCCAGGTCTGCTCATAGCAGCTCACACACAGACGCTCCACGACATAGGAGACAGAGGCAGCTGGCATGCCTGGGGAGGGAGACGAGGAATGAAGGGGGGAGGGGGTGAGGGATGAAGGGGGGAGAGGAGGGAGATGAGGAATGAAGGTGGGAGAGGAATGAAGGTGGGAGGAGGGAAATGAGGAATGAAGGGGGAGAGGAGGGAAATGAAGAATGAAGTTGGGAGAGGAGAGAGATGAGGAATGAAGGGGGAGAGGGGGAGATGAGGAATGAAGGTGGGAGGAGGGAAATGAGGAATGAAGAGGGAGAGGATGGACATGAGGAATGAAGGGAGAGAGGATGGACATGAGGAATGAAGGGGAGAGGATGGACATGAGGAATTAAGGGGAGAGGAGGGAAATGAGGAATGAAGGTGGGAGAGGAGAGATGAGGAATGAAGTTGGGAGAGGAGAGAGATGAGGAATGAAGTTGGGAGAGGAGAGAGATGAGGAATGAAGTTGGGAGAGGAGAGAGATGAGGAATGAAGGGGAGATGAGGAATGAAAGGGGGAGAGGGGAGAGAGATGAGGAATGAAGGGGGGAGAGGAGGGAGATGAGGAATGAAGGTGGGAGAGGAGAGAGATGAGGAATGAAGGGGGAGAGGAGGAGATGAGGAATGAAGGGGAGAGGAGGAGATGAGGAATGAAGGGGGAGAGGAGGAGATGAGGAATGAAGAGGGAGAGGATGGACATGAGGAATGAAGGGGAGAGGAGGGACATGAGGAATGAAGGGGGAGAGGAGGGAAATGAGGAATGAAGGTGGGAGAGGAGAGAGATGAGGAATGAAGGGGGAGAGGAGGGAGATGAGGAATGAAGGTGGGAGGAGGGAAATGAGGAATGAAGGGGAGAGGAGGGAGATGAGGAATGAAGAGGGAGAGGAGAGAGATGAGGAATGAAGGGGAGAGGAGGGAAATGAGGAATGAAGAGGGAGAGGAGGGAAATGAGGAATGAAGGGGGAGATGAGGAATGAAAGGGGGGAGAGGAGAGATGAGGAATGAAGGGGGAGAGGAGGGAGATGAGGAATGAAGGTGGGAGAGGAGAGAGATGAGGAATGAAGGGGGAGAGGAGGGAGATGAGGAATGAAGGGGAGAGGAGGGAGATGAGGAATGAAGGGGAGAGGAGGGAGATGAAGAATGAAGGGAGAGGAGAGAGATGAGGAATGAAGTTGGGAGAGGAGAGAGATGAGGAATGAAGTTGGGAGAGGAGAGAGATGAGGAATGAAGGGGAGATGAGGAATGAAAGGGGGGGAGAGGAGAGAGATGAGGAATGAAGGGGGAGAGGAGGAGATGAGGAATGAAGGTGGGAGAGGAGAGAGATGAGGAATGAAGGGGGAGAGGAGGGAGATGAGGAATGAAGGGGGAGAGGAGGGAGATGAGGAATGAAGGGGGAGAGGAGGGAGATGAGGAATGAAGAGGGAGAGGATGGACATGAGGAATGAAGGGGGAGAGGAGGGACATGAGGAATGAAGGGGGAGAGGAGGGAAATGAGGAATGAAGGTGGGAGAGGAGAGAGATGAGGAATGAAGGGGAGAGGAGGGAGATGAGGAATGAAGGTGGGAGGAGGAGAAATGAGGAATGAAGGGGAGAGGAGGGAGATGAGGAATGAAGAGGGAGAGGAGAGAGATGAGGAATGAAGGGGAGAGGAGGGAAATGAGGAATGAAGGGGAGAGGAGGGAAATGAGGAATGAAGGGGAGATGAGGAATGAAAGGGGGAGAGGAGAGAGATGAGGAATGAAGGGGAGAGGAGGGAGATGAGGAATGAAGGTGGGAGAGGAGAGAGATGAGGAATGAAGGGGAGAGGAGGGAGATGAGGAATGAAGGGGAGAGGAGGGAGATGAGGAATGAAGGGGGAGAGGAGGGAGATGAGGAATGAAGAGGGAGAGGATGGACATGAGGAATGAAGGGGAGAGGAGGGACATGAGGAATGAAGGGGAGAGGAGGGAAATGAGGAATGAAGGTGGGAGAGGAGAGAGATGAGGAATGAAGGGGGAGAGGAGGGAGATGAGGAATGAAGGTGGGAGGAGGGAAATGAGGAATGAAGGGGGAGGAGGGAGATGAGGGAATGAAGAGGGAGAGGAGAGATGAGGAATGAAGGGGAGAGGAGAAATGGGAATGAAGAGGGAGAGGAGGGGAGGAATGAAGGGGGAGAGGAGGGAAATGAGGAATGAAGGGGAGAGGAGAGAGATGAGGAATGAAGGGGAGAGGAGGGAAATGAGGAATGAAGGGGAGAGGAGGGAGATGAGGAATGAAGGGGAGAGGAGGGAGATGAGGAATGAAGGGGGAGAGGAGGGAAATGAGGAATGAAGGGGGAGAGGAGGGAGATGAGGAATGAAGGGGAGAGGAGGGAGATGAGGAATGAAGGGGAGAGGAGGGAGATGAGGAATGAAGGGGGAGAGGAGGAGATGAAGAATGAAGGTGGGAGGAGGGAAATGAGGAATGAAGGGGGAGGTGAGGAATGAAGGGGGAGAGGAGGGAGATGAGGGATGAAGGTGGGAGAGGAGAGAGATGAGGAATGAAGGGGGAGAGGAGGAGATGAAGAATGAAGGTGGGAGGAGGGAGATGAGGGATGAAGGTGGGAGAGGAGAGAGATGAGGAATGAAGGGGGAGAGGAGGAGATGAGGAATGAAGGGGGAGAGGAGGAGATGAGGAATGAAGGGGGAGAGGAGGAGATGAAGAATGAAGGGGGAGAGGAGGGAGATGAAGAATGAAGGTGGGAGAGGAGAGAGATGAGGAATGAAGGGGAGAGGAGGGAGATGAGGAATGAAGGGGAGAGGAGGGAGATGAGGAATGAAGGGGGAGAGGAGGGAGATGAGGAATGAAGAGGGAGAGGATGGACATGAGGAATGAAGGGGAGAGGATGGACATGAGGAATGAAGGGGAGAGGATGGACATGAGGAATGAAAGAGAGGATGGACATGAGGAATGAAGGGGAGAGGAGGGACATGAGGAATGAAGGGGAGAGGAGGGAAATGAGGAATGAAGGTGGGAGAGGAGAGAGATGAGGAATGAAGGGGAGGGAGGGAGATGAGGAATGAAGGTGGGAGGAGGGAAATGAGGAATGAAGGGGGAGAGAGGAGATGAGGAATGAAGGGGAGAGGAGGGAAATGAGGAATGAAGAGGAGAGGAGAGAGATGAAGAATGAAGGGGAGAGGAAGGAAATGAGGAATGAAGGGGAGAGGAGGGAAATGAGGAATGAAGGGGGAGAGGAGAGAGATGAGGAATGAAGGGGAGAGGAGGGAAATGAGGAATGAAGGGGAGAGGAGGGAGATGAGGAATGAAGGGGGAGAGGAGGGAGATGAGGAATGAAGGGGGAGGAGGAGGGAAATGAGGAATGAAGGGGAGAGGAGGGAGATGAGGAATGAAGGGGGAGAGGAGGGAGATGAGGAATGAAGGGGGAGAGGAGGGAGATGAAGAATGAAGGTGGGAGGAGGGAAATGAGGAATGAAGGGGGGAGATGAGGAATGAAGGGGGAGAGGAGGGAGATGAGGGATGAAGGTGGGAGAGGAGAGAGATGAGGAATGAAGGGGGAGAGGAGGGAGATGAAGAATGAAGGTGGGAGGAGGGAGATGAGGGATGAAGGTGGGAGAGGAGAGAGATGAGGAATGAAGGGGAGAGGAGGGAGATGAGGAATGAAGGGGGAGAGGAGGAGATGAGGAATGAAGGGGGAGAGGAGGGAGATGAAAGAATGAAGGGGGAGAGGAGGAGATGAGGAATGAAGGTGGGAGAGAGGAGAGAGATGAGGAATGAAGGGGAGAGGAGGGAGATGAGGAATGAAGGGGGAGAGGAGGGAGATGAGGAATGAAGGGGAGAGGAGGGAGATGAGGAATGAAGAGGGAGAGGATGGACATGAGGAATGAAGGGGGAGAGGATGGACATGAGGAATGAAGGGGGAGAGGAGGGACATGAGGAATGAAGGGGGAGAGGAGGGACATGAGGAATGAAGGGGGAGAGGAGGGAAATGAGGAATGAAGGTGGGAGAGGAGAGAGATGAGGAATGAAGGGGGAGAGGAGGGAGATGAGGAATGAAGGTGGGAGGAGGGAAATGAGGAATGAAGGGGGAGAGGAGGGAGATGAGGAATGAAGAGGGAGAGGAGAGAGATGAGGAATGAAGGGGAGAGGAGGGAAATGAGGAATGAAGAGGGAGAGGAGAGAGATGAGGAATGAAGGGGAGAGGAAGGAAATGAGGAATGGAGGGGGAGAGGAGGGAAATGAGGAATGAAGGGGAGAGGAGAGAGATGAGGAATGAAGGGGAAGGAGGGAAATGAGGAATGAAGGGGAGAGGAGGGAGATGAGGAATGAAGGGGGAGAGGAGGGAGATGAGGAATGAAGGGGGAGAGGAGGGAAATGAGGAATGAAGGGGGAGAGGAGGGAGATGAGGAATGAAGGGGGAGAGAGGAGGAGATGAGGAATGAAGGGGGAGAGAGGGAGATGAAGAATGAAGGTGGGAGGAGGGAAATGAGGAATGAAGGGGGGAGATGAGGAATGAAGGGGAGAGGAGGAGATGAGGGATGAAGGTGGGAGAGGAGAGAGATGAGGAATGAAGGGGAGAGGAGGGAAATGAGGAATGAAGGGGGAGAGGAGGGAGATGAGGAATGAAGGGGGAGAGGAGGGAGATGAGGAATGAAGGGGGAGAGGAGGGAGATGAGGGATGAAGGTGGGAGAGGAGAGAGATGAGGAATGAAGGGGGAGAGGAGAGAGATGAGGAATGAAGAGGGAGAGGAGAGAGATGAGGAATGAAGGGGAGAGGAGGGAAATGAGGAATGAAGGGGGAGAGGAGGGAGATGAGGAATGAAGGGGGAGAGGAGGGAGATGAGGGATGAAGGTGGGAGAGGAGAGAGATGAGGAATGAAGGGGGAGAGGAGAGACATGAGGAATGAAGGTGGGAGAGGAGAGAGATGAGGAATGAAGAGGGAGAGGAGAGAGATGAGGAATGAAGGTGGGAGAGGAGAGAGATGAGGAATGAAGGGGGAGAGGAGGGAGATGAGGAATGAAGGTGGGAGGAGGGAAATGAGGAATGAAGGGGGAGAGGAGGGAGATGAGGAATGAAGAGGGAGAGGAGAGAGATGAGGAATGAAGGGGAGAGGAGGGAAATGAGGAATGAAGGGGAGAGGAGAGAGATGAGGAACAAGGGGAGAGGAGGGAAATGAGGAATGAAGGGGAGAGGAGGGAGATGAGGAATGAAGAGGGAGAGGAGAGAGATGAGGAATGAAGGGGAGAGGAGGGAAATGAGGAATGAAGGGGGAGAGGAGAGAGATGAGGAATGAAGGGGAGAGGAGGGAAATGAGGAATGAAGGGGGAGAGGAGGGAGATGAGGAATGAAGGGGAGAGGAGGGAGATGAGAAATGAAGGGGGAGAGGAGGGAGATGAGGAATGAAGGGGGAGAGGAGGGAGATGAAGAATGAAGGTGGGAGGAGGGAGATGAAGAATGAAGGTGGGAGGAGGGAAATGAGGAATGAAGGGGGGAAGATGAGGAATGAAGGGGAGGGAGGGAGATGAGGAATGAAGGGGAGAGGAGAGAGATGAGGAATGAAGGGGAGAGGAGGGAAATGAGGAATGAAGGGGGAGAGGAGGGAGATGAGGAATGAAGGGGAGAGGAGGAGATGAGGAATGAAGGGGAGAGGAGGGAAATGAGGAATGAAGGGGGAGAGGAGGGAGATGAGGAATGAAGGGGAGAGGAGGAGATGAGAAATGAAGGGGAGAGGAGGGAGATGAGGAATGAAGGGGAGAGGAGGGAGATGAAGAATGAAGGTGGGAGGAGGGAGATGAAGAATGAAGGTGGGAGGAGATGAGGAAATGAAATGAAGGGGGAGAATGAGGAATGAAGGGGGAGAGGAGGAGATGAGGGATGAAGGTGGGAGAGAGGAGAGAGATGAGGAATGAAGGGGAGAGGAGGGAAATGAGGAATGAAGGGGGAGAGGAGGGAGATGAGGAATGAAGGGGGAGAGGAGGGAAATGAGGAATGAAGGAGGAGAGGAGGGAGATGAGAAATGAAGGGGGAGAGGAGGGAGATGAGGAATGAAGGGGAGAGGAGGGAGATGAAGAATGAAGGTGGGAGGAGGGAGATGAAGAATGAAGGTGGGAGGAGGGAAATGAGGAATGAAGGGGGAAGATGAGGAATGAAGGGGAGAGGAGGGAGATGAGGGATGAAGGGGAGAGGAGGAGAATGAAGGGGGAGGGGAGGGAAATGAGGAATGAAGGGGAGAGGAGGGAGATGAGGAATGAAGGGGGAGAGGAGGGAAATGAGGAATGAAGGGGGAGAGGAGGGAGATGAGGAATGAAGGGGGAGAGGAGGAGATGAGGAATGAAGGGGAGAGGAGGGAGATGAGATGAGGGAGAGGAGATGGGATGAAGGAGGGAGAGGAGGAGATGAGGAATGAAGGGAAATGAAGGAGGAGATGAGGAATGAAGGGGAGAGGAGGGAGATGAGGAATGAAGGGGAGAGGAGGGAGATGAGGAATGAAGATGGGAGAGAGAAGAGATGAGGAATGAAGGGGGAGAGGAGGAGATGAGGAATGAAGGGGAGAGAGGAGGGGAGATGAGGAATGAAGGGGAGAAGGAGGAGGAGATGAGGAATGAAGGGGAGAGGATGGACATGAGGAATGAAGGGGAGAGGATGGACATGAGGAATGAAGGGGAGAGGATGGACATGAGGAATGAAGGGGGAGAGGAGGACATGAGGAATGAAGGAGGAGGGAAATGAGGAATGAAGGGGAGAGGGAAGATGAGGAATGAAGGGGGAGAGGAGGGAGATGAGGAATGAAGGTGGGAGGAGGGAAATGAGGAATGAAGGGGGAGAGGAGGGAGATGAGGAATGAAGAGGGAGAGGAGGGAAATGAGGAATGAAGAGGGAGAGGAGAGAGATGAAGAATGAAGGGGAGAGGAAGGAAATGAGGAATGAAGGGGGAGAGGAGGGAAATGAGGAATGAAGGGGGAGAGGAGAGAGATGAGGAATGAAGGGGGAGGAGGGAAATGAGGAATGAAGGGGAGAGGAGGGAGATGAGGAATGAAGGGGAGAGGAGGAGATGAGGAATGAAGGGGAGAGGAGGGAAATGAGGAATGAAGGGGGAGAGGGAGGGAAATGAGGAATGAAGGGGAGAGGAGGGAGATGAGGAATGAAGGGGGAGAGGAGGGAGATGAGGAATGAAGGGGAGAGGAGGAGATGAAGAATGAAGGTGGGAGGAGGGAAATGAGGAATGAAGGGGGAGATGAGGAATGAAGGGGAGAGGAGGGAGATGAGGGATGAAGGTGGGAGAGGAGAGAGATGAGGAATGAAGGGGAGAGGAGGGAGATGAAGAATGAAGGTGGGAGGAGGGAGATGAGGGATGAAGGTGGAGAGGAGAGAGATGAGGAATGAAGGGGGAGAGGAGGGAGATGAGGAATGAAGGGGAGAGGAGGGAGATGAGGAATGAAGGGGAGAGGAGGGAGATGAAGAATGAAGGGGGAGAGGAGGGAGATGAGGAATGAAGGTGGGAGAGGAGAGAGATGAGGAATGAAGGGGAGAGGAGGAGATGAGGAATGAAGGGGGAGAGGAGGGAGATGAGGAATGAAGGGGAGAGGAGGGAGATGAGGAATGAAGAGGAGAGGATGGACATGAGGAATGAAGGGGGAGAGGATGGACATGAGGAATGAAGGGGGAGGAGGAGATGAGGACATGAGGAATGAAGGGGAGAGGAGGGACATGAGGAATGAAGGGGAGAGGAGGGAAATGAGAATGAAGGTGGAGAGGAGAGAGATGAGGGATGAAGGTGGGAGAGGAGAGAGATGAGGAATGAAGGGGGAGAGGAGGGAGATGAAATGAAGGTGGGAGGAGGGAGATGAGGGATGAAGGTGGGAGAGGAGGGAGATGAGGAATGAAGGGGAGAGGAGGAGATGAGGAATGAAGAGGGGAGGAGAGAGATGAGGAATGAAGGGGAGAGGAGGGAAATGAGGAATGAAGATGAGGAATGAAGGGGAGGAGAAATGAGGAATGAAGGGGGGAGAGGAGGAAATGAGGAATGAGGGAGGATGAGGAATGAAGGGAGAGGAGGGAAATGAGGAATGAAGGGGGAGAGGAGGAGATGAGGAATGAAGGGGAAAGGAGGGAGATGAGGAATGAAGGGGGGAGAGGAGGGAGATGAGGAATGAAGGGGAGAGGAGGGAGATGAGGAATGAAGGGGGAGAGGAGGGAGATGAGGAATGAAGGGGGAGGAGGAGGGAGATGAGGAATGAAGGGGGAGAGGAGGGAGATGAGGAATGAAGGGGGAGAGGAGGGAGATGAAGAATGAAGGTGGAGGAGGGAAATGAGGAATGAAGGGGAGATGAGGAATGAAGGGGGAGAGGAGGAGATGAGGGATGAAGGTGGGAGAGGAGAAGAGATGAGGAATGAAGGGGAGAGGAGGGAGATGAAGAATGAAGGTGGGAGGGAGGGAGATGAGGAATGAAGGTGGGAGAGGAGGGAGATGAGGAATGAAGGGGAGAGGAGGAGATGAGGAATGAAGGGGAGAGGAGGGAGATGAGGAATGAAGGGGGAGAGGAGGGAGATGAAGAATGAAGGGAGAGGAGGGAGATGAGGAATGAAGATGGAGAGGAGAGAGATGAGGAATGAAGGGGGAGAGGAGGGAGATGAGGAATGAAGGGGAGAGGAGGGAGATGAGGAATGAAGGGGGAGAGGAGGGAGATGAGGAATGAAGGAGAGGATGGAATGAGGAATGATAGGGAGAGGAAATGAAGGGGGAGAGGATGGACATGAGAATGAAGGGGGAGAGGATGGACATGAGGAATGAGGAATGAAGGGGAGAGGAGAGAGATGAGGAATGAAGGGGGAGAGGAGGGAGATGAGGAATGAAGGTGGGAGGAGGAAATGAGGAATGAAGGGGGAGAGGAGGGAGATGAGGAATGAAGGAGAGGAGGGAAGATGAGGAATGAAGAGGGAGAGGAGAGAGATGAGAATGAAGGAGAGGGAAGGAAATGAGGAATGAAGGGGGAGGGAGGAAATGAGGAATGAAGGGGGAGAGGAGAGAGAGATGAGGAATGGAATGAAGGGGAAGGAGAGAGGAGGAAATGAGGAATGAAGGGGAGAGGAGGAGATGAGGAATGAAGAGGGGGAGAGGAGGAGATGAGGAATGAAGGGGGAGAGGAGGAAATGAGGAATGAAGGGGGAGAGGAGGAAATGAGGAATGAAGGGGAGAGGAGGGAGATGAGGAATGAAGGGGGAGAGGAGGGAGATGAGGAATGAAGGGGAGAGGAGGGAGATGAAGAAATGAAGGTGGGAGGAGGGAAATGAGGAATGAAGGGGGAGATGAGGAATGAAGGGGGAGAGGAGGGAAATGAGGAATGAAGGTGGGAGAGGAGAGGAGATGAGGAATGAAGGGGAGAGGAGGGAGATGAGAATGAATGGGAGGAGGGAGATGAGGGATGAAGAAGTGGGAGAGGAGAGATGAGGAATGAAGGGGGAGAGGAGGGAGATGAGGAATGAAGGGGAGAGGAGGAGATGAGGAATGAAGGGGGGAGAGGAGGGAGATGAAGAATGAAGGGGGAGAGGAGGAGATGAGGAATGAAGGTGGGAGAGGAGAGAGATGAGGGAATGAAGGGGAAGAGGGAGATGAGGAATGAAGGGAGGAGAGGAGGAGATGAGGAATGAAGGGGGAGAGGAGGAGGAGATGAAGGAATGAAGAGGGAGAGGATGGACATGAGGAATGAAGGGGAGAGGAGGAAATGAGGAATGAAGGGGGAGAGGAGGGACATGAGGAATGAAGGGGGAGAGGAGGGACATGAGGAATGAAGGGGGAGAGGAGGGAAATGAGGAATGAAGGTGGGAGAAGGAGAGAGATGAGGAATGAAGGGGAGAGGAGGGAGATGAGGGAATGAAGGGGGAGAGGAGGGAGATGAGGAATGAAGGTGGGAGGAGGGAGATGAGGAATGAAGGGGGAGAGGAGGGAGATGAGGAATGAAGGGGAGAGGAGGGAGATGAGGAATGAAGAGGAGGAGGAGAGAGATGAGGAATGAAGGGAGAGGAGGAAATGAGGAATGAAGAGGGAGGAGAGATGAGGAATGAAGAAGGGGAGAGGAAGGAAATGAGGAATGGGGGAGAGGAGGGAGAATGAGGAATGAAGGGGAGAGGAGGGAATGAGGAATGAAGGGGGAGGAGGGAAATGAGGAATGAAGGGGAAGAGGAGGAGATGAGGAATGAAGGGAGAGGAGGAGATGAGGAATGAAGGGGGAGAGGAGGGAGATGAGGAATGAAGGGGGAGAGGAGGGAGATGAGGAATGAAGGGGGAGAGGAGGGAGATGAGGAATGAAGGGGAGAGGAGGGAGATGAGGAATGAAGGGGAGGGAGGGAGATGAAGAATGAAGGGGGAGAGAGGAAATGAGGAATGAAGGGGGAGGAATGAAGGGGAGAGGAGGAGATGAGGGATGAAGGGAGAGGAGAGAAGGAAGAGAGATGAGGAATGAAGGGGGAGAGGAGGGAAATGAGGAATGAAGGTGGGAGGAGATGGGGATGAGGGGGAGAGGAGGAGATGAGGAATGAAGGGGAGAGGAGAGGAAATGAGGAATGAAGGGGAGAGGAGGGAGATGAGGAAATGAAGGGGGAGAGGAGGGAGATGAAGGAATGAAGGGGGGAGAGGAGGATGAGGAAATGAAGGGGAGAGGAGAACGAGATGAGGAATGAAGGGGAGAGGAGGGAGATGAGGGATGAAGGTGGGAGAGGAGAGATGAGGAATGAAGGGGAGAGGAGGGAGATGAGGAATGAAGGGGAGAGGAGGGAGATGAGGAATGAAGGGGGAGAGGAGGGAGATGAGGAATGAAGGGGAGAGGAGGGAGATGAGGGATGAAGGTGAGAGGAGAGAGATGAGGAATGAAGAGGAGGAATGAAGGGAGAGGAGGAGATGAGGAATGAAGGGGAGAGGAGGGAGATGAGGAATGAAGGGGAGAGAGGAGGGAGGAGGAATGAAGGGGAGAGGAGGAGATGAGGAATGAAGGGGTGGGAGAGGAGGGAAATGGGAATGAAGGGGGAGAGGAGAGATGAGGAATGAAGGTGAGAGAGAGGAGAGAGGGAATGAAGGTGGGAGAGGAGAGAGATGAGGAATGAAGGGGAGAGGAGGGAGATGAGGAATGAAGGGGAGAGGAGGGAGATGAGGAATGAAGGGGGAGGAGGGAGATGAGGAATGAAGGGGGAGAGGAGGAGATGAGGATGAAGGGGGAGAGGAGAGAGATGAGGAAATGAAGGGGAGAGGAGGGAAATGAGGAATGAAGGGGGAGAGGAGGAGAGAGATGAGGAATGAAGGGGGAGAGGAGGGAGATGAGGAACGAAGGGAGAGAAGAGGGAGATGAGGAATGAAGGAGAGGAGGGAGATGAGGAATGAAGGGGAGAGGAGAGAAATGAGGAATGAAGGGGGAGAGGAGATGAGGAATGAAGGGGAGAGGAGGGAAATGAGGAATGAAGGGGAGAGGAGGAGATGAGGAAATGAGGGGAAGGAGAGAGGAGGAGAGATGAGGAATGAAGGGAGAGGAGGAGATGAGGAAATGAAGGGGAGAGGAGGGAGATGAGGAATGAAGGGGGAAGGGAGATGAGGAATGAAGGTGGGAGGAGGAGATGAGGAATGAAGGTGGAGGGAGGAGGGAAATGAGGAATGAAGGGGAAGATGAGGGTGGGAGATGAGGAATGAAGGGAGAGGAGGGAGAGAGGAATGAAGGGAGGAGGATGAGGAAATGAAGGGGAGAGGAGATGAGGAATGAAGGGGGAGAGGAGGGAGATGAGGAATGAAGGGGGAGAGGAGGAGATGAGGAATGAAGGGGAGAGAGAGGAGGGAGATGAGGAATGAAGAGGGAGGGAGGAGATGAGGAATGAAGGGGGAGAGGAGGAAATGAGGAATGAAGGGAGAGGAGGGAGATGAGAATGAAGGGGAGAGGAGGGAGATGAGGAATGAAGGAGGAGGAGGAGATGAGGAATGAAGGGGAGAGGAGAGAGATGAGGAATGAAGGGGGAGAGGAGGGAGATGAGGAATGAAGGGGAGAGGAGGAGATGAGGAATGAAGGGGGAGAGGAGGAGATGAAGGGGGAAGGAGGACATGAGGAATAGATGGGAGAGGAGAGAGATGAGGAATGAAGGGGAGAGGAGGAGATGAGGAATGAAGAAGGGAGAGGAGGAGGATGAGGAATGAAGGGGGAGAGGATGGATGAGGAATGAAGGGGAGAGGAGGAAATGAGGAATGAAGGGGAGAGAGGAGAGAGATGAGGAATGAAGGGGGAGAGGAGGGAGATGAGGAATGAAGGGGAGAAGGAGAGAGAAATGAGGAATGAAGGGGAGAGGAGGGAGATGAGGAATGAAGGGGGAGAGGAGGGAGATGAGAATGAAGGTGGAGGAGGGAAGAGATGAGGAATGAAGGGGAGAGGAGGGAGATGAGGAATGAAGGTGGGAGAGGAGAGAGATGAGGAATGAAGGGGGAGAGGAGGGAGATGAGGAATGAAGGTGGAGAGGAGGAGATGAGGAATGAAGGTGGGAGGAGGAGAGATGAGGAATGAAGGGGAGAGGAGAGAGATGAGGAATGAAGAGGGAGAGGAGAGAGATGAGGAATGAAGGGAGAGGAGGGAGATGAGGAATGAAGGGGAGAGGAGGGAGAGATGAGGAATGAAGGGGAGAGGAGGAATGAGGAATGAGAGAGGGGACATGAGGAATGAAGGGGAGAGGAGAGAGATGAGGAATGAAGGGGAGAGGAGGAGATGAGGAAAACGAAGGAGAGGAGGGAGATGGAGGAAATGAAGGGGAGGAGATGAGGAAAAGGTGGGATGAGAGATGAATGAAGGGGAGAGGAGGGAGATGAGGAATGAAGGTGGGAGGAGGAAATGAGGAATGAAGGGGGAGAGGAGGGAGATGAGGAATGAAGGGGGAGGAGGAGAGAAATGAGGAATGAAGAGGAGAATGAAGGGGAGAGGAGGGAAATGAGGAATGAAGGGAGAGGAGGAGATGAGGAATGAAGGGGAGAGGAGGGATGAGGAATGAAGGGAGAGGAGATGGATGAAGGAGAGGAGGAAATGAAATGAAGGGAGAGAGGAGAAATGAGGAATGAAGGGGAGAGGAGGAGATGAGAGAGAGATGAAGAATGAAGAGTGAAGGGAGATGAAGAATGAAGGGAGAGGAGGGAAATGAGGAATGAAGGGAAAGAGGAGGAAGATGAGGAATGAAGGGGAGGAGGAGGGAGATGAGGAATGAAGGGGAGAGGAGAGAGATGAGGAATGAAGGGGAGAGAGATGAGAAAGGAATGAAGGGGAGAGGAGGGAGATGAGAAAATGAAGGGGAGAGGAGGGAGATGAGGAATGAAGGGGAGAGGAGGAGATGAGGGATGAAGGGGGAGAGGGAGAGAGGAAACGAAGAATGAAGGTGGGAGAATGAGGAATGAAGGAATGAAGGGAGAGGAGGAGGGAGATGAGGAAATGAAGGGGAGAGGAGGGAGATGAGAAATGAAGGGGAGAGAGAGGAGATGAGGAATGAAGGGGGAGGAGGAGATGAGGAAATGAAGGGGAGAGGAGGGAATGAGGAATGAAGGGGAGATGGGAATGAAGGTGGGAGAGGAGGAAATGAGGAATGAAGGTGGGAGAGGAGAGAGATGAGGAATGAAGGGGAGAGGAGGAAATGAGGAATGAAGGGGAGAGGAAGGAGATGGAATGAAGGAGAAGGAGAGGAGGAGATGAGGAATGAAGAGGGAGAGGAGGAGATGAGGAATGAAGGGGGAGGGGAGATGAGGAATGAAGGGGGAGAGGAGGGAGATGAGGAATGAAGGGGGAGAGGAGGAGATGAGGAATGAAGGGGGAGAGGAGGGAGATGAGGAATGAAGGGGGAGAGGAGGGAGATGAGGAATGAAGGGGAGAGGAGGAGAAATGAGGAATGAAGGGGAGAGGAATGAGGAGGGAAGATGAGGAATGAAGGGGAGAGGAGGGAAATGAGGAATGAAGGGGGAGAGGAGAGAAGAGATGGGAGGAACGAAGGAGATGAGGAGGGGAGAGGAGGGAGATGAGGGATGAAGGGGGAGAGGAGGAGATGAGGAATGAAGGGGGAGAGGAGGAGATGAGGAATGAAGGTGGGAGAGGAGAGAGATGAGGAATGAAGGGGAGAGGAGGAGATGAGGAATGAAGGTGGGAGAGGAGAGAGATGAAGAAGGAGGGGGGAGACGATGAATTGGGGAGAGAGATGAAGAGGGGAAGAGGAGGGAGTGAGGAGAGATGAGGGATGAAGAGGGGAGAGAGAAGAGGGGAAGGAGATGAGGAGATGAGGAAATGAAGGGGAGAGGAGGAGGGGATGAGGAGGAAATGAGGGGGAGAAATGAAATAACGAGGAAGGAAGGGGGAGAGGAGGGAGATGAACCTAGGAATGAAGGAGGGGAGATGAGAGGAGGGAGATGAGGAATGAAGGGGAGAGAGGAGGGAGATGGGAATGAAGGGGGAGAGGAGAGAGATGAGGAATGAAGAGGGAGAGGAGGGAGATGAGGAATGAGGAATGAAGAGGGAGAGGATGGAGATGAGGAATGGGGAGAGGATGGACATGAGGAATGAAGAGGGAGAGGAGGAAATGAGGAATGAAGGGGGGAGAGGATGGAGATGAGGAATGAAGGGGAGAGAGGAGGGGAAATGAGGAATGAAGAAGGAGAGAGATGAGGAATGAAGGGGAGAGGAGGGAGATGAGGAATGAAGGTGGGAGAGGAGAAGATGAGGAATGAAGGGGGAGAGGAGGGAGATGAGGAATGAAGGTGGAGAGGAGAGATGAGGAATGAAGGGGAGAGGAGGAATGAGGAATGAAGGTGGGAGGAGAGAGATGAGGAAATGAAGGGGAGAGGAGGGAGATGAGGAATGAAGGGGGAGAGGAGAGAGATGAGGAATGAAGGGGAGAGGAGGGAGATGAGGAAATGAAGGATGGGAGAGGAGAGATGAGGAATGAAGGGGGAGAGGAGGAGATGAGGAATGAAGAGGGAGAGGAGAGATGAGGAATGAGGAGAGGAGGAGAATGAGGAATGAAGAGGGAGAGGAGAGAGATGAGGAATGAAGGGGAGAGGAGGGAAATGAGGAATGAAGGGGAGAGGAGAGAGATGAGGAATGAAGGGGAGAGGAGGGAGATGAGGAATGAAGGGGAGAGGAGGAGATGAGGAATGAAGGGAGAGAGGGGAGATGAGGAATGAAGGGGAAGGGGAGATGAGGAATGAAGGAGAGGAGGGAGATGAGGAATGAAGGGGGAGAAATGAGGAATGAAGGGGAGGGAGATGAGGAATGAAGGGGGAGAGGAGGGAGATGAGGAATGAAGGGGGAGAGGAGGGAGATGAGGAATGAAGGGGAGAGGAGGGAGATGAGGAATGAAGAGGGAGGAGAGAGATGAGGAATGAAGGGGAGAGGAGGGAGATGAGGAATGAAGGGGAGAGGAGGAGATGAGAAATGAAGAGGGATGAGGAATGAAGGGGAGAGGAGGGAGATGAGGAATGAAGGGGGAGAGGAGAGATGAGGAATGAAGGGGAGAGGAGGGAAATGAGGAATGAAGGGGAGAGGAGGAAATGAGGAATGATGAGGAAATAGAAATGAAGGGAGAGGAGAGATGAGGGAATGAAGGGGAGAGGAGGGAGATGAGGAATGAAGGGGAGAGGAGGAGATGAGGAATGAAGGGGGAGAGGAGAGATGATGAAGGGGGAGATGAAATGGGGAGAGGAGGGAGATGAGGAATGAAGGGGAGAGGAGGGAATGAGGAATGAAGGGGGGAGGAGATGAGGAATGAAGGGAGAGGAGGGAGATGAGGGAATGAAGGGGGGAGAGGAGAGAGATGAGGAATAGAAGAAGGGAGAGGAGGGAGATGAGGAATGAAGGGGGAGAGGAGGGAGATGAGGAAGAAAGGGAATGAGGAGGAGGAGATGAGGAATGAAGAGGAGAGAGGAGAGGAATGAGGAAGAAAATGGGGGAGGGGAAGAGATGAGGAATGAAATGAAGGGAGAGGAGGAGATGAGGAATGAAGGGGAGAGAGGGAGAGGAGATGAGGAATGAAGGGGGAGAGGGAGGAGATGAGGAATGAAGGGGGAGGAGAGAGATGAGGAATGAAGGGGAGAGAGGAGGGAGATGAGGAATGAAGGGGAGAGGAGGGAGATGAGGAATGAAGGGGGAGAGGAGGGAGATGAGGAATGAAGAGGGAGAGGAGGGAATGAGGAATGAAGAGGGGAGGAGGAGATGAGGAATGAAGGGGAGAGGAGAAATGAGGAATGAAGGGGAGAGGAGGGATGAGGAATGAAGGGGGAGAGGAGGAGATGAGGAATGAAGGGGAGAGGAGGGAGATGAGGAATGAAGGGGGAGAGGAGGGAGATGAGGAATGAAGGGGGAGAGGAGGGAGATGAGGAATGAAGGAAGGAGGGAGATGAGGAATGAAGGGGAGAGGAGGAGATGAGGAATGAAGGGGAGAGGAGAGAGATGAGGAATGAAGGGGGAGAGGAGGAGATGAGGAATGAAGGGGGAGAGGAGGGAGATGAGGAATGAAGGTGGGAGAGGAAGAGGAGGAATGAAGGGGGGAGAGGAGAAATGAAGGGGGAGAGGAGGGAGATGAGGAATGAAGGTGGGAGAGAGAGAGATGAGGAATGAAGGGGAGAGGAGGAAATGAGGAATGAAGGGGGAGAGGAGGAGATGAGGAACGAAGGGAGGAGAGGAGGAGATGAGGAATGAAGGGAGAGAGGAGAGAGATGAGGAATGAAGGTGAGGAAGAGAGGGTGAATGGAATGAAGAGGGGATGAGAGAGAGAGAGAGGAATGAAGAGAGAGGAGGGGTGAATGAAAGAGGAGATGAGAGGAATGAAATGAAGGGGAGAGGAGGGAGATGAGGGGAGAGCTAGGATGAGAGATGAGGAAAATGAAGGGGGAGAGGAGGGAGATGAGGAATGAAGGAGGAGAGAGGAGGGGGAGGAATGAAGAGGGAGAGGAGGGAAATGAGGAATGAAGGGAGAGGAGAGGAGGGAGATGAGGAATGAAGGGGGAGAGGAGGAGATGAGGAATGAAGAGGGAGAGGAGGGAGATGAGGAATGAAGGGGAGAGGAGGGAGATGAGGAATGAAGGGAGAGGAGGGAGATGAGGAATGAAGGGGAGAGGAGAGATGAGGAATGAAGGGGGAGAGGAGATGGAGATGAGGAATGAAGGGGAGAGGAGAGGAAATGAGGAATGAAGGGGGAGAGGAGGGAGATGAGGAATGAAGGGGAGAGGAGAGAGATGAGGAATGAAGGAGAGGAGGAATGAGGAATGAAGGGGAGAGGAGGAGATGAGGAATGAAGGGGGAGAGGAGGAGATGAGGAATGAAGGGGGAGAGGAGGAGATGAGGAATGAAGGAGAGGAGGGAGATGAGGAATGAAGGGGAGAGGAGGGAGATGAGGAATGAAGGGGGAGAGGAGAGAGATGAGGAATGAAGGGGAGAGGAGGGAAATGAGGAATGAAGGGGGAGAGGAGGAGATGAGGAATGAAGGGGAGAGGAGAGAGATGAGGAATGAAGGGGAGAGGAGGGAGATGAGGAATGAAGGGGGAGAGGAGGAGATGAGGAATGAAGGGGAGAGGAGGAGATGAGGAATGAAGGGGGGAGGAGGGAGATGAGGAATGAAGGGGAGAGGAGAGAGATGAGGAATGAAGGGGAGAGGAGGGAAATGAGGAATGAAGGGGGAGAGGAGAGAGATGAGGAATGAAGGGAGAGGAGGGAAATGAGGAATGAAGGGGAGAGGAGGGAGATGAGAAATGAAGGGGAGAGGAGGAGATGAGGAATGAAGGGGAGGAGGGAGGAGGGAATGAAGGGGGAGAGGAGGAGATGAGGAATGAAGGGGAGGAGGGAAATGAGGAATGAAGGAGGGAGGAGATGAGGAATGAAGGGGGAGAGGAGGAGATGAGGAATGAAGGGGAGAGGAGGGAGATGAGGAATGAAGGGGAGAGGAGGGAGATGAGGAATGAAGAGGAGATGAGGAGAGATGAGGAATGAAGGGGGAGAGGAGGGAAATGAGGAATGAAGGGGAGAGGAGATGAGGAAATGAAGAGAGGAGGAAATGAGGAATGAAGGGGGAGAGGAGGAGATGAGGAATGAAGGGGAGAGGAGGGAAATGAGGAATGAAGGGGAGAGGAGAGATGAGGAATGAAGGGGAGAGGAGGAAATGAGGAATGAAGGGGAGAGGAGGGAGATGAGAATGAAGGGGGAGAGGAGGGAGATGAGGAATGAAGGGGAGAGGAGGAGATGAGGAATGAAGGGGGAGAGGAGGGAGATGAGGAATGAAGGGGAGAGGAGGAAATGAGGAATGAAGGGGGAGAGGAGGGAGATGAGGAATGAAGGGGAAGAGGAGGAGATGAGGAATGAAGGGGAGAGGAGGGAGATGAGGAATGAAGGGGAGAGGAGGATGAGGAATGAAGGGGGAGGAGGAGAGATGAGGAATGAAGAAGGGGGAGAGAGGAGATGAGGATGAAGGTGGGAGGAGAGAGATGAGGAATGAAGGGGAGAGGAGGGAAATGAGGAATGAAGGGGAGAGGAGAGGATGAGGAATGAAGGGGGAGAGGAGGGAGATGAGGAAATGAAGGGGAGAGAGGATGGAGAGAGGAGAAGAGAGGAGGGAGATGAGGGAATGAAGGGGGAGAGGAGGAGATGAGGAATGAAGGGGGAGGAGGAGATGAGGAATGAAGGGGGAGAGGAGGGAGATGAGGAATGAAGGGGAGAGGAGGGAGATGAGGAATGAAGAGGAGAGGAGAGAGATGAGGAATGAAGGGAGAGGAGGGAGGAATGAGGAATGAAGGGGAATGAGGAGGGAGATGAGGAATGAAGGGGAGAGGAGGGAGAATGAGGAATGAAGGGGGAGAGGAGGGGAGATGAGGAATGAAGGGGAGAGGAGGGAGATGAGGAATGAAGGTGGGAGAGGAGAGATGAGGAATGAAGGGGAGAGGAGGAGATGAGGAATGAAGGTGGGAGAGGAGAGAGATGAGGAATGAAGAGGGAGAGGAGAGAGATGAGGAATGAAGGGGGAGAGGAGAGAGATGAGGAATGAAAGGAGGGAGGGAAATGAGGAATTAGGAATGAAAAATGGGGAGAGGAGGGATGAAGAGGAGGAATGAAATGAAGGGGAGAGGAGAGAGATGAGGAATGAAGGGGGAGGGAGGGGGATGGGAAGAGGGGGGGATGAGGAATGAAGGGAGAGGAGGGAGATGAGGAATGAAGAGGAGAGGAGGGAGATGAGGAATGAAGAGAGGAGAGGAGAGAGATGAGAATGAAGGGAGAGGAGGAGATGAGAATGAAGGGAGAGGAGAGAGATGAGGAATGAAGGGGAGAGGAGGGAGATGAGGAATGAAGGGGGAGAGAGGGAGATGAGGAATGAAGAGGGAGGAGATGGAGATGAGGAATGAGAGGATGACATGAGGAATGAAGGGGAGAGGATGGACATGAGGAATGAAGGGGGAGAGGATGGACATGAGGAATGAAGGGGAGAGGAGGGAAATGAGGAATGAAGGTGGGAGAGGAGAGAGATGAGGAATGAAGGGGGAATGAGAGGAGGGAAATGAGGAATGAAGGGGAGAGGAGGAGATGAGGAATGAAGAGGAAATGAGGAATGAAGGGGAGAGGAGGAAATGAGGAATGAAGGGGAAGAGGAGGAGATGAGGAATGAAGGGAGAGGAGGGAAATGAGGAATGAAGGGGGAGAGGAGAGAGATGAGGAATGAAGGGGAGAGGAGGAAATGAGGAATGAAGGGGGAGAGGAGGGAGATGAGGAATGAAGGGGAGAGGAGGGAGATGAGGAATGAAGGGGAGAGGAGGGAGATGAGGAATGAAGGGGAGAGGAGGGAGATGAAGAATGAAGGTGGAGGAGGGAAATGAGGAATGAAGGGGGAGAGGAGGGAGATGAGAAATGAAGGGGAGAGGAGGGAGATGAGGAATGAAGGGGAGAGGAGGGAGATGAGGAATGAAGGGGAGAGGAGGGAGATGAAGAATGAAGGTGGGAGGAGGGAAATGAGGAATGAAGGGGGAGATGAGGAATGAAGGGGAGAAGAGGGAGATGAGGGATGAAGGTGGGAGAGGAGAGAGATGAGGAATGAAGGGGGAGGAGGGAAATGAGGAATGAAGGGGGAGAGGAGGGAGATGAGGAATGAAGGGGGAGAGGAGGGAGATGAGGAATGAAGGGGAGAGGAGGGAGATGAGGAATGAAGGGGAGAGAGGAGGGAGATGAGGAATGAAGGGGAGAGGAGGAGATGAGGAATGAAGGGGGAGAGGAGGGAGATGAGGAATGAAGGGGAGAGGAGGGAGATGAGGAATGAAGGGGGAGGGAGGAGATGAGGAATGAAGGTGGGAGAGGAGAGAGATGAGGAATGAAGGGGAGAGGAGGAAATGAGGAATGAAGGGGGAGAGGAGGAGATGAGGAATGAAGGGAGAGGAGGGAAATGAGGAATGAAGGGGAGAGGAGGGAGATGAGGAATGAAGGGGAGAGGAGGGAGATGAGGGATGAAGGTGGGAGAGGAGAGAGATGAGGAATGAAGGGGAGAGAGGAGAGAGATGAGGAATGAAGGTGGGAGGAGAGAGATGAGGATTTAAGGGGGGGGTTAGGAATGAAGGGGGGAGAGGAGGGAGATGAGGATTGAAGAGGGAAGAGGAGGGGGTGAGGAATGAAGAGGGAGAGGAGAGAGATGAGGAATGAAGAGGGAGAGGGGGATGGGGAAGAGGGAGGGGGATGATGAATGAAGGGGAGAGGAGGGAGATGAGGAATGAAGAGGCTATAGAGGAGGGTGAGGAATGAAGAGGGGAGAGGAGGAGATGAGGAATGAAGGGGAGAGGAGGGAGATGAGGAATGAAGGGGGAGAGGAGGGAGATGAGGAATGAAGGGGGAGAGGAGGGAGATGAGGAATGAAGAGGGAGAGGATGGAGATGAGGAATGAAGGGGAGAGGATGGACATGAGGAATGAAGGGGGAGAGGATGGACATGAGGAATGAAGGGGGAGAGGATGGACATGAGGAATGAAGGGGGAGAGGAGGGAAATGAGGAATGAAGGTGGGAGAGGAGAGAGATGAGGAATGAAGGGGGAGAGGAGGGAGATGAGGAATGAAGTTTGGAGAGGAGAGAGATGAGGAATGAAGGGGGAGAGGAGGGAGATGAGGAATGAAGGTGGGAGAGGAGAGAGATGAGGAATGAAGGGGGAGAGGAGGAGATGAGGAATGAAGGAGGAGGGAAATGAGGAATGAAGGGGGAGAGAGGGAGATGAGGAATGAAGAGGGAGAGGAGAGGATGAGGAATGAAGGGGAGAGGAGGGAAATGAGGAATGAAGGGGGAGAGGAGAGAGATGAGGAATGAAGGGGGAGAGGAGGGAAATGAGGAATGAAGGGGGAGAGGAGGGAGATGAGGAATGAAGGGGGAGAGGAGAGAGATGAGGAATGAAGGGGAGAGGAGGGAAATGAGGAATGAAGGGGAGAGGAGGGAGATGAGGAATGAAGGGGAGAGAGAGAGATGAGGAATGAAGGGGAGAGGAGGGAAATGAGGAATGAAGGGGAGAGGAGGAGATGAGGAATGAAGGGGAGAGGAGGGAAATGAGGAATGAAGGGGAGAGGAGGGAGATGAGAAATGAAGGGGAGAGGAGGGAGATGAGAATGAAGGGGGAAAGGAGGGAGATGAGGAATGAAGGGGAGAGGAGGGAGATGAAGAATGAAGGTGGGAGAGGAAAATGAGGAATGAAGGGGGAGATGAGGAATGAAGGGGGAGAGGAGGGAGATGAGGGATGAAGGTGGGAGAGGAGAGAGATGAGGAATGAAGGGGGAGAGGAGGGAAATGAGGAATGAAGGGGGAGAGGAGGGAGATGAGGAATGAAGGGGGAGAGGAGGGAGATGAGGAATGAAGGGGAGAGGAGGGAGATGAGGAATGAAGGGGGAAGGAGAGAGATGAGGAATGAAGGGGAGAGGAGGGAAATGAGGAATGAAGGGGGAGAGGAGGGAAATGAGGAATGAAGGGGAGAGGAGGAGATGAGGAATGAAGAGGGAGAGGAGAGAGATGAGGAATGAAGGGGAGAGGAGGGAAATGAGGAATGAAGGGGAGAGGAGGGAGATGAGGAATGAAGGGGAGAGGAGGGAGATGAGGAATGAAGGGGAGAGGAGGGAGATGAGGAATGAAGGGGGAGAGGAGGGAGATGAAGAATGAAGGTGGGAGGAGGGAAATGAAATGGAATGAAGGGGGAGATGAGGAATGAAGGGGAGAGGAGGGAGATGAGGGATGAAGGTGGGAGAGGAGAGAGATGAGGAATGAAGGGGAGAGGAGGGAAATGAGGAATGAAGGGGGAGAGGAGGGAGATGAGGAATGAAGGGGGAGAGGAGGGAGATGAGGAATGAAGGGGGGAGAGGAGGGAGATGAGGAATGAAGGGGGAGAGGAGAGAGATGAGGAATGAAGGGGAGAGGAGGGAAATGAGGAATGAAGGGGAGAGGAGGGAAATGAGGAATGAAGGGGGAGAGGAGGGAGATGAGGAATGAAGAGGGAGAGGAGAGAGATGAGGAATGAAGGGGAGAGGAGGGAAATGAGGAATGAAGGGGGAGAGGAGAGAGATGAGGAATGAAGGGGGAGAGGAGGGAGATGAGGAATGAAGGGGGAGAGGAGGAGATGAGGAATGAAGGGGGAGAGGAGGAGATGAGGGATGAAGGTGGGAGAGGAGAGAGATGAGGAATGAAGAGGGGAGAGGAGAGAGATGAGGAATGAAGGTAGGAGAGAGAGAGATGAGATAAGGGGGGTAGGAATGAAGGGGAGAGGAGGAGATGAGGAATGAAGAGGGTAGAGGAGGGATGGGAAACATGAAGGTGGGAGAGGAGAGAGATGAGGAATGAAGGGGGAGAGGAGGAGATGAGGAATGAAGGGGGAGAGGAGGGAGATGAGGAATGAAGGGGGAGAGGAGGGAGATGAGGAATGAAGAGGGAGAGGATGGACATGAGGAATGAAGGGGGAGAGGATGGACATGAGGAATGAAGGGGGAGAGGATGGACATGAGGAATGAAGGGGGAGAGGATGGACATGAGGAATGAAGGGGAGAGAGGAGGGACATGAGGAATGAAGGTGGGAGAGGAGAGAGATGAGGAATGAAGGGGAGAGGAGGAGATGAGGAATGAAGTTGGGAGAGGAGAGAGATGAGGAATGAAGGGGAGAGGAGGGAGATGAGGAATGAAGGTGGGAGAGGAGAGATGAGGAATGAAGGGAGAGGAGGAGATGAGGAATGAAGGTGGGAGGAGGAAATGAGGAATGAAGAGGGAGAGGAGAGAGATGAGGAATGAAGGGGAGAGGAGGGAAATGAGAAATGAAGGGGAGAGGAGAGAGATGAGGAATGAAGGGAGAGGAGGGAAATGAGGAATGAAGGGGAGAGGATGAGGAATGAAGAGGGAGAGGAGAGAGATGAGGAATGAAGGGGAGAGGAGGGAGATGAGAAATGAAGGGGGAGAGGAGGGAGATGACGAATGAAGGGGAGAGGAGGAGATGAGGAATGAAGGGGAGAGGAGGGAGATGAAGAATGAAGGTGGGAGGAGGAAATGAGGAATGAAGGGGGGAGATGAGGAATGAAGGGGAAGAGGAGGGAGATAAGGGATGAAGGTGGGAGAGGAGAGAGATGAGGAATGAAGGGAGAGGAGGGAAATTAGGAATGAAGGGGGAGAGGAGGGAGATGAGGAATGAAGGGGAGAGGAGGGAGATGAGGAATGAAGGGGGAGAGGAGGGAGATGAGGGATGAAGGTGGGAGAGGAGAGAGATGAGGAATGAAGGGGGAGAGGAGAGAGATGAGGAATGAAGGTGGGAGAGGAGAGAGATGAGGAATGAAGGGGAGAGGAGGGAAATGAGGAATGAAGGGGGAGAGGAGGGAGATGAGGAATGAAGAGGGAGAGGAGAGAGATGAGGAATGAAGGGGGAGAGGAGGAGATGAGGAATGAAGGGGGAGAGGAGGGAGATGAGGGATGAAGGTGGGAGAGGAGAGAGATGAGGAATGAAGGGGGAGAGGAGAGACATGAGGAATGAAGGTGGGAGAGGAGAGAGATGAGGAATGAAGAGGGAGAGGAGAGAGATGAGGATTTAAGGGGGAGGTTAGGAATGAATTGGGGAGAGGAGGGAGATGAGGAATGAAGAGGGAAGAGGAGGGGGTGAGGAATGAAGAGGGGAGAGGAGGGAGATGAGGAATGAAGAGGGGAGAGGAGGGGGATGGGGAAGAGGGAGGGGGATGATGAATGAAGGGGAGAGGAGGGAGATGAGGAATGAAGAGGGTAGAGGAGGGGGTGAGGAATGAAGGGGAGAGGAGGGAGATGAGGAATGAAGAGGGGAGAGGAGGGGATGGGGAAGAGGGAGGAGGATGATGAATGAAGGGGAGGAGAGGAGGAGATGAGGAATGAAGAGGGTAGAGGAGGGGATGGGGAAGAGGCAGGGAGATGAGGAATGAAGAGGGTAGAGGAGGGGATGGGGAAGAGGCAGGGAGATGAGGAATGAAGAGGGTAGAGGAGGGGATGGGGAAGAGGCAGGGAGATGAGGAATGAAGAGGGTAGAGGAGGGGGATGAGGGAAGAGGCAGGGAGATGAGGAATGAAGAGGGTAGAGGAGGGGGATGGGGAAGAGGCAGGGAGATGAGTAATGAAGAGGGTAGAGGAGGGGGATGGGGAAGAGGCAGGGAGATGAGGAATGAAGAGGGTAGAGGAGAGGGGATGAGGGAAGAGAAGGAGCCAAATGAGCTACAGTAACAGCAATAATGTATATTCACAGACAGGAATTAAAGCACTTACAGTAATCGAGAATTAACTTCCTGTTCAAAACATATCAAATGTTGTATAAATCAACGCTAGCACACATTATAGTAAGTGATGCCATGCCACTGGTAAACCCCCAAGCCCTCTGTCTCTCACCCTCTCCTCGGACCCCAGGATGATGGAGGCTATTTCGAAAATAACAGCCAGAGAAACCTCTCCTATTTTACACAGCTAATTTTCCTCATAGGCCACGCAGATGGCTATGGTGTTGATCCAAACCGTTCTCCTCACTGTGGAACATAGCTGTGTTGGGCTGGCTGCCCAGCAGGTAGCACTGCAGCAAGAACGCACCTGGGGGGAGAGGGGTGGGGACAAAAACCCAACACCTATGAGAAGCATACAAAAGGAGGAGAATAGAAAGGGTAGAAGGTGTGAGAGAATGACACAGAAGGAGAGAGGAGACAAAAAAAGATGGAGCATCCAGCCAAATGAGACAGAGGTGGAGAGACGGTTAAGTCCCAAATGCGAGTGAGACAAAAAGACAAGGTAGCAGAGAGAAATATGCCTTCTTTCACCACACTGCTGAGCCACAGTCACTATGGTGTAGTGTCTGACGAGGCCGGCCACGAGGCTGGCCGCAAGTCAAGCCACGAAGTGCAGAACGCTGGGACGGAGGTCCTTAATGACAACAGACATGAATGCCCTGGTCAGTGCCTGTTCAAAAGTCCTGCGTACTGGGCCTTGTCGCGGTGGGAGATTATCACACTGGGGACGCACTTCTCTGTGAAACTGGACACACACACAACCGCAAAACACACACTCAATTAAACATGCCGTCATAAGACATTCAATAGACACAAGCAAACGACAAAACACTCAAATATTAACTTCTTGCGTTGAGCCAACCCGGATCCGGGATCATGACTACAGCCTCCAGCCCATTACCATAACGCAACGTTAACTATTCATGAAAATCGCAAATGAAATGAAATCAATATGCTAGCTCTCATGCTTAGCCTTTTGTTAACAACACTGTCATCTCAGATTTTCAAAAATATGCTTCTCTACCATAAAAACTAGCATTTAGCATTTAGCATTTAGCATTAGCATCACCAGGCAACATTTTCACAAAAACCAGCAAAAACATTCAATAAATCATTTACCTTTGAAGAACTTCGGATGTTTTCAATGAGGAGACTCTCAGTTAGATAGCAAATGTTCAGTTTTCCTGAAAGATTATTTGTGCAGGAGAAATCGGTCCGTTTTCTGCATCATGTTTGGCTACCAAAAAAAAACGAAAATTCAGTTATAAAAACGCCAAACTTTTTCCAAAATAACTCCATAATATCGACTGAAACATGGCAAACGTTGTTTAGAATCAATCCTCAAGGTGTTTTTCTACATATCTCTTCAATGATGTATCGTTCCTGGAAGTGTGCTTCTGCTTCTGTATCCCATGGCAAAATGAGTGTTACTGACAATTGCGCACCAATTTAGACAAAGGACACCGGACGGCCCCCTGGCAAATGTAGTCTCTTATGGCCAATCTTCCAATGATATGCCTACAAATACGCCACAATGCTGCAGACATCTTGGATAAACGGCAGAGCGCATAAGCTCGTTCACAGCATATTCACAGCCATATAAGGAGACGTTAGTAAAACACAGCGTCAAAAATCCTGTTCATTTCCTGTTTGAAGTTTCATCTTGGTTTCGCCTGTAAGATCAGTTCTGGGGTACTCACAGATAATATCCTTGCAGTTTTGAAAACGTCAGAGTGTTTTCTTTCCAACGCTGGCAATTATATGCATAGTCGAGCATCTTTTTGTGACAAAATATTGCGCTTAAAACGGGCACGTTTTTTTATCCAATAATGACATAGCGCCCCCATAGGTTGAAGAGGTTAACATGTTCATCATTAAAATGGTAATTAATCATTTACAGGGTCTGTCACATCAGCCTTGGTTTTATTCTCTGGTAACAGCCATTTTCTGTCCCTGGGTGTTTCATCTGTAGTCTCTGGCAGTGGTTAAAAACCCCAAGGACCGATAGACAGACAGTCTTTGTGCCTGACTGGCTGGCCTCGGCCTCCCTGTCCCCCTGTCCTCTCCAAGGCTGTGTTGTTGTTCAGCCCTGCTGAAGGAGTCGGGTTGTTGTATTGCTATATAAGGTGGCAGGTAGCCTAGTGGTTAGAATTTTGGTCCAGGAACCCAAAGGTCCCTGGTTTGAAATCCCCAGACCGACAAGGTGAAAATCTGTCAATGTGCCCTTGAGCAAGGCACTTAAACCTAACTTGCTCCAGGGGCGCTGTACTACTATGGCTGACACTGACCCTGGTGCATGTTACAATAAAACATTCTAAATGAAAAGTTTAGCCGTTCTGAAGTGGACGTGATGTTTGAGAAGATGTTTTTTCCATGCTTGAGCTAGTGTTTTATAACACCACATGCCAGGAACACACCTGATGGACTGCTCCTTTTCATTATCGCCTATTAAAATACTTTTGCTTCAGGAGAGGGAGAGGCAGAGAGGGGAGAAGAGGAGGGGGTGAGGAGGAGGGAGGGAGAGAAGGGAGTGGGGGGGTTAGACAGACAGCCAGATCAATTCCCGTTCATTCACGGCCCCTGCCACTCCAATGGCGCTCCATTCTCACTTCTTGGCATTCGGTGATATCAAGAAAAGCTATCTGACTCTTTTCACTGAAAGTCCCTTTTTACGAAGACCAACAGGTGAAACAAAGAGAGAATGTAGGGGGTGAGAGATGAAAGAAAAACATTGAGAGAGGACATCATGGATCAAAACATCTGACAGGTGGGGGGGCGCACGATCCCCACAATCATAACTGACACACTTCATTATCTCAGCAGGAGTGTGTGTGTGGGGGGAGAGGTGGGGGGGGGTGTAAACAGAGGGGGAAAAGTCAATTAGCCCTTGCCCGGAGGTCAATGATGGTAATGGGGGAGAGAGAAATATGGAGATTGATTAAGGCATGAAGAGATGAAGACAATACCCGAGGTCATGTGGAGTTGAGCGGAAACTGGGGACCATTAAAGAGTGCATGTGTGTGCAGATAGTTTAACTTGGGGTGAGTCAGGAGCTGTTACAGGGCATGTTTGTTGTCATCCAAGGAGATCCTAGCGACCAGAAACACTTGATGACCTCCCAGCCAGGCTTGCCGTCTGTAGAAAGGCTCAGTGTTGGCACTCTTCAGACATTACAGAGCCGTCTCTATAGCCTACAGGGAAACAGAGAGAGGCGTTTAACCCTAACCCTAACTCAGTGTTGGCACTCTTCAGACATTACAGAGCCGTCTCTATAGCCTACAGTGGATACAGAGAGAGGCGTTTAACCTACAGTGGAAACAGACAGAGGCGTAACCCTAACTCAGTGTTGGCACTCTTCAGACATTCCAGAGCCGTCTCTATAGCCTACAGTGGAAACAGACAGAGGCGTTTAACCCTAACCCTAACTCAGTGTTGGCACTCTTCAGACATTCCAGAGCCGTCTCTATAGCCTACAGTGGAAACAGACAGAGGTGTTTAACCCTAACCCTAACTCAGTGTTGGCACTCTTCAGACATTCCAGAGCCGTCTCTATAGCCTACAGTGGAAACAGAGAGAGTGGAAACGTTTTAACCCTAACCCTAACTCAGTGTTGGCACTCTTCAGACATTCCAGAGCCGTCTCTATAGCCTACAGTGGAAACAGAGAGGCGTTTAACCCTAACCCTAACTCAGTGTTGGCACTCTTCAGACATTCCAGAGCCGTCTCTATAGCCTACAGTGGAAACAGACAGAGGCGTTTAACCTAACCCTAACTCAGTGTTGGCACTCTTCAGACAATCCAGAGCCGTCTCTATAGCCTACAGTGGAAACAGAGAAAGGCGTTTAAAACCTGTTTGACTCTTCAGTGGTAAGGCTAAATCAGAGACCATAGACGAACGTCCAGGAGGGAAGTTGGGGCAGGTGCATCTGAAAGGCAGACACTAATGTGGTTTTCTAACAGCAAGGTTCATATCAACGCTCATATGAATTTCAGTGTTGAAATTGTTTATAAAGGTTTTCTTTATAAGGTTGAAAAAAAACAGGTCTCAACCCCATATCACAAACTCACAAACTGAAATCATAATATAATATTATGTGTGTACATTGTACACTAAATTAGTTAAAGAGTGCCTCAAATATCACATTTATTTGTATATATCCACTGTACATATAAATGAGTAAAATTTTTGCATTTTATCTAACTCTAACCATTTTCCTAAACAGAAACACCCTTATGATTGTTTGACAATAGAGCCCACAATGCAGGCGATGGCTGAAGGATGAAGTCCTTGTAGAGCAACTTGCAGTCAAAACTTTGTGACCTTTGATCACCATCGCTTCATACTCATCGCCAAACCCACAGGCTCCAGGTCATCTACAAGTCTCTGCTTGTCAGCGATTAGGTGAATGGAAAGGGAAGACAGAGGGTTAAATAAGGAACATTGATTATGGAATGGAAACCAGGTGTGTATAATGAAGACAAAACAAAAAGAAAATGAAACATGGAACGGTGGTGACTAGAAAGCCGGTGACGTCGACCACCGAACGCCGCCCGAACAAGGAGAGGGACCAACTTCGGCGGAAATCGTTACAGTACCCCCCCAGCGGCGCACTGACACCGGCCTCGGGGATGGAGGTGGTGAAATTCCTGCAGTAATGACGGATCCAGGATGTCCTCCACCGGCACCCAGCATCTCTCCTCTGGACCGTACCCCTCCCACTCCACAAGGTACTGAAGGCCTCTCGCCCGATGCCTTGAGTCCATGATGGCTCGCACAGTATACGCCGGGGCCCCTTCGATGTCCTGAGGGGGCGAAGGAACCTCCCGCACCTCAGACTGCTGGAGCGGACCAGCCTGAGGAGAGACACATGGAACGAGGGGTTAATATGGTAATCAGGGGGAGTTGTAACCTATAACAAACCTCGTTCAGTCTCCTCGGGACTTTAAATGGCCCCACAAACCGAGGACACAGCTTCCGGCAAGGCAGGCGAATGAGTAGGTTTCAGGTCGAGAGCCAGACCCGGTCCCCCGGTGCGAACACCTGGGCCTCACTGCGGTAGCGGTCGGCACCGCTCGCCTTCTGCCGCCTGATGGCCCGTTGTAGACGTCCCATGTCTCCTCCGAGTGCCGAAACCATTCATCCACCGCAGGAGCCTCGATCTGGCTCTGATGCCATGGTGCCAGGACCGGCTGATAAACTATCACACACTGAAAAGGTAATATGTTAGTGGAAGAGTGGCGGAGGGAGTTTTGGGCCATCTCCGCCCAGGGGATGAAAACCGCCCACTCCCCCGGCCAGTCCTGGCAATAGGACCGCAGAAACCTACCCACATCCTGGTTGACTCTATCCACCTGCCCGTTACTCTCGGGTGAAAACCTGAGGTGAGGCTGACAGAGACCGCCGAACGCCGCCCGAACAAGGAGAGGGACCAACTTCGGCGGAAGTCGTGACACTGCTAGGTAAAGCCCCCTTATCTCAGCTAACTGGTCACCATAGCAGCACCCACTCGTAGCAAGCGCTCCAGCAGGTATATCTCACTGGTCACCCCAAAGCCAATTCCTCCTTTGGCCGCCTTTCCTTCCAGTTCTCTGCTGCCAATGACTGGAATAAACTGCAAAAACCACTGAAGCTGGAGACCCATATCTCCCTCACTAGCTTTAAGCACCAGCTGTCAGAGCAGCTCACAGATCACTGCACCTGCTCAAAGCCCATCTGTAAACAGCCGATCCAACTACCTCATTCCCATACTGTATTTATTTATTTATCTTGCTCCTTTGCACCCCAGTATGTCTACTTGCACATTTATCTTCTGCACATCTACTATTCCAGTGTCAAATTGTAATTACTTCGCCACCATGGCCTATTTATTGCCTTACCTCCCTTATCTTACCTCATTTGCACTCACTGTATATAGATTTAAATTTTTTCTACTGTATTATTGACTGTATGTTTATTTATTCCATGTGTAACTCTGTGTTGTTGTATGTGTCGAACTGCTGTGCTTTATCTTGGCCAGGTCACGGTTGTAAATGAGAACTTGTTCTCAACTAGCCTACCTGGTTAAATAAAGGTGAAATAAATAAATAAACATGATTTTTGTAAAGTTCATGCAGTTCACATGTAGGCACAAGTCTGACATTTTTTATCCCCAGAAAACACTTTGAAAGGTGTTGAACAGCAGTGGTCACGGACTTGACAAAAATGGCCAGCTAGGATGCGGCCATTGAGATGAGCACGATGCAAGACTTTGCTCTTACACATTCACACAGAGAATCTTGGCATGTGCACTGGGTACGCTTCATGCTGCTACAACATGCGCACTATGGGAACACAACAGCAGAGAAGTTTAGCCTTAAGCTCCAACACTCCTGTTTGTTGCGGAAATTGACCCACTACTACCGTTTACTTTGTGCATCTATGTCATTTCGCTGAGTCTACCTTTAAACCTAACCTATGACATGATCCCCTTATGCATTGCTGCCCCATAGTGGCAAGAAGTGACATCCCCCACAAAACGAAATGTCTCCTAGCCATAAATGTCTCCTGTCTCGAACACAAAAACTAAATAATACTAAAATACATGATAGAAAACCTAAATAAAAAGCTAGCCAAGTGGACCTGAAAACTAACTGAAGCTGAACTGAATTTCAAATAAAAATCATTAAAATAATAGAAATAAGAGGATATAACTAATATAAAAACACAAATGACCTTTGAGCTCAATAATGATCATTTAAAAATAATTGCATAGCATTTTGAAATGTTATAAAATCACGAAAAGCACACATGATTGTATAGAGAGAGTGTGAGAGGTTATCTCATTAAAGAAATTGGCCCCAGTGAAACAGGCAGGCGGAGCAGACACCTTTATTACAGGGATCATGAGGATAATGCACTTTACCGTTGAACAAATTCATGGTTTTATCAGCAAAAACAATTTGACATTTGATTGAGGTGGCCAAATAGAATGTGCAGCTCGCACCAGTGCAACCAATAAAAATGTTTTGCTCGCACAGACAAGGGTGGGAAAATGTGACAAAATGGTTGCAGTCTGAAACCCTGTACCCTGTGTAGAATAACTACCCTGCTGCACTCAGGCAGTGTGATTAACTCTGAGACCGGCGCTCTGAGTAACCTGTCATGAAGAGAGAACCTCTGCACACGGTGCCGGGCCCAGGGAGAGCAGAGGTCATTTCAACTGGCAGATTATGAACTGACAAGGACTTAAAGAGGGAGAAAATTAACTAATTAACGCCAGAGAGGAGAGAGGGAGAGAGAGGGCTGGTCTGTCTGGTGGGAGAGGAGGTAGAAAGGAGAAGAGGAGGAGGAGACTGCATAATTGAATTCCACTAGCCTGGCCCTGTCAGCACATAAAGGCTATGCTGCTACTGGTTGACATGCACTCATCCCATCTCAACAGCTAGATATAAAGACATAAATACCATAGAAATCATTTTGAATAAAGAGAGGCTCAAATAGGTTTTAAATAGACTGAGTGTCTCACTTCAAAAGGACGAGGAAGGGGAGGGAGAAATAGAGGAGGGAGTGAAGGGGCCGGCGGATAGAGAGAGAGGGAGAAGACAGAGCAGGAAAAGAAAGGGATAGTGGGGGAGATAGATCAAAGGAGAGAGAAAAATATTTAGCGCAACCATCCAAACAAATGTCAGGATAAACTTAGAGAGTGTGATACAGAGAGCTATCTGTGGCATCCATCTTTGGAACACCAACTCAATTATAGAAATGTGTTTTCACTAGTAGCAGACAGAAATAGAGTCATTAGAGAGTAAATCATGTGGTCATCATCCACGGTTCTGTAGATTGATTATTTTGGACTGGAGAGGAGACGAGGAGCTCGTAAGACCTGATGACGGAAGACTGTCTCCTCTCCTCTCACAGAGAGACGCTCAACTCTGACAAGGATTCATTAGAATAACCATCACCCTTATTCTCTCCACTTCCTGTTCTCTAGCTTTCTCTGCTTTGTGATCACATTGAAATAGACCAGGAGAAAGGGGTGGATAAGTGGAAGTAATAGACCAGGAGAAAGTGGTGGATACGTGGAATTAATAGACCAGGAGAAAGTGGTGGATACGTGGAATTAATAGACCAGGAGAAAGGGGTGGATACGTGGAATTAATAGACCAGGAGAAAGGGGTGGATACGTGGAATTAATAGACCAGGAGAAAGGGGTGGATAAGTGGAATTAATAGACCAGGAGAAAGGGGTGGATAAGTGGAATTAATAGACCAGGAGAAAGGGGTGGATAAGTGGAATTAATAGACCAGGAGAAAGGGGTGGATAAGTGGAATTAATAGACCAAGAGATAGGGGTGGATAAGTGGAATTAATAGACCAGGAGAAAGGGGTGGATAAGTGGAATTAATAGACCAGGAGAAAGGGGTGGATAAGTGGAATTAATAGACCAGGAGAAAGGGGTGGATAAGTTGAATTAATAGACCAGGAGAAAGGGGTGGATAAGTGGAATTAATAGACCAGGAGAAAGGGGTGGATAAGTGGAATTAATAGACCAGGAGAAAGGGGTGGATAAGTTGAATTAATAGGCCAGGAGAAAGGGGTGGATAAGTGGAATTAATAGACCAGGAGAAAGGGGTGGATAAGTGGAATTAATAGACCAGCAGAAAGGGGTGGATAAGTGGAATTAATAGACCAGCAGAAAGGGTGGATAAATGGTATTAATAGACCAGGAGAAAGGGGTGGATAAGTGGAATTAATAGACCAGGAGAAAGGGTGGATAAATGGAATTAATAGACCAGGAGAAAGGGGTGGATAAGTGGAATTAATAGACCAGGAGAAAGGGGTGGATAAGTGGAATTAATAGACCAGGAGAAAGGGGTGGATAAGTGGAATTAATAGACCAGGAGAAAGGGGTGGATAAGTGGAATTAATAGACCAGGAGAAAGGGGTGGATAAGTGGAATAAATAGACCAGGTGAAAGAAGTGGATAAGAGGAATTAATAGACCAGGAGAAAGGGGTGGATAAGTGGAATTAATAGACCAGGAGAAAGGGGTGGATAAGTGGAATTAATAGACCATGAGAAAGGGGTGGATAAGTGGAATTAATAGACCAGGAGAAAGGGTGGATAAATGGAATTAATAGACCAGGAGAAAGGGGTGGATAAATTGAATTAATAGACCAGGAGAAAGGGTGGATAAGTGGAATTAATAGACCAGGAGAAAGGGGTGGATAAGTTGAATTAATAGACCAGGAGAAAGGGTAGATAAGTTGAATTAATAGACCAGGAGAAAGGGGTGGATAAGTGGAATTAATAGACCAGGAGAAATGGTGGATACATGGTATTAATAGACCAGGAGAAAGGGGTGGTTAAGTGGAATTAATAGACCAGGAGAAAGGGGTGGATACGTGGAATTAATAGACCAGGAGAAAGGGGTGGATAAGTGGAATTAATAGACCAGGAGAAAGGGGTGGATAAGTGAATTAATAGACCAGGAGAAAGGGGTGGATAAGTTGAATTAATAGACCAGGAGAAAGGGGTGGATACGTGGAATTAATAGACCAGGAGAAATGGTGGATAAGTGGAATTAATAGACCAGGAGAAAGGGTGGATAAGTGGAATCAATAGACCAGGAGAAAGGTGGATAAGTGGAATTAATAGACCAGGAGAAAGGGGTGGATACGTGGAATTAATAGACCAGGAGAAAGGGGTGGATAAGTGGAATTAATAGACCAGGAGAAAGGGGTGGATAAGTGGAATTAATAGACCAGGAGAAAGGGTGGATAAATGGTATTAATAGACCAGGAGAAAGGGGTGGATAAGTGGAATTAATAGACCAGGAGAAAGGGGTGGATAAGTGGAATAAATAGACCAGGTGAAAGAAGTGGATAAGAGGAATTAAAAGACCAGGAGAAAGGGTGGATAAATGAAATTACATTTTTTTACAATCCCTGGGACCCATTTCTCAATAGTTGGCTCACTTTTTCAAAACTCTTCACGCAGTTCTCTAACCAACTTTCAGCACAGCAGTTCATTTCATACCCAAAAGGCACTAAAAATACCAAAACACTTCATACATGTCTCAAATCAACACATTCTTCCATAACAGTAGCAAAGGTTGTCACCCACCAAGCACACTTTGTCACTCATAAAACAATGACCTAAAAAACACAGCATTACGCAATGTTTTCTTTTATAAAATGTCTTTACAAAACAAGAATGACTGTTTAGAATGCACTGTCGTATATGTTACAGGAATGAATCAGACATGATACAATATGCTTCAATATGTTTTTTGGCACTGAGTGATTCCAAAATACAAGAATTTGTATATACATCATCTACCAATACAGATACAGTAGCAATGTTAGTCAACCCTGTCTTCTGCATTAGACGTATGTTCTCATCCACATCTAAAGTCATCTTGGGCAACACACCTAGGAAAGAATCTTTCTGCATGCTAGGTCCATTCCTGGCAATCTTCTGCAGATATGTCCAGAAACCCAGCATTCATTGCATCCAGGAGGGCCATTGGATCATGTGGATGGTGGTCATAAACCTTCCACCTCCATGAGGAAAAGTGACACCATCCTGAGGTGGACTGCATACCGCTCTGTGACTGCATGGGAGTGGTGAAATGCCACATTGTCCCATACAATTACAAACGTTGGCCGATTTTGCCTCATTGTAACCCTTTCCTCACCTGACACAACCCTTCCATAGAGGTCATCCAGGAATGTAATGAGACGCTCGGTGTCGTACGGCCCAACCCTTCCATAGAGGTCATCCAGGAATGAAATGAGACGCTCGGTGTTGTACGGCCCAATTAGCGGTTTGTGTAACAGCAATCCATCAGAGGATTTTGCTGCACACATTGTGATGTTGGCACCCCTCTGGCCCGGGACATCCACTGTGGCTCTTTTCCTAATCACATTCCTTCCAGCCTCATCCACAAAGATGAATCTCCATGACTCTCTAAAATAAATCCATAAGACGACATAAGAGTTAGGCTATTATGGTAGTTTACATTATACCTGAAAACATGCCATTGTGTGCCTCTACCCTGTTAGATTTTTTTCAAAACCAGTTCTGTATTTCATAGTCATTTTACCTGGACATATTGGTTCCTGAGTTGCTTGACTCGGTCAGAGTTCCTCTCAAAGGGGACAGTACAACTGCTGTCACGAATCCCGTTTCCTGAGTCTGTTTTTTGCCTGTGTTCTGTCCTGGAGTGTTTTTTCCGGCGTCCTGGAACGCACCCTGTCTGGTTGCCGGGCAATGTAGCCAGTTGGGAGTTCTGATTACCCGCACCTGTATCCCATCAGCTATCTGCACACCTGGTCCTGATCATCATCTCTCCTCTTCATAAGCCCGGACCTGACATCCATTCCCTGCCGGATCGTTAGCCATGAACAGTATGTTGTGCCAGAGTATCAGCCTCAAGTTGGATAGAATTTGTTTTGTTGTTTGTTACGTATTGCTTGCCTTAAAAATACTCACCTTCTTCCTACTCTCCTTGTCCTGATCTTCTTCTGGGTTCGATTTTGAAAGAACGTGACAACTGCTTCATCCTGACTTGATGTTGTTTCAGTTGTTATGCTTACATTGTAAATATTTCCAAATGTAATATTGCCTGCCATCACTCTGTCCCGAATCTCTGTGAGTTTTATGCCATTGTTTCTGATGACCATATCAACGATTGCAGTTTCCTGCACAGCAGTGAAATCCTACCTCTCCCGCCTGTGGGAGGTAATCGTTGGGTCCTAAGCAGAAATACAAAAACAATTACACACAAGTTGGTTTGGAGACTTTGCTCAATTTACTTCTGTAATGTTCATTCTACAAGGGCATCTGACTGAACTGCACATCTTACCTGTTGTTTTGCTGGAAATTTCTCACAATAGATGCCACTGTTGAGTGTTGCAGATTTGGCTGCACTCTCAGACCAGCCTCTGTCATTGACAGACCATGATTTATTTCATAATCAATTATAGTCGCCCTAATATCATCTAAGACTACAGCTCTTGATCTTCCTCTCAGTCTTCTTCCAGCACGCATACATACTCATCTCCCAGCCCTCTTCTTCCTCTGTCAGCCATTTCTCTATCTCTGGCTGGGTCCATGTTTACATTAGAGTCCAGCATTATTCCTAAAATGTCCCCTTTGTATAGATGGTAATGACATTGAAAGACTAACACCTGGGTAAGTGTTCAGCTACAATGGGAATCATCTGTGGTTGGTCTAATTGTTTTGATAGTATTTAATGTTTTAGATTTGTAATATATTTCAATGCTGTATTACTGTAGAAATGTAGCAAATTTCTGTCTTATTCAATTTTGTGTTATGTTAGGTTTAAACTTAAGTTTAACAGTTTTGAAAATATTATGTAAACATGTGTAAATTGGCCTGTAGGTACATAGAGTTTTGGTGGTGGTTGTGTCATAGCGAGAAAATAATTCATGAAATTTGAAAAATGTAGTCATTGAATGCATTTTGTGCCAAAGCAATGAAAAATTATCCACAGTTTAGCCCACATAGACTGCTGTTGTGCTAGACCAGGAGAAAGACCAGGAGAAAGGGGTGGATATATGAAAATAATTGAGAGTAAATAAGTGGTCTATTTGAGAACATAGTACAATATCCTTCTATTGAGACTTAATGCCCAACACACCAAAGTTGAATGCCTTATCAACAACTATTATGATCCAAATTGGCTACCGTACCAATCCCCCATTCAGAGACGTAATGGCTGACCAGTGACATAACTTCTCCATGGATAGTTGTATAGAGGCCTTGCAGTCAGTGAACTCAGCCTTGATGCTGGGTCCCTGGACCTCTGTCACAACGTACTGCAGTCCTGGCACTCCTTCAGCATCTGCATGTTGCTGCAGCCAAACTGCACCCTACTCCATGTGGCTGATGTTCTCTGCTGATACGCAGCCCTCCACAATTCTTGGAGAGGACAGGGGAAGAGGGGTCAAAGGTTAGGAAGTGAGATCAGAGACTGGGATGTGTGTCTAGATTGAATGTGGGGATGGGTGTGTGTGTGTACCACACAGCCGTCAGAGCCTCACAGGCACCGTCAGTCACAGGCACGGTCAGACACAGGCACCGTCAGACACAGGCACCGGGAGACACAGCCTCACAGGCACCGTCCAGACACAGGCACCGTTGGACACAGCCTCACAGGCAACGTCAGACAGGCACTGTCAGACACAGGCACTGTCAGACACAGGCAACACAGGCACCGTCAGACACAGGCACCGTCAGACACAGCCTCACAGGCACCGTCAGACACAGCCTCACAGGCACCGTCCAGACACAGGCAATGTCAGACACAGCCTCACAGGCACCGTCCAGACACAGGCAACGTTTAGACACAGCCTCACAGGCACCGTCAGACACAGGCACCCGTCAGACACAGCCTCACAGGCACCGTCAGACACAGGCACCGTCAGACACCGGCACCGTCCAGACACAGCCTCACAGGCACCGCAGACACAGCCTCACCGGCACCGTCAGACACAGCTCACAGGCACCCAGACACAGCCTCACAGGCACCGTCAACACGCATCAGACACAGGCAACACCCATCTCTGAGTGGGGGCTTGCACTTCTGAACATGGTGGCGAGCTGGTAGGAAGCAATGGCAGCACCAACACCTCGAGGAAGAAGATGTAGAGATCGAAGATTTAGTGAGGTCAATGTCTTGATAATCATGAAAGGAACAGATTCTCCTTACATGGGGAACCTAGAGGTAGTAGAGAGGCCAAGGGTTGATTTGTGATTGGGCACAACATTGCCCATTATGACGCCCTTCCCATCTGTCATTACTTATTCACAGTCTCCCAGTATGTCCCGTCCGTTCTCCTGTTCATGGACTCTTGGAGCGGATGCAATCGACCAGGTTAAACAGCAGTTTTCAGGACATGGTCTGGATGCTACTGGGAAGAAACTCGTCCTCTATGTTCTTGGCAAACAGCCAGACACAGGTCTGTGAGGGGCAGGTTCTGACACACATCGTCTGCCAGCGTGCTGAGGCCAGGGGTCACTAGCACCCATGTAGACCAGAGGTCTGGAGGATGGGGGTTAAAGGGGAGAAGGAAAACGGTCATATCACTAGCACCCATGTAGACCAGAGGTCTGGAGGGATGGGGAAAAGGGGAGAAGGAAAACGGTCATATCACTAGCACCCATGTAGACCAGAGGTCTCGAGGATGGGGATAAAGGGGAGAAGGAAAACGGTCATATCACTAGCACCCATGTAGACCAGAGGTCTGGAGGATGGGGGATAAAGGGAGAAGGAAAACGGTCATATCACTAGCACTCCATGTAGACCAGAGGTCTGGAGGGATGGGGGATAAAGGGGAGAAGGAAACGGTCATATCACTAGCACCCATGTAGACCAGAGGTCTGGAGGGATGGGGGATAAAGGGGAGAAGGAAAACGGTCACATCACTAGCACCCATGTAGACCAGAGGTCTGGAGGGATGGGGGATAAAGAGGAGAAGGAAAACGGTCCTATCACTAGCACTCCATGTAGACCAGAGGTCTGGAGGGATGGGGATAAAGGGGAGAAGGAAAACAGTCATATCACTAGCACCCATGTAGACCAGAGGTCTGGAGGGATGGGGGATAAAGGGGAGAAGGAAAACGGTCATATCACACTCCATGTAGACCAGAGGTCTGGAGGGATGGGGGATAAAGAGGAGAAGGAAAACGGTCATATCACTAGTACCCATGTAGACCAGAGATCTGGAGGGATGGGGGATAACGAGGAGAAGGAAAACGGTCATATCACTAGCACCCATGTAGACCAGAGGTCTGGAGGGATGGGGATAAAGAGGAGAAGGAAAACGGTCATATCACTAGTACCCATGTAGACCAGAGGTCTGGAGGGATGGGGATAACGAGGAGAAGGAAAACGGTCATATCACTAGCACCCATGTAGACCAGAGGTCTGGAGGGATGGGGGATAACGAGGAGAAGGAAAACTCATATCAGAGCACCCATGTAGACCAGAGGTCTGGAGGGATGGGGGATAAAGGGAGAAGGAAAACGGTCATATCACTAGCACCCATGTAGACCAGAGGTCTGGAGGGATGGGGGATAAAGGGGAGAAGGAAAACGGTCATCTCACTAGCACCCATAGACCAGAGGTCTGGAGGATGGGGGATAAAGAGGAGAAGGAAAACGGTCATATCACTAGCACCCTATGTAGACCAGAGGTCTGGAGGGATGGGGGATAAAGGGGAGAAGGAAAACGGTCATATCACTAGCACCCATGTAGACCAGAGGTCTGGAGGGATGGGGGGATAAAGGGGAGAAGGAAAACGGTCATATCACTAGCACCCATAGACCAGAGGTCTGGAGGATGGGGGATAAAGAGGAGAAGGAAAACGGTCATATCACTAGTACCCATGTAGACCAGAGGTCTGGAGGGATGGGGGATAACGAGGAGAAGGAAAACGGTCATATCACTAGCACTCCATGTAGACCAGAGGTCTGGAGGGATGGGGGATAAAGAGGAGAAGGAAAACGGTCATATCACTAGTACCCATGTAGACCAGAGGTCTGGAGGGATGGGGGATAACGAGGAGAAGGAAAACGGTCATATCACTAGCACCATGTAGACCAGAGGTCTGGAGGGATGGGGATAACGAGGAGAAGGAAAACGGTCATATCACTAGCACCCATGTAGACCAGAGGTCTGGAGGGATGGGGGATAACGAGGAGAAGGAAAACGGTCATATCACTAGCACCCATGTAGACCAGAGGTCTGGAGGGATGGGGATAAAGGGGAGAAGGAAAACGGTCATATCACTAGCACCCATGTAGACCAGAGGTCTGGAGGGATGGGGGATAAAGAGGAGAAGGAAAACGGTCATATCACTAGTACCCATGTAGACCAGAGGTCTGGAGGGATGGGGGATAACGAGAGAAGGAAAACGGTCATATCACTAGCACCCATGTAGACCAGAGGTCTGGAGGGATGGGGATAAAGAGGAGAAGGAAAACGGTCATATCACTAGCACCCATGTAGACCAGAGGTCTGGAGGGATGGGGATAAAGGGGAGAAGGAAAACGGTCATATCACTAGCACCCATGTAGACCAGAGGTCTGGAGGGATGGGGGATAAAGAGGAGAAGGAAAACGGTCATATCACTAGCACCCATGTAGACCAGAGGTCTGGAGGGATGGGGATAACGAGGAGAAGGAAAACGGTCATATCACTAGCACCATGTAGACCAGAGGTCTGGAGGGATGGGGGATAAAGGGGAGAAGGAAAACGGTCATATCACTAGCACCCTGTAGACCAGAGGTCTGGAGGGATGGGGGATAAAGGGGAGAAGGAAAACGGTCATATCACTAGCACCCATGTAGACCAGAGGTCTGGAGGGATGGGGGATAAAGAGGAGAAGGAAAATGGTCATATCACTAGCACCCATGTAGACCAGAGGTCTGGAGGGATGGGGGATAAAGGGGAGAAGGAAAACGGTCATATCACTAGCACCCATGTAGACCAGAGGTCTGGAGGGATGGGGGATAAAGGGGAGAAGGAAAACGGTCATATCACTAGCACCCATGTAGACCAGAGGTCTGGAGGGATGGGGGATAAAGAGGAGAAGGAAAACGGTCATATCACTAGCACCCATGTAGACCAGAGGTCTGGAGGGATGGGGGATAAAGGGGAGAAGGAAACCGGTCATATCACTAGCACCCATGTAGACCAGAGGTCTGGAGGGATGGGGGATAAAGAGGTGAAGGAAACCGGTCATATCACTAGCACCCATGTAGACCAGAGGTCTGGAGGGATGGGGGATAAAGAGGAGAAGGTGACAGGTTAAAGGTTATAGGAGTTCACAACTATCAAATGAAACATCTTTTGCCTAACATCTCAGCCATTTAGCAGACACTAAATGCTCTTATCAGGAGTGCCTTACAATCAGTGCATGAAGGTGCCTGAGCATTTAAGAGCCCTATTTCATTTATTATACTCCACCATCAGCCTAGAAACTGTGATTGAGTTGGTCTTTGAGATTCCAGTTGAGTGAATATAAGACACTTTTTACCGAATAGGTAAGGTAGAGGCTTCAAAATGATTCTGAAAGCACCAGGGTTCTAAAAGGCTGTCTGCTTGTTCAACAACCAACTTGACAGAACTTAAAGAATTTTAAAAAAGAATGTGCTAATATTGTACAATCCAGGTGTGCAAAGCTCTTAGAGACTTACCCAGAAAGACTCACAGCTGTGATCACTGCCAAAGGTGACTCTAACATGTACTGACTCAGGGGTGTGAATACTTATGTAAATGAGATATTTATGTATTTAATTTTCAATACATTTGCAAAAACATGTTTTCACGTTGTCATTATGGGGTAGTGTGTAGATGGGTTATAAAAATAATTATGTAATCCATTCTGTATTCAGGCTGTAACACAACAACATGTGGAATAAGTCAAGGGGTATGAATACTTTCTGAAGGCACTGTACATGTTCGTAAGAGTATGACCTTTCCATAGAGGGGTCATAATAGTTTCCAGGTTTGCATTTTTCCCAGTTTGTTCAGGCGCCGCACACACAGACAGGGGCATTCAGGTCGGCCCTTTAGAAAGTTGCTGCAAATACAAATCAGTGACACATTCCATTGTCTTATAATAAACTTGGGAAAATAATACATTTTCAATACATTTAGTTTATTCCTAGCTAGGGTCAATACATTTTTTATATTGTGGGATTCTGTTTTAATTACTGGATTTAATCAAATCAAAGTTTATTGGTCTCTTACACAGTTTGGCAGATGTTATAGCATGTTACTAGCTCTTAACAATGCTCATGTTAATTGCTCTTAACAATGCTCATGTTAATTGCTCTTAACAATGCTCATGTTACTAGCTCTTATAGCCTTTTATAGTTCTTATAACCTTTAGCCGTACCCGTATCCTACTCCTCCTCTGTTCCTCTGGTGATGTAGAAGTTAATCCAGGCCCTGCAGTGCCTAGCTCCACTCCTATTCCCCAGGTGCTCTCATTTGTTGACTTCTGTAACCGTAAAAGCCTTGGTTTCATGCATGTTAACATTAGAAGCCTCCTCCCTAAGTTTGTTTTATTCGCTGCTTTAGCACACTCTGCCAACCCGGATGTCCTAGCCGTGTCTGAATCCTGGCTTTGGAAGACCACCAAAAACCCTGAAATTCCATCCCTAACTATAACATTTTCCGACAAGATAGAACTGCCAAAATGGGCGGAGTTGCAATCTACTGCAGAGATAGACTGCAGAGTTCTTTCTGTCCTACTATCCAGGTCTATCCAGGTCTTTTAAAAATCCACCTTTCCTTGGGGTGGCAGCGTAGCCTAGTGGTTAGAGCGTTGGACTAGTAACCGGAAGGTTGTGAGTTCAAACCCCTGAGCTGACAAGGTACAAATCTGTCGTTCTGCCCCTGAACAGGCAGTTAACCCACTGTTCCCAGGCCGTCATTGAAAATAAGAATGTGTTAAATAAAGGTAAAAAAAAATAAAATGTAATATTTAAAAAAACACAAGTCTCTCACCGTTGCCGCTTGCTATATTCCACCCTCTGTGCCCTGGACACCATATGTGAATTGATTGCCCCCCATCTATCTTCAGAGCTTGTGCTGCTAGGACATGTTTAACACCCTGGCCATCTTGCAATCCAAGCTTGATGCCCTCAATCTCACACAAATTATCAATGAACCTTCCAGGTACAACCCCAAATCCGTAAACACGGGCACCCTCATAGATATCATCCTAACCAACCTGCCCTCCAAATACACTACTGCTGTCTTCAACCAAGATCTCAGCGATCACTGCCTCATTGCCTGCATCCGTAATGGGTCTGCGGTCAAACGACCACCCCTCTTCACTGTCAAACTCTCCCTAAAACACTTCAGCGAGCAGGCCTTTCTAATTGCCTGGCCCGGGTATCCTGGAAGGATATTGACCTCATCCCGTCAGTAGAGGGTACCTGGTTATTCTTTAAATTTCCTTGCTCACCATCTTAAAAAGCATGTTCCATTCAAAAAATGTACAACCAGGAACAGATATAACCCTTGCTTCACTCCAGACCTGACTGCCATTGACCAGCACAAAAACATCCTGTGGGGTACTGAATTAGCATCGAATAGCGCTCGCAATATGCAACTTTTCAGGGACGTTAGGAACCAATATACACAGTCAATTAGGAAAGCTAAGGCCAGCTTTTTCAAACAGAAATGTGCATCCTGTAGCACAAACTCCAAAAAGTTCTGGGACACTGTAAAGTCCATGGAGAATAAGAGCACCTCCTCCCAGCTGCCCACTGCTCTGAGGCTAGGAAACAATGTCACCACCGATAAATCCACTATAATTGAGAATTTCAATAAGCATTTTTCTATGGCTGGCCATGCTTTCCACCTGGCTACCCCTACCCCGGTCAACAGCCCTGCACCCCCCACAGCAACTCACCCAAGCCTCCCCATTTCTCCTTCACCCAAATCCAGATAGCTGATGTTCTGAAAGAGCTGCAAAATCGGGACCACTACAAATCATCCGGGCTAGACAATCTGGACCCTCTCTTTCCAAAATGATCTGCCGAAATTGTTGCAACCCCTATTACTATCCTGTTCAACCTCTCTTTTGTATCGTCTGAGATTCCCAAAGATTGGAAAGCTGCCGCGGTCATCCCCCTCTTCAAAGGGGGGAGACACTCTTGACCCAAACTGCTACAGACCTATTTCATCCTACCCTACCTTTCTAAAGTCTTTGAAAGCCAAGTTAACAAACAGATTACCAACCATTTCCACCATACCTTCTCCGCTATGCAATCTGGTTTCAGAGCTGGTCATGGGTGCATCTCAGCCACGCTCAAGGTCCTAAACGATATTATGACTGCCATCGATAAGAGACAATACTGTTCAGCCATGTTCATCGATCTGGGCAAGTTACTAGCTCTTAACAATGCTTATGTTACTAGCTCTTAACATTGACTTCAATAAATTTTCAATCTCTACATTTTCTTCCTCTAGGTGTTGGTGCTACCAGCTCGCCACCATCTTCAAGAAGTGTAAGAGAAACAGACCTCAACTGGCAGCTTCATTAAATAGTACCCACAAAACACCAATCTCAACGTCAACAGTGAAGAGGCGACTCCGGGATGCTACCATGGATACCATGGACATATAACCACGTTGATTTATGAATAGCAAAGTGAGTTGGACATCGACTTTATTCAGTCAGTTTGACAGCTTTTATAAACTAGTCAACACTTGCTGTTCAGTTGTCAATCAAAGCACAGTAAACACTTAATACCCTACCTGCACCACGACTGCGTGGCTGGCTATGTAAAACACACGTAAAGAAATTTGACTGCAACCAACCACAGGGCACACAAATTGTACCTGGAGGTGGGACAAACAGAGAAAACGAGAGAGTGCAAGGGAGAGAGAGCAAGGGAGAGAACACATGGGAGAGAGCACATGAATGCTAAAACCTGTTGTGACTAGGGGGCAGTATTTTCATTTTTGGAAAGAAAACGTTCCCGTAGTAAACAGGATATTTTGTCAGGACAAGATGCTAGAATATGCATATAATTGACAGATTAGGATAGAAAACACTAACGTTTCCAAAACTGTAAAAATATTGTCTGTGAGTATAACAGAACTGATGTTGCAGGCGAAAGCCTGAGAAAAATCCAATCCGGAAGTGCCCCATGTTTTGAAAGCGCTGCGTTCCAATGAGTCCATATTGAGCAGTGAATGGGCAATCAACCAGATTACTCTTTCTCCGTATCCCCCAAGGTGTCTATAGCATTGTGACGTATTTTTATGCATTTATGTTGAAGAATACCCGTAAGCGGCTACATTGCGCAAGTGGTCACCTGATGCTGCCAGAGAGATTCTCACGTAAAATACAGAGGTAGCTATTACTCCAATCGGTCCTACTGAAAAACGATGGATATATTATCGAATAGATATTTGAAAAACACCTTGAGGATTGATTATAAACAACGTTTTCCATGTTTCTGTCGATATTATGTAGCTAATTTGGAATAGTTTTCGTGATTGCAATTTCCGGGCGATTTCTCAGCCAAACGTGAAGAACAAACAGAGCTATTTCGCCTACAAAAATAATATCTTTGGAAAAAAGGAACATTTGCTATCTAACTGGGAGTCTCGTGAGTGAAAACATCCGAAGCTCATCAAAGGTAAACGATTTAATTTGATTGCTTTTCTGATTTCCGTGACCAAGTTACCTGCGGCTAGCTGGACAAAATGCTATGCTAGGCTATCGATAAATTTACACAAATGCTTGTCTAGCTTTGGCTGTAAAGCATATTTTGAAAATCTGAGATGACAGGGTGATTAACAAAAGGCTAAGCTGTGTCTCAATATATTTCATTTGTGATTTTCATGAATAGGAACATTTTCTAGGGATATTTATGTCCGTTGCGTTATGCTAATTAGTGTCAGGCGATGATTACGCTCCCGCATGCGGGATGGGGAGTCACTAGAGGTTTTAATGCACCTGAAAGACACTAATATGGCTGCCACCAATAGAGATGCCAAGTCTGATAGCTGTGGCTTGTTTCACAAGGAGACTAATGAAGATGAAGGCGTTTTGATGAGATGGGCAGGTCGGCAGCATGGGGAGGAGGAGGAGGAGAGGAGGGGCAGGTCGGCAGCACAGGGAGGAGGATGGGGAGAGAAGGGGCAGGTCGGCAGCATGGGGAGGAGGAGGAGGAGAAGAGGGGCAGGTCGGCAGCACAGGGAGGAGGATGGGGAGAGAAGGGGCTGGTCGGCAGCATGGGGAGGAGGAGGAGGAGAGGAGGGGCAGGTCGGCAGCACAGGGAGGAGGAGGAGGAGAGGAGGGGCAGGTCGGCAGCACAGGGAGGAGGAGGAGGAGAGGAGGGGCAGGTCGGCAGCACAGGGAGGAGGAGGAGGAGAGGAGGGGCAGGTCGGCAGCACAGGGAGGAGGAGGAGGAGAGGAGGGGCAGGTCGGCAGCATGGGGAGGAGGGGAGGAGGAGAGGAGGGGCAGGTCGGCAGCACAGGGAGGAGGAGGAGGAGGAGGAGGAGGAGGAGGGGCAGGTCGGCAGCATGGGGAGGAGGAGGAGGAGAGGAGGGGAAGGTCGGCAGCACAGGGAGGAGGATGGGGAGAGAAGGGGCAGGTCGGCAGCACAGGGAGGGGAGGAGGAGAGGGAGGGGCAGGTCGGCAGCACAGGGAGGAGGAGGAGGAGAGGAGGGGCAGGTCGGCAGCATGGGGAGGAGGAGGAGGAGAGGAGGGGCAGGTCGGCAGCACAGGGAGGAGGAGGAGGAGAGGAGGGGGCAGGTCGGCAGCATGGGGAGGAGGAGGAGGAGAGGAGGGGCAGGTCGGCAGCACAGGGAGGAGGAGGAGGAGAGGACGGGCAGGTCGGCAGCATGGGGAGGAGGAGGAGGAGAGGAGGGGCAGGTCGGCAGCACAGGGAGGAGGAGGAGGAGAGGAGGGGCAGGTCGGCAGCATGGGGAGGAGGAGGAGGAGAGGAGGGGCAGGTCGGCAGCACGGGGAGGAGGAGGAGGAGAGGGAGGGGCAGGTCGGCAGCATGGGGAGGAGGAGGAGGAGAGGAGGGGCAGGTCGGCAGCATGGGGAGGAGGAGGAGGAGAGGAGGGGCAGGTCGGCAGCATGGGGAGGAGGAGGAGGAGGAGAGGAGGGGCAGGTCGGCAGCATGGGGAGGAGGAGGAGGAGAGGAGGGGCAGGTCGGCAGCACAGGGAAGAGGAGGAGGAGGAGAGGAGGGGCAGGTCGGCAGCACAGGGAGGAGGAGGAGGAGAGGAGATGTAGGAGGGAGGAGAAGGTTAAGGTGAGGAGGTATAGGACGGAAGAGGGGACGGGTTTTAGGGGGGATACCTGTTAGGTGGTGTAGCCAGTAAGTCCATTCAAGGGATGAACTCTGCAACACAGAATGAAAATCTAGTGTCAGAATTAATCTGAGTGTGTGAGTCTGCATCCATATGTGCATGCCTGTGTGTGTGTTTGCGTCCGTTAGTGTGTATCCTTCGGTTAGTGTCAATACGTACGGCTGCGCAGGTCTTTGGTGAGGATGTGTTTGGCAGCGATGAGCAGCGATGAGCAGCTCCTTGTGGAGGTGGGCCGTCTCAGAGGGACAACTGGTCGGCAGCTGTAGCATGCCATTCACCATCTGCTGAGACTATTTCCCTACCAGGTCCTGGTCAGGAACACACACACAGAGAGAGAGAGAGACAGAGACACAGAGAGACACACGTATTGCAATGCAGTTCAGAAAATATGATTTCATGTACATGGAATTAATTATTCTGTGTGCCAGGTAAATGCAATACAAGACAGAAAACTGAATGAGAAATTTAACCCAGACATAAAAAGCACAACATGGACATATGTACCTGGTAGATGCAGATGATGCAGGCCAGAAGGACAGGGTCTTGGTCCAAGCAGGGGTAAAGTCAGCATACATCTCTCTGTTATACAGCTTGCGTTGCCTGAAAGTTACGTTAGGGTTTAGAATAACTCTTTATAGACGAAGCAAACTATTTTACTGTTCAAGTCAAAATGATTTATGCTTCAATACCATTTCATATTCTTTGTGGTTGTTTAGCAAAAAGATGATTGTATGATTGTCTGCAGGAGGGAATTAACACACACACATGCACACAGGTGTCTTACCTGGCCAGAGGAGAAACCTGCAGCATCATAGTGTTCATGATGAGGGGGACAATCTCAGACACCATGTTATGGATGTTCAGTTCGTACATCTGGTACATGAGCACCACTATGATGGGCAGCTTAGCCAGGACCTTGACGGACAGGGACCCCGGGGGATGATGGTGTGCTGGAGGAACAGACACAGACAGATGATCAGGAAAAGACAAGGGCAATGCCAGCCTAAATTTAGGAAGGGTCCAACATTACGGAACATTCAGATAGAAATATACTATATGGACCAGACATGATTCTACGTCATCCATGATTCAATGATGAATCACATCAACTCTCTGCCTTAGGGAGCACACACACTGCATCAAATGTCGATCTGCCATTCAACTGCTGTTTGTTCACAGTTTGTTTGGTGCTATGTTTTAGGGACCACACAACGGTGGGTGTCTGACTGACAATATTTTCACGCGATTCTACATGTAGAATAATTTTGCAAATTACGGCTGGCACGCTGAACAGAGGTTCTAAATACTCTCGGCCTGCAAACGCTACCTGTGTGTCCATGCCTTTTCTACCTGGAAAACTAGCCTGGTCTGAGATGCTTCGCCAGTGCTTCTACACCACCAAGTGGCAATAAGAGGAGTTCCAGAAAGATGATAGAAGTTACCAGGACAGCTCTACTCACCGTGCGTGTTTCACTGTCCTCCCTGTGTCGTCTTCACCAACACTGAGGTGATCATGCCCACCATCTCAGGAGATCATGCCCACCATCTCAGGTGATCATGCCCACCATCTCAGGTGATCATGCCCACCATCTCAGGAGAAGGCACTATGTTCTCAGCTATCACCTGGGGGTTCTCAAATTACCGAGCCTGGCGGAGGAGAGAGAGAGATCCGAAAGAGAGAGAAAAGAGACAGGAGGGGAAAGCGAGAACGAGGGAGGAGGAATGTGTTAGACAGCAGGATGGGAACGGTGGCAAAATAGAGGCATGAGAACATGATTCAGAGACCCAAACATTTCCCAGCTCCCACAAGCTCAATAATCCACCTGCTGTCCAGTAGTCTTACCACTACTGTAGGTAGCTCCTTATAGATCTGCTTCATAAAGTCCAGAAAGTGATGAATTTGAATAGAGGATGAAAGCAGACAGTTAATACCACTGCTCTCTATCAAGACATGGGGTCCATCTCAATGAATCTTTGCTCGATTCCTCACATCCTCTCTCCTTGCTTTCATCTAATAACACATTGAAGAAGTGGGTCTGATGGGAGTGTCCTTGGACCTACTTTCTCATTGCGATGAATCATGGAAAGAGGAATTGAGATAGAGCCAACACTGGAGACGGGTCTTCTGTTCATCATCAACACAAAGTGAGAGTGGAGAATAGTAAGATCGTAGTTCTCACCTCTTGAGAAATCTGTGGACGGAACTGCTTGTGCGGTTCAATGATGATACGCAAGCATATCAAAACGTTCTCTTCGCCCGCAATCTGAAAACAAACAATGTGCGATGAATGAAAACTCTGAGTTCAGGTTAGGGACAGATAATTACTTGTTCATCAGTCGGGATCCGGTGGATGATCTCCAGCACCAGCTTCCTCAGTTGCTGTTTTAAAGTAATACAAGGTGGCTCGGACTCTTGTGTATTCAATGTGTGCATGTTTAAATTGCCTCTGTGCCTATTCAAATAAACTATTGAAAGTATAACATTTCCTCCTACCTGTGTGGGTTTCTCCTGCAGAAACTGCACCTCTCTGTCCTGGAGGAAGGTAAGGAAGCGAGGGATGATGTGTTCCAGGAAGGTGGAGTACTGTGGTGATGATGTCACAGTAACTTTAGGCCAGTTGTAATTACAGAGAGAGGGGATACCTGAACGGTGTTGAGACGTGCAGTTGTAGTATAAACACAGACATATAATGGGGATGCTCACTCTAGTCATTATATTTCTATGGTATAAACTCACCTCAAAGTTCACTCTAGTAATTCTATGTCTATGGTAAAAACTCTCTTAGCAGACAGGGATGCTCAGATCTGATCAATTTTACTTTCAGCGCTCAGATTGTTTAAGGTACATTTATCAGACACACTGGCACTCACTAAGTCACTCACTAAGTCACTCACTAAGTCACTCACTAAGTCACTCACTCTCACAAACACACTGTACTTTATTCTGGACTAAAGCATATCACTCTCATCACTACACCCTTGTTGAAGATATGACACCAAAACCACATTTTCCATTGATTACTGAATAACTATTTATACAACTCATCCAATAGCAGGTGGAGTATACATCAAATAAAGCAAATAATTATATTTATCAGCACAGGAGAATTTTCAGACTCATGCTGACGCTCAGAATAAGGCATTTGTCAATGATAATAGTTTCTCATTCACTTGTAGTTGTTGTTGTTGTTGTCCCTGAGGCCTGCCACGAACTGCTGGTCATTTTTCATGAGCGTGGACTGGTCCACCACCATCGGGCTGGAGTTTGGCACGAAGGCCATGGTCCCCGCCGGGAGAGACAGGGTTGCGATGATGTAGGGCAGACAGGGTTGCGATGAGGTAGGGCTGCGATGAGGTAGGGCAGACACGAGCCTGTGCCGATCTCACAGAAAATGAATGTGTGTGAGAATATGGAAGAAATCAGTGACAATACGATATTTGATTTGCATGAGTAACTAACATAGAAAGCAAGTCTCAACTGAACCTGTCAACAATTCTGACAGGCGAAATATGACAGCGTAGTTTTGTATACAAATACAATTACGAATGTCTTCTCCTTATGCCAGCGGTTCCAGAACTAGGGGTCGTGATCTGATATGAAAATGATATAACATCTCATTCCAAAATAATGGGCATTATTATGAAAAAACTGTCAGAAACCGTCTCAGGGAAGCTCATCTGCGTGTTCCGTGTGCTCCTCAAGGGAGCATTTTGCTGATGTCAAAGTTGTGAACAGAGTGCCCCATGGTGGCGGTGGGGTTATAGTATGGGCAGGCATAAACTATAGACAACAAACACAATTGCATTTTATCATGGCAATTTGAATGCACACAGATACTATGATGAGATCCTGAGGCCCATTGTCGTGTCATTCATCCGCCACCATCACCTCATGTCTCACGGATCCCTCTGGAACTTTCATTGCGCACACCTGGCCCCTATTCCCACTGATTGTATTTGTATATATTTGTTCACCATGGTGCTGTCGATTATTGTTACTATGTCCGTTGGTGCATGTGAGTACCTGTGTGTTTTGGGCTTTCGTGCCCTTGTGGATTGCGCAGATGATTACGGGTCTTGTCCCATATGTTAATCATTGTGCGCTTGTGTTATTTATTCAAGGTACTCCTCACTCTTTTGTTTGGGTTTCAACCCTTTGTTTTTGTTACGTGTTTGTTTGGTCTTTGTCCCCGTGCCTTTACACGGCACGTTGCAATTTGGGATATAATAAAGACCCCGATTACGCATTCCTGCACCTGTCTCCCGAATCTCTTCATACATACGTGACAGAATAATCAACCATTAAGGGAGACAGCGGGAATGGCCCGGGCGACATCGCCACAATGGGTCCATCCGACGAAGGAACTTCAGCAGCTACAACTGGCCCGTCCGACTCCGCCACAACGGGTCCGTCCGACGAAGGAACTTCAGCAGCTACAACTGGCCCGTCCGACTCCGCCACAACGGGTCCGTCCGACGAAGAAACTTCAGCAGCTACAACTGGCCCGTCCGACTCCGCCACAACGGGTCTGTCCGACGAAGGAACTTCGGCAGCTACAACTGGCCCGTCCGACTCCGCCACAACGGGTCCGTCCGACGAAGGAACTTCAGCAGCTACAACTGGCCCGTCCGACTCCGCCACAACGGGTCCGTCCGACGAATGAACTTCAGCAGCTACAACTGGCCCGTCCGACTCCGCCACAACGGGTCCGTCCGACGAAGGAACTTCAGCAGCTACAACTGGCCCGTCCGACTCCGCCACAACGGGTCTGTCCGACGAAGGAACTTCGGCAGCTACAACTGGCCCGTCCGACTCCGCCACAACGGGTCCGTCCGCCGAAGGAACTTCAGCAGCTACAACTGGCCTGTCTGACTCCGCCACAACGGGTCCGTCCGACGAAGGAACTTCAGCAGCTACAACTGGCCCGTCTGACTCCGCCACAACCGGTCCATCCAACGCCACTGTGACTGGTCCATCCGCCGCCGCCGCAAATTCGGCAGCAGCAACTGGGTCATCCGACGTCGCCACAACAGCTTCGTCCGACGCCACTGCTACTGATCCGTCTGATGCCGCCGCAACTTTGGCAGCAGCAACTGGCCCGTCCGACGATGCAACTTCGTGTTTTCTGTTGTCTTGTCAGTGTTGAATGTATTCCATCAGGGACCACGTTAGAAACAAGTGGAATTGCTTTAACCTGTTATCCCTGGGTTGTCCTCAATGAATAATGTTGCTCAATAAATCATCAATCAATATTCTGGTTTTGTAAGAGAGGTGCTGAAGGGATCGGAGCCATCTGTGCACTATAACTACTCATCCTCTGGAAACTAAACTCTGCGGCTGAGAGTTGGGGCCCAAGTGAACAAAACCTCTACTCCACTAACTGGAGTATACACCATGGATGTTACAGTTCTGGGTAGGTAGACAGAATACACATCATTGTTGTTCATAATTATCTGGTTTGAAATAGTAGAGCTTTTAAATATCACATTAGGTTTACCATACAGTAAGTGACACCACAACATCAATGTAGGTGTATTGCACATCTCTGCTATTTTCCAGACGCCATCAGAAATATTGAGTTGAGCCCTTTTAGTTTCCAGGTTTCCAGAAACAACAGTCTGGTTGTTCATGTGGATGGAAGGTGGGTACAATTTCTCAGTAGGCCACACAATTAACACACACAACATACTAAACATGTATAACACATCAAAGAATCAGCTCATTTATTCTCTCTCTCCTCTCTCTGTTTCCTAGTCTTCCAATGTGGGTGTGTTGTATTTATTCTCATCATCTCTCTCTCTCTCTCTAGTCCTCCCATGTGGGTCTGTTGGAGGATCCTACAGAACTGTGTATCAGCAACCCCTACAGGCTGTCACCTGACCATGCTGTATGAGAACACCATGACACTGAACCACACCTTCACAGCTTTAGGAGTCCACTGTCTGGACATCAGCGCCCGCAACGACATCAGCAAACTGCAGACCTACAGTGATAGTGTGTTCAGAGAAATGAAAAGACGTCAGTGGGACAGTGGCCAGGGTTGAGGAATGCAGCTAAGGAGTTCTGGAGGAGAGCAATTTAACAGCAGGACCCACACCCCATACTGCATTTGTCTCCTGTGGTGAATTGATTTGTGCTGGATGATATGGTTTACAGAGGAGTTTCAGGAAGCTTGTGATATATTCTGCTTGCAGAACATCTGACCATATTCAAGCTTGTCTAACTGCATCGTGTAATACTGTAATATTACAGTATCTGAAGTGTTTTCCATTCCTTTAACTATGGTCAAAACAGTTCTCTATTGTTCTTCTTATAGCTTCCATTAACTTGCTCTTCATCCCAATAGGTCCACAGACGACACAATCGCGACGCAGATGACGCCATAGCAACCACACTGCACACTGCCCTAACCCATCTGGACAAGAGGAATACCTATGTGAGAATGCTGTTCACTGACTGCAGCTCAGCATTTAAAACCATAGTACCCTCCAAACTCGTCATCAAGCTCGAGACCCTGGTTCTCGACCCCGCCCTGTGCAACTGGGTACTGGACTTCCTGACGGGCCGCCCCCATGTGGTGAGGGTAGGTAACAACATCTCCACCCCGCTGATCGTCAACACTGGGGCCCCACAAAGGTGCGTTCTGAGCCCTCTCCTGTACTCCCTGTTCACCCACGACTGCGTGGCCATGCACGCCTCCAACTCAATCATCAAGTTTGAGGACGACACCACAGTGGTAGGCTTGATTAACAACAATGACAAAATGGCCTACAGGGAGGAGGTGAGGGCCCTCGGAGTGTGGTGTCAGGAAAATAACATCACACTCAACGTCAACAAAACAAAGGAGATGATTGTGGACTTCGGGAAACAGCAGAGGGAGCACCCCCCTATCCACATCGACGGGATAGTAGTGGAGAGGGTAGTAAGTTTTTAAGTTCCTCGGCGTACACATCATGGACAAACTGAATTGGTCCACCCACACAGACAGCGTTGTGAAGAAGGCGCAGCAGCGCCTCTTCAACCTCAGGAGGCTGAAGAAATTTGGCTTGTCACCAAAAGCACTCACCAACTTCTACAGATGCACAATCAAGAGCATCCTGTCAGGCTGTATCACCGCCTGGTACGGCAACTGCACCGCCCACAACCGTAAGGCTCTCGAGAGGGTAGTGAGGTCTGCACAACGCATCACCGGGGACACTACCCGATGTCACAAGAAGGCCATAAAGATCATCAAGGACAACAACCACCGAGCCACTGCCTGTTCACCCCGCTATCATCCAGAAGGCGAGGTCAGTACAGGTGCATCAATGCAGGGACCGAGAGACTGAAAAACAGCTTCTATCTCAAGGCCACCACTAACATTGAGTGGCTGCTGCCAACATACTGACTCAACACCAGCCACTTTAATAATGGAAATTGATTGAAATTGATGTAAAAAATGTATCACTAGCCACTTTAAACAATGCCACTTAATATAATGTTTACATACCCTACATTACTCATCTCATATGTATATGTATATACTGTACTCTATATCATCTACTGCATCTTTATGTAATACATGTATCACTAGCCACTTTAAACTATGCCACTTTGTTTACATACCCTACATTACTCATCTCATATGTATATACTGTACTCGATACCATCTACTGCATCTTGCCTATGCCGATCTGTACCATCACTCATTCATATATCTTTATGTACATATTCTTTATCCCTTTACACTTGTGTGTATAAGGTGGTAGTTGTGGAATTGTTAAGTTAGATTACTTGGTTGGTTATTACTGCATTGTCGGAACTAGAAGCACAAGCATTTCGCTACACTCGCATTAACATCTGATAACCATATGTATGTAACAAATTTGATTTGATTTGATGTGCCCTTGGATCATCTTGGCAATCCTCTCCTTCATCGCTGTTATAGCCTGTCGCCACAAGAAAGGACGCAACAACAATCCACAGGTAAGAAGGAGACTGATAGAGGGACTTGTTGAAGAATGTTATGCTCTGTTTCAATACTCCTACTAAAGATATGAGGCTAATCCACAATGTGTCCACAGGGTGGTGATCTATACTACCATTCAAAAGTTTGGGGTCACTTAGAAATGTCCTTGTTTTTGAAAGAAAATCACATTTTTTTGTCCGTTAAAATAACATCAAATTGATCAAAAATACAGTGTAGACATTGTTAATGTTGTAAATTACTATTGTAGCTGGAAACGGCAGATTTTTTATGGAATATATAATATGGTACAGAGGCCCATTATCAGCAATCATTACTCCTATGTTCCAATAGCATGTTGTGTTAGCTAATTCAAGTTGATAATTTTAAAAGGATAATTGATCATTAGAAAACCCTTTTGGAATTATGTTAGCACAGCTGAAAACTGTTACGCGTGCATAGCCCGGTGCGGTATATTGCAGCGCCTCGTATCGGCTGGGCTAGAGTGGGCATCGAGCCAGGTGCCATGAAGCCGGCTCAGCGATCTGGTCTCCAGTGCGTCTCCTCATGTCGGTGTACATGGCACCAGCACTATGCATGGTGTCCCCGGTTCGCCAGCACAGCCCAGTGCGGGCTATTCCACCTCGTCGCACTGGCCTGGCAATGGGGAGCATTCAGCCAGGTAGGGTTGGGCAGGCTCGGTGCTCGAGACCTCCTGTGCGCCTTCATGGTCCTGTCTATCCGGTGCCACCTCCATGCACCAGCCCTACGGTGGCAGCCCCTCGCACCAGGCTGTCTCTCCGTCTTCTCCCTACAGGTGCTCCAGCCTGTCCAGCGCTGCCAGAGCCTTCCTCCTGCCCAGCGCTGCCAGAGCCTTCCGCCTGTCCGGCGCTGCCGGAGTCTCCCGCCTGTCCAGCGCTGCCGGAGTTGTCCTTCACTCCGGCGCTGCCGGAATCTCCGGTCCATTCGGGACCCGTGGCTAGGGTCCGCAGTCCGAGGTCGGCGGCGAGGGTCACCGCTCTTAAGAGGCCACGAAGGCGGTTAAGGAGGCAGAGAAAGACTATGGTGGAGTGGGGTCCATGTCCCGCGCCAGAGCAGACACCCACCCAGACCCTCCCCTATAGGTTCAGGTTTTGAGTCCACACCTTGGGACTCTTAGTTCCTTTGTTTTGTCTTGTTTTCGTATGGTCAGGGCGTGAGTTGGGTGGGTTGTCAATGTTAGTTTGTCTATGATTTTCTATTTCTGTGTTTGGCCTGGCATGGTTCTCAATCAGAGGCAGCTGTCAATCATTGTCCCTGATTGAGAACCATATTTAGGTAGCCTGTTTTGTGTAGTGGGTGATTGTTCCTGTTTCCTGTGTTCACGTTACGGGACTGTTTCGTCTTCCTTCATTTTGTCGGTTTATTGTTTTTTGTTCGTTGTTAAAGTATTCTATTAAAATGGATAATCATCAAGCTGCATTTACCTCTCTTTCCCCAGACGAGTTACACAAGGGCATTTTTGTCGATGTTCACCCTCCTCGCCGCCTCTCCTTGAATACCTTTGACATTTTTCAAAAGGAGGCGAGAGAGGGCAGAGGAGAGAGGACACAGGAGTTGAGCAAATCTAATTGAGAAAAGGCCGCTAGAAGCCAAAAGGATACTCTTGTTCATCCTCTGCTGAAGTAAATTACCAGTCCAAAGTTTGGACACACCTACTCATTCAGGGTTTTCTTTATTTTTTACTATTTTCTACATTGTATCATTTTATTTAACTAGGCAAATCAGTTAAGAACAAGTTCTTATTTTCAATGACGGCCTAGGAACAGTGGGTTAACTTCTTTGTTCAGGGGCAGAACGACAGATTTGTACCTAGTCGGCTCAGGGATTCGATCGTGTGATCTTTGGGTTACTCGTCCAACGCTCTAACCACTAGGCTAACTGCCGCCCCGAGAATAATAGGGAAGACATCGAAACTATGAAATAACACATATGGAATCATGTAGTAACCAAAAAAGGGTTAAACAGCTTGATGAAACTGGCTCTCATGATGACCGCCACAGGAAAAAAAGACACAGTTACCTCTGCTGCAGGATAAGTTCATTAACCTGTTGCTTCTACTCGGGACGCTTGCGTCCCAACTAGAGCTCTGGAAATGCAAATGCGCTACGCTAAATGCTAATAGTATTAGTTAAAACTCAAAAGTTCATTAAAATACACATGCAGGGTATCGAATTAAAGCTACACTCGTTGTGAATCCAGGCAACAAGTCAGATTTTTAAAATGCTTTTCGGCGAAAGCATGAGAAGCTATTATCTGATAGCATGCAACACCCCAAAAGACCCACAGGGGACATAAACAAAATAATTAGCATTTCGGCGTTACACAAACCGCACAATAAAATAGAAAACATTCATTACCTTTCACCATCTTCTTTGTTGGCACTACTAGATGTCCCATAAACACTATTTGGGTCTTTATTTCGATTAAATCGGTCCATATAAAGCCTAGATATCGTTATATGTAGACTGTGTGATAAACGAAAAAACATTGTTTCAAAACGTAACGTCATTTTTTAAAATTCAAAAAGTCGACGATAAACTTTCACAAAACACTTCGAAATACGTTTGTAATGCAACTTTAGGTATTAGTAAACGTTAATAAGCGATAAAATTCATCAGGAGGCGATGTAAAGATCATTAGCTGTCCGTCTGGAAAAATGTCCGGCTAGAAACTCAACGAAAATATCCGGTCCTAGACCGGATTAGATACGGTGTCCTGCATGTGTTTGACCAAGAAAAAACTTGAAGGGAAAGACTCTAGACACCGTGTGGAAGCTGTAGGTACTGCAACCTCAGTCAATTAATTGTGGTTCACCTTTATCAATGGGATCAAGTAGCGCATGGATATATTTTCCCATTTTCAGTGATCAGTTTTTCCTGTGCTTTTCGATGTAAATGCCGTTCTGGTAAAGCCACAGCAGTGATTTAACCAGTTTTTTAAACGTCTGAGTGTTTTCTATCCACACAGACTAAGCAAATGCATATACTATATTCCTGGCATGAGTAGCAGGGCGCTGAAATGTTGCGCGATTTTTAACAGAATGTTCAAAAAAGTAGAGGGTCGACTGAAGAGGTTAAAGTTGCCAGCTTCAGAAATTGCAGCCCAAATAAATGATTGACATAGTTCAAGTAACTGACACATCTCAACCAACTGTTCAGAGGAGCCTGCATGAATCAAGCCTTCATGGTTGAATTAGGGCTGGACGATATGGCTAAAACATTATATCATTAATATTACCTCAGAATTTCTCCCCAAGAACGGTGATTTTGACGGTGACAACCTGCTGATTACCACCTGCTGCTTCAGAGGACCAAAAAGCCTTGAAAGAGAACACTATTTCTTTACCATATATTTGTCTTTATATAAGAAAATATTGTTAAATAGGAATAAATAATTTAAGCTGTTTTTAGATGGATTTTATATTGACATTGCTAGCTTATTTACCTCAGCCAGGCAGTTTTATTTAGCTAACATTATTTAAGTTAGCTAGCTAACTCTTATTGTAGCAGCTTTCTGTTTGTATCTAGCTTCCTCTTTAATGGCATCCCCCGACAACATTTTCTTTTATCTTTCCAACCAGGTGAAGTACTATGAAGCCACCACTGATCTTGACAAGAGGCAAAACATTCGAAGGGGGTCAGAAATTCACAATTCAGGGTAGTGCTGGGCGATATGGGCAAAATATTGTGTCATGGTATTTTTTTAATAAATTGGATGGTATGACAGTATTTGACGGTATTTTTAGTTTTTAAATAATAAAAGTTCTACATTTGCTTTATGAGTAGTGAATGATCCTAGAGTGGCAACACATGTATTCTACATTATTTCAATGAGTCTTTCTCCATTCTGATTGTTTTATACTGTTCAATTGAACTTCAACCAAAACAAATTTCAGCACTTTTGTCGTTTCTGCATTTCTTGAACTCAATTGCAGTGGTGGAAAAAGTACCCAATTGTCATACTTGAGTAAAAGTAAAGATACGTTAATAGAAAATGACTCAAGTCACCCAGTAAAATACTACTTGAGTAAAAGTCTAAAATTATTTGGTTTTAAATATACTTAAGTATTGAAAGTAAATGTAATTGATCAAATGTACTTAAGTATCAAAAGTAAAAGTGTAAATCATTTCAAATTCCTTGTATTAAGCAAACCATATGGAACCATTTTCTTTCTTTTTTAAATTTACGGATAACCAGGTGCACACTCCAACACTCAGACATCATTTACAGATAGCCAGGTGCACACTCCAACACTCAGACATCATTTACAGATAGCCAGGTGCACACTCCAACACTCAGACATCATTTACAGATAGCCTGGGGAACACTCCAACACTCAGACATCATTTACAGATAGCCAGGTGCACACTCCAACACTCAGACATCATTTACAGATAGCCAGGTGCACACTCCAACACTCAGACATCATTTACAGATAGCCAGGTGCACACTCCAACACTCAGACATCATTTACAGATAGCCAGGTGCACACTCCAACACTCAGACATCATTTACAGATAGCCAGGTGCACACTCCAACACTCAGACATCATTTACAGATAGCCAGGTGCACACTCCAACACTCAGACATCATTTACAGATAGCCAGGTGCACATTCCAACACTCAGACATCATTTACAGATAGCCAGGTGCACACTCCAACACTCAGACATCATTTACGGATAGCCAGGTGCACACTCCAACACTCAGACATCATTTACAGATAGCCAGGTGCACACTCCAACACTCAGACATCATTTACAGATAGCCAGGTGCACACTCCAACACTCAGACATTATTTACAAACATAGCATTTGCGTTTAGTGAGTCCTCCAGATCAGAGCAGTAGATGACCAGGGATTTTCTCTTGACAAGTGTGTGAATTGGACCATTTTCCTGTCCTGCTCAGCATTCAAAATTGAACTTTTAGGTGTCAGGGAAAATGTTTTGTGTAAAAGGTAAAGTATTTTCTTTAGGAATGAAGTGAAGTAAAAGTTGTCAAAAATAGTAAAGTAAAGTACAGATACCAAATTAAAGGACTTAAGTAAATATACTTTGAAGTACTTTACACCACTGCTCAATTGAGATAATTTCCACACGTAGGGCTGCACGATATAGGCAAATAATCTAGGACTTATTTTTAAGCAAATGTTGCAATTGCGATTTGACTTGCGAATTATAGCAAAACTGTTGGAATCATGGAAATAGAATGACTATTCTAATTATATAGTTAGAATATAATAGTGGGCACTTTGAATACAGTGTTGTTTGAGATGACAACAAATTAAAATGCCAGGGAGGTGTTATTGTGACAGGGTAGGTACTAAAGTGTTGATACGTGTTTCCTAGGGGACCCTGTAAGCGTTGGCTACATTGCATGTTTTCTCTTAGCTCCATCATGTAACGTAAACTCACGTAAACTCGTACATCGCCTTGGTTCATACAATTGCCCTTATTTTAGCGCCCCAAAAACGTAAGACTTCCAGATCAACTGTAATGTCAATACCATTGTAAAGCACAATTTCTCCCCTTTCCAACAGAATCAATTACATGACCTAAACGCTGCCCTTTTCTGCATAATTCAAGCAGGCAATGAGCCCCGTCAGGTCTTTTTAAAAATGGCGGGTGGGGACGCGAAATTAATGCGTGATAGTGAGAAGGAGAGATGTTGTGTGGGAAAATTGCTTTTTTTCACTCGATCTGTCAAACTTCAAATCAAATCAAATCAAATGTATTTATATAACTCCCTAGAAAGGCCAAAACCTAGGAAGAAACCTAGAGAGGAACCAGGCTATGTGGGGTGGCCAGTCCTCTTCTGGCTGTGCCGGGTGGAGATTATAACAGAACATGGCCAAGATGTTCAAATGTTCATAAATGACCAGCATGTTCGAATAATAAGAAGGCAGAACAGTTGAAACTGGAGCAGCAGCACGGCCAGGTGGACTGGGGACAGCAAGGAGTCATCATGTCAGGTAGTCCTGGGGCATGGTCCTAGGGCTCAGGTCCTCCGAGAGAGAGAAAGAAAGAGAGAGGAGAGAATTAGAGAACGCACACTTAGATTCACACAGGACACCGAATAGGACAGGAGAAGTACTCCAGATATAACAAACTGACCCTAGCCCCCCGACACATAAACTACTGCAGCATAAATACTGGAGGCTGAGACAGGAGGGGTCAGGAGACACTGTGGCCCCATCCGAGGACACCCCCGGACAGGGCCAAACAGGAAGGATATAACCCCACCCACTTTGCCAAAGCACAGCCCCCACACCACTAGAGGGATATCTTCAACCACCAACTTACCATCCTGAGACAGGGCTGAGTATAGCCCACAAAGATCTCCGCCATGGCACAACCCAAGGGGGGGGCGCCAACCCAGACAGGATGACCACATCAGTGAATCAACCCACTCAGGTGACGCACCCCTTCCAGGGACGGCATGAGAGAGCCCCAGTAAGCCAGTGACTCAGCCCCTGTAATAGGGTTAGAGGCAGAGAATCCCAGTGGAAAGAGGGGAACCGGCCAGGCAGAGACAGCAAGGGCGGTTCGTTGCTCCAGAGCCTTTCCGTTCACCTTCCCACTCCTGGGCCAGACTACACTCAATCATATGACCTACTGAAGAGATGAGTCTTCAGTAAAGCCTTAAAGGTTGAGACCGAGTTTGCATCTCTGACATGGGTAGGCAGACTGTTCCATAAAAATTGAGCTCTATAGGAGAAAGCCCTGCCTCCAGCTGTTTGCTTAGAAATTCTAGGGACAATTAGGAGGCCTGCGTCTTGTGACCGTAGCGTACGTGTAGGTATGTACGGCAGGACCAAATCAGAGAGATAGGTAGGAGCAAGCCCATGTAATGCTTTGTAGGTTAGCAGTAAAACCTTGAAATCAGCCCTTGCTTTGACAGGAAGCCAGTGTAGAGAGGCTAGCACTGGCGTAATATGATCAAATTTTTTGGTTCTAGTCAGGATTCTAGCAGCCGTTTTTAGCACCAACTGAAGTTTATTTAATGCTTTATCCGGGTAGCCAGAAAGTAGAGCATTGCAGTAGTCTAACCTAGAAGTGACAAAAGCATGGATTAATTTTTCTGCATCATTTTTGGACAGAAAGTTTCTGATTTTTGCAATGTTACGTAGATGGAAAAAAGCTGTCCTTGAAATGGTCTTCATATGTTCTTCAAAAGAGAGATCAGGGTCCAGAGTAACGCCGAGGTCCTTCACAGTTTTATTTGAGACGATTGTACAACCATTAAGATTAATTGTCAGATTCAACAGAAGATCTCTTTGTTTCTTGGGACCTAGAACAAGCATCTCTGTTTTGTCCGAGTTTAAAAGTAGAAAGTTTGCAGCCGTCCACTTCCTTATGTCTGAAACACATGCTTCTAGCAAGGGCAATTTTGGGGCTTCACCATGTTTCATTGAAATGTACAGCTGTGTGTCATCCGCATAGCAGTGGAAGTTAACATTATGTTTTCGAATAACATCCCCAAGAGGTAAAATATATAGTGAAAACAATAGTGGTCCTAAAACGGAACCTTGAGGAACCCTGAAATTTACAGTTGATTTGTCAGAGGACAAACCATTCACAGAGACAAACTGATATCTTTCCGACAGATAAGATCTAAACCAGGCCAGAACTTGTCCGTGTAGACCAATTTGGGTTTCCAATCTCTCCAAAAGAATGTGGTGATCGATGGTATCAAAAGCAGCACTAAGGTCTAGGAGCACGAGGACAGATGCAGAGCCTCGGTCCGATGCCATTAAAATGTCATTTACCACCTTCACAAGTGCCGTCTCAGTGCTATGATGGGTTCTAAAACCAGACTGAAGCATTTCGTATACATTGTTTGTCTTCAGGAAGGCAGTAAGTTGCTGCGCAACAGCCTTTTCTAAAATGTTTGAGAGGAATGGAAGATTCGATATAGGCCGATAGTTTTTTTATATTTTCTGGGTCAAGGTTTGGCTTTTTCAAGAGAGGCTTTATTACTGCCACTTTTAGTGAGTTTGGTACACATCCGGTGGATAGAGAGCCGTTTATTATGTTCAACATAGGAGGGCCAAGCACAGGAAGCAGCTCTTTCAGTAGTTTAGTTGGAATAGGGTCCAGTATGCAGCTTGAAGGTTTAGAGGCCATGATTATTGTCATCATTGTGTCAAGAGATATAATACTAAAACACTTGAGCGTCTCTCTTGATCCTAGGTCCTGGCAGAGTTGTGCAGACTCAGGACAACTGAGGTTTGGAGGAATACGCAGATTTAAAGAGGAGTCCGTAATTTGCTTTCTAATAATCATAATCTTTTCCTCAAAGAAGTTCATGAATTTATCACTGCTAAAGTGAAAGTCATCCTCTCTTGGGGAATGCTGCTTTTTAGTTAGCTTTGCGACAGTATCAAAAAGGAATTTAGGATTGTTCTTATTTTCCTCAATTAAGTTAGAAAAATAGGATGATCGAGCAGCAGTAAGGGCTCTTCGGTACTGCACGGTACTGTCTTTCCAAGCTAGTCGGAAAACTTCCAGTTTGGTGTGGAGCCATTTCCGTTCCAAATTTCTGGAAGCTTGCTTCAGAGCTCAGGTATTTTCTGTGTACCAGGGAGTTTGTTATGAGAAATGTTTTTAGTTTTTAGGGGTGCAACTGCATCTAGGGTATTGCGCAAGGTTAAATTGAGTTCCTCAGTTAGGTGGTTAACTGATTTTTGTCCTCTGGCGTCCTTGGGTAGACAGAGGGAATCTGGAAGGACATCAAGGAATCTTTGAGTTGTCTGTGAATTTATAGCACGAATTTGATGTTCCTTGGTTGGGGTCTGAGCAGATTATTTGTTGCAATTGCAAACGTAATAAAATGGTGGTCCGATAGTCCAGGATTATGAGGAAAAACATTAAGATCCACAACATTTATTCCATGGGACAAAACTAGGTCCAGCGTATGACTGTGACAGTGAGTGGGTCCAGAGACATGGACCTTATCACCTTATCGCCTCTAAAATGTAAATAAAACACTATAAAGAGTTTATATAATGTGTCATTACATACCTATTTGAAGGTTTGTGTCAAATTTGAATCAGGTTTTTAGGGCGGTGCTAAAGTGATCTTAGAGGTAAACAGCGGCTTTGAGAATGATGATCTCATGCAATGATGACGAAAAAATGACTAGGTATCCCCCTTTACCCCCGTCACTGTCCATTTCTTTTTTTAAAAGGATGATAGAAGTGTTACACCTGGTGGAGAGAGATTATAAGACAGAAATAGTTGCTTTATGCATGCTGTACATTACGACATGACACGTCAAGATGTAGCGGAGGGTCAGTTTTTTCAACTTTTCTCCAATACTATGGAGCCATTACCATGTCGATCAATGCTTGAATAGAAACCTAGTTCACACCTCCGATTTTGACGTCAACACAGTCGCTACAGTCCCATTGCTTTTCTTTGTAGCCTCGTTTGAATGTTACATTTGTACGGAATGGGGTGAGTTCACGTTAGCTAACATATTCTTGCTTTGCATATTCCTCTTTGATTTAGAAGATAATGTCGCACAAACAACATGCTGATTTAGGTCTACACCATCACTGGTATTATCAGGCTGTATTAGCTAGCTATGTTTGCTCTTACTCAATACATTTATTAGCTAGCTATTAGCATTAGCGGCTAACAATTAGCGTCTCACAAGATTTAGGGCAACTTGCTAAGAAAAGACAAAACTAGCTGTTTTCTGATGTAAGAAACACAAACGAATAGTGTCATTATAGAAAACTAGTGGATTTATATTAAGAAGCAAAGTGAAAACAGCATTGTTGTCGTCAACATTGTTGCATGTGCTGCATTGACCATGCAGACTGAACGCAAATGTCTAGCGGTTGAGGAACATCAAATGCGCTCCTTGAGTAACAGGGGGCGTGGCTAGGTCTGTGTGGAAAGTGGCACGGCGAGAATGTGGAGAGAGATGACTCAAGTACGGTATACCGCCCAGCCGTAGGTTGAATTGCTGCAAAGAAACAATTACTAAAGGACACCAATAAAAACAAGAGACTTGCTTGGGCCAAGAAACATGAGCAATGGACATTAGACCAGTGGAAATCTGACCTTTGGTCTGGTGAGTCCAAATTTGAGATTTTTGGTTCCAACCGCTGTGTCTTTGTAAGACGCAGAGTAGGTGAATGGATGATCTCCGTGTAACCAGTGCTGTACTGCACCGCTGTATTGTGTGTGGTTGATTGAGACTATAGATGTGGACTTTGGAGATCAGATTGTTTAATAAATGAATCAGAATTCACTCTCTGCATCTGCATCCAAAAGAAAAGTCAAAACGTTTGTAGAGCACAAATGTTCTGCGAATCGTTGCCTCTTTCTACAATAGATGCACAATACAAGGGATTGAGATCATTCGAGGAGCTAGCCATCGTTCACACATACAATAACTAGCTAGTAACCACAGACAATGTTCAATTCAGAATGTTAATATCATCATAAAAAGTACAATTACAATTGCATCTTAACAATAGCATCCACTTATGAGTAACCTCTAAACATTATTCATGAACAAAACACTATGTGTATGACTTTGTGCTTAAAGGAATCAAACTTTTCTGAAGACAACAGAAAAAGTGTGTCTCATAGTGCATCAAAATGATTTGAGCAGGAGCACGCAGGGAAAAACGTAAGTACACACTCCCTATTTCCAGGATGCAGGAATGCATTATAACAAATCAACATGCTATATTAATATATGAACCTGGTGAAATTCACAAAGTACTTTAACAACTGTTACATCAGCATGTGTGGTTCCCACTGTGAAGCATGGAGAAGGAGGTGTGATGATTTGCGGGTGCTTTGCTGGTGACACTGTCAGTGATTTCTTTAGAATTCAAGGCACAGTTAACCAGCATGGCTGCCACAGCATTGTGCAGCGATACACCATCCCATCTGGTTTGCACTTAGTGGGACTATAATTAATTTTTCAACAGGATAATGACCCAACACACCTCCAGGCTATGTAAGGGATATTTGACCAATAAGGAGAGTGATGGAGTGCTGCATCAGATGACCTGGTCTCGTCAATCACCCGACCTCAACCCAATTGAGAGAGTTTGGGATGAGTTGGACCGCAGAGTCAAAGAGTCAAAGAGTCAAAGACTGTCAGAAAAGCATTCCACGTTCTGCTGGTTGAGAGAATGCCAAGAGTGTGCAAAGCTGTCATCAAGGCAAAGGGTGGCTACTTTAAAGAATCTGAAATATAAAATATATTTTGATTTGTTTAACACTTCTTTGGTTACTACATGATTCCATAAGTGTTATTTAATAGTTTTTATGTCTTCACTATTATTCAACAATGTAGAAAATAGTAAAAAGAAAGAAAACCCCTTGAATGAGTAGGTGTGTCCAAACTTTTGACTGGTACTGTAGGTAATGGAGGAGGTAAGCACACTCCAAATGGTAGACTGAATTGATTTTAAAGTAAGCCCACTGTCATTTAAATGCATCCAAATTAAATAACAAGAATTGCTCCGGGAGTGTGAGCCAGTGAGTCAGCACCCAACCCTTATTGCCGGTTGCATCCTGGTCTCATACAGAGAGAAAAGGCCTCAAACCTAGCATAGTGAAATGAGTCAACGACAATTCCCGATTGACTAATATTCTATCCTGTCTCTGCATTTTTCAATTGAGGTATATTATACCATAAAATGGTAAAATAGAAAAATTACATAAAAGAACAATTCATATTATTTAATGATTGTGGGTATATAACATGAAGTAGGCCTACATCTCAAGTTAGATTGTATTGTAAGATACCATTCAAATAAATAACGATGGTAACTTTTGGTAGTCATGAGCAGCAAGATAAATATGTAGAAATAACAGCGACAGATGTCAATTACCCAACAAATACATCCATTTTGGGGGCCAAAAACCAGTGTATAACAATGTAAATATAACAAGACTTCTTGCTGACAAAGACACTTGATTTATCTTTACTTTCATCATTGACTTTCTTGGCATTCCATTCAATCATTTTGTAAACATGTTCTATAGATGTTGACAGCCAGTATCTTTAAGTAATAGCCATCAGAACCGTTCCCTACAGGGTTACTAGCAGGTCTCATCACCCCCGCCCCGCGAGCGTACCACATCTATTTCTATAGACACAAGCACTGATCAAGTCACAAACTGTTCACATCACTCGTTGGTGGAGAGACTTTTGCCATGTCTAATGTGTATTCATGTGATATTGGAGTGACAATGCCAAGAGTGTGCAATACTGTCATCAAGGCACAATCTTTATATATTTTGATTTGTTTAACGCTTTCTTGGTTACTACGTGATTCCATATGTGTTCTTTCATAGTTTCGATGTCTTCACTATTATTCTACGATGTAGAAAATAGTAAACATAAAGAAAAATCCTGTAATGATTAGGTGTGTCCACACTTTTGACTGGTAATGTATATTCATCTCAAACTATACATTGATGGCAAACTATTAACAAGCTCAAATCAAAGTGTATAAATGAAGACTAGTTGCGGTAGGATTTGGCGACAGATCTGGTCCCGTGCTGTAGAAGGGGTTGGACCTCTTCGTTCTTTGGCCTGGACACATAGAGATCACTACTGATATCAGGGATGTCCTGTTGTGGCTGCAGTTCCATGTTCATACTGGAGTAAGTGGCGTTACTGGACTTAGACATCTGTCAAATAAAAAATGCATATTTACACTGACACACAAGTGTTTTTTGGAGTTTGTAGGGCTACATTGTCTGAATATTTATTAGTAATTTCATATTGAACAAGAAAAAATACACTGTGCAAACCCCCATCACTTGACAGCAGTGATGTATGCCATCATTGTAAATAAGAATGTGTTATTAACTGACTTGCCTAGTTAAATAAAGGTTAAATAAATAACTAAAAGTAAATGTAGAGTCCAGTAAACCTCGAGTCCCTTCATACTCGTGTCACGAGTCCCTTGCTCGTGCTAAAAGCTGTGGTTCAACCGTTTTTTAGCCAGTATGTTCAATTATGCAAAAGGAAGAGATTTTCTGAAAACAAAGTCACTACTAGTCTGAGTCAACTCTGAGTCCTGTTTCTTTACGTAATATGTAATTGTTGTACTGTATGTGTGTCTATAGTTTTGTTCAATGTTGTGTTAGTGTATGTAAGTTGTTTTGTCTGAAACTTTGTTCCTGCTGCTGTTGGACCAGGCCTCTTTTGAAAAATAGATTTTATCTCAATGAGAAAAATCTGTATAAATATAGGTTAAATAAAAATAAAATAAAAACTACAAAACCGCTTGACTGTGCTTTCTATGGTTACGACCAAGTTTTGGAATTGATCCTAAGTCAATATGTTAGGTATACATGTAGATCAACCGTTTGTGGCTACATTGTAGGATAGCCTCATATCTTTAGGAGGAGTATAGAAACAGAGCATAACATTCTTCAACAAGTCCCTCTATCAGTCTCCTTACCTGTGGATTGCTGTTGCGTCCTTTCTTGTGGCGACAGGCTATAACAGCGATGAAGGCGAGGATTGCCAAGATGATCCAAGCACACATCATGATGAAGAGCAGGTTAAAAGAGGCTATAAGGAGACAAAGAGAGAACTGTTTTGCCCATAGTTCAAGGAATGGAAAACACTTCAGATACTGTAATATTACAGTATTACATGATGTAGTTAGACAAGCTTGAATACTGGTCATAAGTTCTACAAGCAGAATTGATTTTCTTTCACAATTATCTCCCAATTAGTGACTGTCATACTCCCGAGTATCTGCATACATGATTATTAGAATGTCTCAACTTTGAATCATGTTCCTATTTAATCAAACCATCATTATTTCAGTAGTCTGGTTTCAAACTATCTATTTGTTATGCATTAAAATGAGGTCACAAGCTTCCTGAAACTCCTCTGTAACGATACCATCCAGTACAAATCAATTCACCACAGGAGACAAATGCAGTATGGGGTGTGGGTCCTGCTGTTAAATTGCTCTCCTCCAGAACTCCTTAGCTGCATTCCTCAACCCTGCCCACTGTCCCACTGACGTCTTTTCATTTCTCTGAACACACTATCACTCGGTTCAGCTGAAGATTACAGGAAGAACCATGAAATCTAAAGAGATAAAATCTCATCAAAACCTCTTGTGCCACCAGAACTGCTGAGGGACACTGTACTAATAAATGGATCATTTGTACCACATCAAACAGTCTACACTGTATTCAAATCAAATCAAAATGTATTTGTCACATGCTCCGGATACAACACGGCGCAGACCTTACTGTGAAATGCTTACTTACAAGCCCTTAACCAACAATACAGTTCAAGAAATAGAGTTAAGAAAATATGTACTAAATAATATAAAAATAGCTAAATAAAAATAGGTAACACAATAAAAATAACAATAATGAGGCTATATACAAGTACAGGTTACTCAAGTTATTTTGTACATGTAGTTAGGGGTAAAGTGACTATACATAGATAATAAACAGCGAGTAGCAGCAGTGTAAAAACAAAGGGGGGTCAATGTAAATAGTCCCGGGTGGCCATTTGATTAATTGTTCAGCAGTCTTATGGCTTGGGGGTAGGAGCTGCCTTTTGGTCCTAGACTTGGCGCTCGGGTATTGCTTGCCGTGGTAGCAGAAAGAAAAGTCTACAGTATGACTTGGGTGGAGTCTTTGACAATTTTTTGGGCCTTCCCAAAAAAGTGAGAGTACAAAGTGTGTACTGTACTGTACTATCCTGTAGCTTCTGCCTTGTGTGACTAATGTGGACCAAATCTCCACAGACCACATGATAACACCAGACTTACGATCTCTCCTCACAGAGATGTTGTAGGAGGTCTGCAGTTTGCTGATGTCGTTGCGGGCGCTGATGTCCAGACAGTGGACTCCTAAAGCTGTGAAGGTGTGGTTTAGTGTCATGGTGTTCTCATACAGCATGGTCAGGTGACAGCCTGTAGGGGTTGCTGATTCACAGTTCTGTAGAAACCTCCAACAGACCCACATGGGAGGACTAGAGAGAGAGAGAGAGATGATGAGAATAAATACAACACACCCACATTGGAAGACTAGGAAACAGAGAGAGGAGAGAGAGAATAAATGAGCTGATTCTTTGATGTGTTATACATGTTTAGTATGTTGTGTGTGTTAATTGTGTGGCCTACTGAGAAATTGTACCCACCTTCCATCCACATGAACAACCAGACTGTAGTTTCTGGAAACCTGGAAACTAAAAGGGCTCAACTCAATATTTCTGATGGCGTCTGGAAAATAGCAGAGATGTGCAATACACCTACATTGATGTTGTGGTGTCACTTACTGTATGGTAAACCTAATGTGATATTTAAAAGCTCTACTATTTCAAACCAGATAATTATGAACAACAATGATGTGTATTCTGTCTACCTACCCAGAACTGTAACGTCCATGGTGTATACCCCAGTTAGTGGAATAGAGGTTTTGTTCACTTGGGCCCCAACTCTCAGCCGCAGAGTGTAGTTTCCAGGGGATGAGTAGTTATAGTGCACAGACGGCTCCGATCCCTTCAGCACCTCTCTTACAAAACCAGAATATTGATTGATGATTTATTGAGCAAAATTATTCATTGAGGACAACCCAGGGATAACAGGTTAAAGCATTTCCACTTGTTTCTAACGTGGTCCCTGATGGAATACGTTCAACACTGACAAGACAACAGAAACAACAGTAATCCTTACAGTAAAAAACAGCATCACACAACATCGAATAAATAAATAACAAATTAAACAACCACATAATATTTAAATATATAGCCTAAACTACAAAACATACATTCGATGATAAACAGGCAAGTCCACATAGGCCTACCCGTTGCCGAAGTCCCAGGTATAGTTGAATCTGGCAGTGCTTAAAGTGTTCATTGGATCGAACAGTTCAAACTTTGTCTCAGTTGGAACTTCCGTGGCCAGCTCCTTGTCCCGCAGATAAGTCACATTTCCTTCCCTCTGAATGAAGCTGAGCTTGCCTGCAATATTTTCTGAGTAAAAATGTAAAAATGATATGTTTTTAGTATACATTTTGTTAAAATAGTGTTGTATTGAAATAATGTTGTCTATGCGTAAAAGTAAACCTACTCAGATTGATCAAACCGTCTGTCGCGAGCCCAAAAACCTGGGGGCTCAGAATCAGTGGAAGTGACATGACGACCAACGCAATTATTTTTCTGAAATCATAAACCAGAAGTTCACAAAATGATGTTGAATGTACTGCAATGTAATTCTAATTATTTGACCAAATATTAAACACATCATATTTACCGATACATTTGCACTTGTGAAGAGGCAGATGGTGTAGGATACTTCAGGACTAAGACGTTTAGAAATGTGGACAGTCTTTAAATGGACAACCTATAATAGGTGCTTTGTCAGCCGGTGCCAGCTAATTGTTCATGCCTTCTAAATTTCACAGATACATGTACAAGCTTGAAATGATGTCCATGCGTTTTAACCATGTGCCTGCCTCAGATTACAAAGAGTTGTTGTGTTGTAAATCACTGTCCATGGTGGAGGATACACATGAGTTTATGGCCCACATCAAAAATGTGCATGACACTTCTTATTAACGGCCAATTTACATTTTGCCTCCTACAGTGAACGAAAATAAAGACAAAACATGTAACATCTAATTTTTTTTACTATATTACTATATATACTGTATATTCGGGCAAGTAGCGTTCTCCAAACCCAGATTCGTCCTTCAGACTGCCAGATGGTGAAGCGTCACTGCTCCAGAGTCCAATGGCGGCAAACTTTACACCACTTCAGCCGACTCTTGGCATTGCACATGGTGATCATAGGCTTGCGTGCGGCTGCTCGGCCATGGTATCCCATTTCATGAAGCTCTCAACGAACAGTTCTTGTGCTGACATTGCTTCCTAAGGCTGTTTGGAACTGAATGTTGCAACTGAGGACAGACGAGGACATGGAGCTTGCAATTGAATTGCTGACTGCAGGAATGTCCAACAGAGCTGATGCCATATAATTGAATGTCAATTTCTCTACAATAAGCCGCCCGCAAGGTCGTTTTAGAGAATTTGGCAGTACATTCAACCGGCCTCACAAATGCAGACTACCTTTATTGCGCAGTGTGGGTGCTGATGTCAATGTTGTGAACAGAGTGCCCCACGGTGGTGGGGTTGTGGTATGGCAGGCAAGCTACAGACAACGAACACAATTGCATTTTATCGATGTCAATTTGAATTCACAGAGATTCCATGATGAAATCCTAAGGCTCATTGTCATACCATTCATCCGCCCCCACCACCTCCTGTTTCCGCATGATAATGCACAGCCCCATGTTGCAAGGATCTGTACACAATTCCTGGAAGCTGAAAATGCCCCAGTTCTTCCATAGCCTGCATACTCACCAGACATGTCACCCATTGAGCATGTTTGGGATGCTCTGGGTCGATGTATATGACAGCGTGTTCCATTTCCCACCGATATCCAGCATATTCGCAGAGCCATTGAAAAGGAGTGGGATAACATTCCACAGGCCACAATCAACAGCATGATCAACTCTATGCGAAGCAGATGTGTCGCGCTGCATGAGACAAATAGTGGTCACACCAGGTGCTGACTGGTTCTCTGATCCACGTTCCTATCATTTTTTTATGTATCTGTAACCAACAGATACATATCTCTATTCCCAGTCATGTGAAACCCACAGATTTGGGCCTGAAGAATTTATCTCAATTCAATTTGGCTCACGAGTGGCACAGCGGTCTAAGGCACTGCATCTCAGTGCAAGAGGCGTCACTGCAGTCCCTGATTTGAATCCAGGGTGCATCAAATCCGGCCGTGATTAGGAGTCCAATATGGTGGCGCACAATTGGCCCAGCATCGTCTGGGTTTGGCCACCGTAGGCTGTCATTGTAAATAAGAATTTGTTCTTAACTTACTTACCTAGTTAAATAAAAATCATTTTAAAATTACTGATTTTCCTTAGATGAACTGTAACAAATCTTAGAAATTGTTGCAGGTCGAGTTTATATTTTTGTTCAGTAATATTATCAAGACCCTTGTTTGATGTAAGCTGCTTGCATCTCAGTTATGAGCTCAAGTACTGAATATACAGTGCCTTGCGAAAGTATTCGGCCCCCTTGAACTTTGCGACCTTTTGCCACATTTCAGGCTTCAAACATAAAGATATAAAACTGTATTTTTTTGTGAAGAATCAACAACAAGTGGGACACAATCATGAAGTGGAACGACATTTATTGGATATTTCAAACTTTTTTAACAAATCAAAAACTGAAAAATTGGGCGTGCAAAATTTGAAATATCCAATAAATGTCGTTCCACTTCATGATTGTGTCCCACTTGTTGTTGATTCTTCACAAAAAAATACAGTTTTATATCGTTATGTTTGAAGCCTGAAATGTGGCAAAAGGTCGCAAAGTTCAAGGGGCCGAATACTTTCGCAAGGCACTGTAACCACACGATAAAGCCATACAAGGAGAAATTACCAGACCCCCTGTGAATGTCGCCTTTCATCGCTTCTGTGAACAACTAAGTCACTCTAGGGATCGCTTCTGTGAACAACTAAGTCACTCTAGGGGTCGCTTCTGTGAACAACTAAGTCACTCTAGGGGTTGCTTCTGTGAACAACTAAGTCACTCTAGAGGTTGCTTCTGTGAACAACTAAGTCACTCTAGGGATCGCTTCTGTGCACAATTAAGTCACTCTAGGGGTTGCTTCTGTGAACAACTAAGTCACTCTAGGGGTCGCTTCTGTGAACAACTAAGTCACTCTAGAGGTCGCTTCTGTGAACAACTAAGTCACTCTAGGGGTTGCTTCTGTGAACAACTCAGTCACTCTAGAGGTCGCTTCTGTGAACAACTAAGTCACTCTAGGGATCGCTTCTGTGAACAACTAAGTCACTCTAGGGGTCGCTTCTGTGAACAACTAAGTCACTCTGTGGTAACTTTAATGTGTTTGAGTTAATGTTTAAGTTTATTCTTTGAGCTGTATCTAAAGATATTTCTTTAGATTTATTTGCATATGTAATTGTATTGGGTTGTGTTGAATTACGCTTTTTGACTGCAAGTCCCAGAATGCCTTGCGAGAGGAATGAGTGATAACGCGCCAATTATGTGCAGGTGCTAGTGATTGTGGCTGACTTTCCGACAGCATCTTAACTGCATTGCTCTGTACCAAAACAATTGTTGTTAAATGTAACGTGAACAAGTATTCTTACTAAAAGAAGCTTTCGTATCAAACCCGACGTCCCGAGTCATTACTTTGAAGTTAGTTCATCTAAAACTCTAGGGGTCGCTTCTGTGACCAACTAAGTCACTTTAGGGGTCGCTTCTGTGAACAACTAAGTCACTCTAGGGATCGCTTCTGTGAACAACTAAGTCACTCTAGGGATCGCTTCTGTGAACAACTAAGTCACTCTAGGGATCGCTTCTGTGAACAACTAAGTCACTCTAGGGATCGCTTCTGTGAACAACTAAGTCACTCTAGGGATCGCTTCTGTGAACAACTAAGTCACTCTAGGGATCGCTTCTGTGAACAACTAAGTCACTCTAGGGATCGCTTCTGTGCACAACTAAGTCACTCTAGGGATCGCTTCTGTGCATAACTAAGTCACTCTAGGGATGAATTAGGAAATGTCTTTCATATTTAGGGTTAATTTTTAGATCATAGGGAGTAAGTTTACTTTTGATGGCCATTGTCAAGTGTACAGGGCCTAATATGAACTACTGGCTAATGGTGCTTAAAATGCATAATGGTTCTCTGCTTTAAAGCCAACACCTACAGGTGTGAAGTTGAATACAACATAAATCGTGGTAGCACTCTAGGAAAAATAATTACAATGCCACCATTTCATGTATAACAATGTTGTCTTGTCTAAATATCCCAACCGGTAACGGAATCAACCGCTGGTGATGTAGGTGGATCAACAACTCGATATTGGCGTATCGTTTTTAAATGTGTGCATGCTTTTCTCCTCCGACAATACAACATCTGATTCAAAGGGGGTGTGGCAGATATCAAACCTCTTCCTCGGTTGAATACGTGTACCTCTTCGCCAAAAGGAGGCTATTGAGAAGGGTAGGACCGATTTCCTTTTGCTTACAAATGAATTGACACACTCCACCACTTGACAGGTTTCGTGTCACGCAGGCGAGAGGATGAAGCACTGACCTTTGCTCAAATGAGAAAAGTCCCCAGACCTAGCAGTGTGAAACTAGTCGTCGACCATTCGGTGGTGGAAAAAGTACCCAATTGTCATACTCCAGTAAAAATAAAGATACCTTCATTAAAAATGGCTCAAGTGAAAGTCACCTCGTAAAATACTACTTTATTAAAAGTCTAAAAGTATTTGGTTTTAAATATACTTAAGTGTCAAAAGTAAATGTAATTGCTTAAAATATACTTACGTATCAAAAGTAAAAGTATTAATAATTTCACATATATTAAGCAAGCCTGAAGGCACAATTTTCTTGTTTTTTTAGATTAAATATAGCCAGGGTTTAGTGTGTCTACCAGATCAGAGGTAGAAGGGATGACCAGAGATGTTCTCTTGATAGGGTAGTAGGGGGTAATTAGCCCTCCGGTGTAACTGCCCCTCCCCCTGTAATTCACATAAAGATCACTAGATGTCACCAAATTCCCTCCCCAACATTTTTGACATAACCAAATATAATCAAATCAAATCAAATCAAATTTTATTTGTCACATACACATGGTTAGCAGATGTTAATGCGAGTGTAGCGAAATGCTTGTGCTTCTAGTTCCGACAATGCAGTGATAACCAACAAGTAATCTAACTAACAATTCCAAAACTACTCTCTTATACACAGTGTAAGGGGATAAAGAATATGTACATAAGGATATATGAATGAGTGATGGTACAGAGCAGCATACAGTAGATGGTATTGAGTACAGTATATACATATGAGATGAGTATGTAGACAAAGTAAACAAAGTGGCATAGTTAAAGTGGCTAGTGATACATGTATTACATAAGGATGCAGTCGATGATGTAGAGTACAGTATATACGTATGCATATGAGATGAATAATGTAGGGTAAGTAACATTATATAAGGTAGCATTGTTTAAAGTGGCTAGTGATATATTTACATCATTTCCCATCAATTCCCATTATTAAAGTGGCTGGAGTTGGGTCAGTGTCAATGACAGTGTGTTGGCAACAGCCACTCAATGTTAGTGGTGGCTGTTTAACAGTCTGATGGCCAATTTGTAAGTCGCTCTGGATAAGAGCGTCTGCTAAATGACTTAAATGTATTGTAATGTAATGAGATAGAAGCTGTTTTTCAGTCTCTCGGTCCCAGCTTTGATGCACCTGTACTGACCTCGCCTTCTGGATGATAGCGGGGTGAACAGGCAGTGGTTCGGGTGGTTGATGTCCTTGATGATCTTTATGGCCTTCCTGTAACATCGGGTGGTGTAGGTGTCCTGGAGGGCAGGTAGTTTGCCCCCGGTGATGCGTTGTGCAGACCTCACTACCCTCTGGAGAGCCTTACGGTTGAGGGCGGAGCAGTTGCCGTACCAGGCGGTGATACAGCCCGCCAGGATGCTCTCGATTGTGCATCTGTAGAAGTTTGTGAGTGCTTTTGGTGACAAGCCGAATTTCTTCAGCCTCCTGAGGTTGAAGAGGCGCTGCTGCGCCTTCTTCACGACGCTGTCAGTGTGAGTGGACCAATTCAGTTTGTCTGTGATGTGTATGCCGAGGAACTTAAAACTTGCTACCCTCTCCACTACTGTTCCATCGATGTGGATAGGGGGGTGTTCCCTCTGCTGTTTCCTGAAGTCCACAAGGACTGCTTGTAGCTCAGGCCCTGAAGCAAGGATATGTATATTCTTGGTACCATTTGAAAGGAAACACTTTGAAGTTTGTGGAAATGTGAAAGGAATGTAGGAGAATATAACACAATATATCTAGTATGTGACGACCCTCCCACTCTGTCTGCCGTATTCTGTCTTTGTTCTTGTTTCCTTATTAGGATGCCGGTGGGCGGAGTTGAGAGGGTCGTCAGCTACATGGGAAACACCTGAGCCAGGTGTCTCCCAGGATAAATAGACCTCTTCCACATTCATGGAGGAGACTCTCTCCATGCAGACACCTTTGTAGATTGTGTTATGGTTCTTGGTGACCTTTTGTTTGTTTGCTTTGGCACCTTTCAACACCCTGCATTATCACATTCATGCATGCAAAACACTCACTTACACTACTGATTACTGATTACACACACCATTGTATATTATACTTATTTGCTTTAGTTAATAAATATATATTTTGCTACTCCTTATCTCCACGTTGTCTCCCTTTGTTACGGGCTTTGAGCCGGTTCGTGACAAGTGGGCGCTCGTCCAGGATCTTTGAACTACTGGTTTGGGAGACCGTGGAGGTACGTGTTTGCATATTGTGGTTGAGTTTGATAGGCCCAGTATTGGTTGCCTTTGTTGTTTGGTTTGTGTGCTGCGTTGGAGAGAGATAATGGTTAGTTTCCAGGCCCTGCCTAGCCTGTAAACTATTGTTCTACTTTCTGTTGGGAAGTCAGTCTGAGGTGAGTAAATCGGCTGTGTACCTCGGTAGGAGATTGTGTAGGGTAGTGAAACTTGCTACCCGGAGCTATAGCCTTTTTCCCCTGATAGGTTTAGCGACGTGTTTCATTTTTTGGAATATGTTGGGCATGGTTAATGTTTGTTATTTTTGTGTGGTGTCTGTGGACTGAGCAGTTGTCTCGGGGGCACATCCGTGGCTTGGTGGAATTTGCCAGCATGCTGGGGAGTTCTATTTCCTTGCCAGCGGGCTACAGTGCGTAAATTCCCACCGCAAATCTGCACGAAGACTAGGGTTGAGTTATTGAAGGTTTTGGGGAAGCTCCATATCTCATCTCTCTTCTGTGGTGCTCAGGGTGATTGTCAATCCTCGGGTTGTGGTCTGGTGTGCTCAGCAGAGGGGAAGAGCGAGAATTTTTTTTTTTGTGTGATTATGGCGTCTTATGTCGATAAGTTCATTCGCTCTCCATCAGAGGAATTGTTAGATTTAGGTACTAAAGAACAGCTGTTGAAGGTCGCGGAACACTACAAGGTTGAGATTAGTGATAAACGTCTAAAGAATTCTATTAGGTTGATATTGAAGGCCAATCTGATGGAGAGTGGTATTCTTGAAGTTACCACTGGGCCAGCCTCTGCTGAGGATTTGTCGTCTCCCCATAACGTTACAATGGACATTCCATCGGTTAGTCCTAGTAGCCTTCTTTTTGAACAGCAGAAAGAACTGCTTTTGTTACAGCTGGAGCATGATCGTGAGAAGAGAGAGCATGATCGGCAGCATGATCGTGAGAAGCTAGAGCATGATCGGCAGCATGATCGTGAGAAGCTAGAGCATGATCGTGTAAAATATGAAAAGGAATTGGCATTTAAACAAGATATGGAGCGTGCTAAAATCAAATTGCAACAAGAACGTATAAAGTTGGTTAGGGAAGGAAAGATCTCAGGGGAGAGTTTGTTTTGGGAAGGTGACCCAGATTTACCTAGGGGTAGTTCCGCTTTTGGTCGTGCCCCAGAGACATTTGATATTGTTGGGAACTTACGTTATTGCCTCGGTTTAATGAAAGGGACCCCGAGACATTCTTTTCGTTGTTTGAGCGGGTTGCTGACGCTAGGAGTTGGCCTGATTCTGACCGCACTTTAATGTTGCAGTGTGTGCTGACTGGTAAAGCGCAGGAAGCATATTCAGCTCTTAGTGTACACGATAGTGTCAGTTATGATAAAGTTAAAACAGCTGTGTTACAGATTTATGAATTGGTCCCTGAGGCTTACCGCCAACGATTTAGAACTTTAAAAAGGGATGATAACCAAACTCATGTTGAGTTTGCGCGACAGTTGTCTTTACAGTTTAATCGCTGGTGTTCCGCCTCTGCAGTTGTGACTTTCCAAGGGCTGTGTGATCTGATTATGTTAGAGCAATTTAAGGACACAATTCCTGATCGTATTGCCACGTATATTAATGAACAGAAAGTAAAGAATGTTGCTGAAGCTGCAGTTTTGGCAGACGAGTATGTGTTGACTCACAAAAGTGTTGACTCACAAAAGTGTCTTTGCAGAACCCCGTATTCGGAAAGAGTGGGGGCGTTCGGATAGATTTGGGCTTCGCTCACGGTTCTCGGGCAGAGTTCTATTCAACTAGGGTTGAACCTGACTCCCATTGTTATGCAGATGAGTGAGGACCCAACAGCGATTCAACAGAAACAGTCTTTTAATGTCCAAACAGGGAAAACATAAATCCTCAATCGTTACAGGAGATGTCCAAACAGGGAAAACATAAATCCTCTATCTTTGCAGGAGAGTCCTCCTTCTAGTAGTAGAGGAGAATTGCAATAGCGGCAACAGACTGCAGGTCCCTCAGGGTAGGCGCGGGCCGTAGAGGACAAAGACACCTGCTCACACGTAGCATCTAATAAAGAGGCAGATTACGACAGGACGGGACAAGGGCAAAGCAAACAAGAATGACAAGGACAGAAGCAGAAACAGAGAGAGAAATAGAGACTTAATCAGAGGGCAAAAGAGGAGACAGGTGTGAGAGAGTAAACGAGGTCGTTAGGAGAATGGGGAACAGCTGGGAGCAGGAACGGAACGAAGAGAGAGAGAAAGATAGTAACCTAATACGACCAGCAGGGGGAAACGAAGAGAAGAGAAAGCACAGGGACAAGACATAACATGACAGTACCCCCACTCACCGAGCGCCTCCTGGCGCACTCGAGGAGAAACCTGGCGGCAACGGAGGAAATCACCGATCAGCGAACGGTCCAGCACGTGAGATGGAACCCAACTCCTTTCCTCAGGACCGTACCGGAAAACGATGAAGAGGGAATCATTGTGCTATTATTATTCTTTAAATGAGACACGGGTAGAGAACTGTAAGAGTTAGAGCTATCAGGACCAAACAGGCCAGGAGAGTGACAACTTGGGGCAGACTGAGACACAGCAAGGCTAGGAGCAGGACCAGGAAGATGCGGTGGCTGGGGACAGACTGAGACACAGCAAGGCCAGGGGTAGGGGCAGGAGGAGAGTTACCAGACTAGTTGCGCGCAGTCCGAACAAGCAGCCACGAATGTCACGCTCCTGAGTGGGCCACAAAACGCTGGCGAATAGAAGCAAGCGTACCCGAACGCCGGGGTGGCCGGCTTAAGAACGGCCAGACGAGTAGGAACGGGAACGAAAGAAGGTTCCTAGGACAAGCGCGAGACGGAGTGTGAGTGAGTGCTTGCTTTACCTGCCTCTCAATTCCCCAGACAGTCAACCCGACAACACGCCCCTCAGGGAGAATCCCCTCTGGGTCGGTGGAGGCTACTGAAGAACTGAAGAGACGGGATAAAGCATCAGGCTTGGTGTTCTTAGAGCCCGGACGATAAGAAATAACGAACTCAAACGAGTGACGCGCATTAAGTCGTTGGCAGAACGGATGTACTCAAGGTTCTTATGGTCAGTCCAAACGACAAAAGGAACGGTCGCCCCCTCCAACCACTGTCGCCATTCGCCTAGGGCTAAGCGGATGGCGAGCAGTTTTTACCACATCATAGTTACGTTCCGACGGCGACAGGCGATGAGAAAAATACGCGCAAGGGTGGACCTTATCGTCAGAATGGGAGCGCTGGGACAGAATGGCTCCACGCCCACCTCTGACGCGTCAACCTCGACAATGAACTGTCTAGAGACGTCAGGTGTAACAAGGATAGGAGCGGATGTAAAACGCTTCTTGAGGAGATCAATACTACAATCATACGACCGGTGAGGAGGAAGGGAGGTGGCCCTGGACCGACTGAAGACCGTGCGCAGATCATGATATTCCTCCGGCACCCCTGTCAAATCACCAGGCTCCTCCTGAGAAGAGGGGGCAGAAGAAACAGGAGAGATAGCAGACATTAAACATTTCACATGACAAGAGACGTTCCAGGAGAGGATAGAATTACTAGACCAATTAATAGAAGGATTATGACACACTAGCCAGGGATGGCCCAAAACAACAGGCGTAAAGGTGAACGAAAAATCAAAAAGAAATGGTTTCGCTATGATTACCAGAGACAGTGAGGGTTAAAGGTAGCGTTTCACGCTGAATCCTGGGGAGAGGACTACCATCCAAGGCGAACATGGCCGTGGGCTCCCTAACTGTCTGAGGGAATGTCATGTTCCCGAGCCCAGGCTTCGTCCATAAAACAGCCCTCCGCCCCAGAGTCTATCAAGGCACTGCAGGAAGCTGCCGAACCGGTCCAGCGTAGATGGACCGACAAGGTAGTACAGGATCTTGAAGGAGAGACCTGAGTAGTAGCGCTTCACCAGTAGCCCTCCGCTTACTGATGAGCTCTGGCCTTTTACTGGACATGAAATGACAAAATGACCAGCGGAACCGCAATAGAGACAGAGGCGGTTGGTGATTCTCCGTTCCCTCTCCTTAGTCGAGATGCGAATACCCCCCAGCTGCATGGGCTCAGCACCTGAGCCAGTGGAGGAAGATGGTAGTGATGCGGAGAGGGGGGAAACGGATAACGCGAGCTCTCTTCCACGAGCTCGGTGACGAAGATCTACCCGTCGTTCTATACGAATAGCGAGTTCAATCAAAGAATCCACGCTGGAAGGAACCTCCCGGGAGAGAATCTCATCCTTTACCTCCGCGTGGAGACCCTCCAGAAAACGAGCGAGCAACGCCGGCTCGTTCCAGTCACTGGAGGCAGCAAGAGTGCGAAACTCTATAGAGTAGTCCGTTATGGATCGATTCCCTTGACATAGGGAAGACAAGGCCCTGGAAGCTTCTTTCCCAAAAACTGAACGATCAAAAACCCGTATCATCTCCTCCTTAAAGTTCTGACACTGGTAACTCTCCTCCTGCCCCTACCCCTGGCCTTGCTGTGTCTCAGTCTGTCCCCAGCCACCGCATCTCTCCTGGTCCTGCTCCTAGCCTTGCTGTGTCTCAGTCTGCCCCAAGTTGTCACTCTCCTGGCCTGTTTGGTCCTGATAGCTCTAACTCTTACCACTTACCATTCCTGGTCGGATTCTTCTGTTATGCAGATGAGTGAGGACCCAACAGCGATTCAACAGAAACAGTCTTTTAATGTCCAAACAGGGAAAACATAAATCCTCAATCGTTACAGGAGATGTCCAAACAGGGAAAACATAAATCCTCTATCTTTGCAGGAGAGTCCTCCTTCTAGTAGTAGAGGAGAATTGCAGGGCTAGCGGCAACAGACTGCAGGTCCCTCAGGGTAGGCGCGGGCCGTAGAGGACAAAGACACCTGCTCACACGTAGCATCTAATAAAGAGGCAGATTACGACAGGACGGGACAAGGGCAAAGCAAACAAGAATCCGACAAGGACAGAAGCAGAAACAGAGAGAGAAATAGAGACTTAATCAGAGGGCAAAAGAGGAGACAGGTGTGAGAGAGTAAACGAGGTCGTTAGGAGAATGGGGAACAGCTGGGAGCAGGAACGGAACGAAAGAGAGAGAGAAAGATAGTAACCTAATACGACCAGCAGGGGGAAACGAAGAGAAGAGAAAGCACAGGGACAAGACATAACATGACACCCATGGTAAAGCTGACTTTGGGCAGGAGTGTCACTACTGTCAAGGTTCAGGTCATTGGAAAAACGAATGTCCACTTCTCAGGTCAAGGGGTGCTTACGCTAAATCTAAGCCTACTGCGTTAGCTGCACCTGTTCCACATCAGTTCATTCATGACTCATTTCCTCAGGCCCAGGAGAATGTGAAAGTCCATATTGATCCAGACTATTTACCTTTCATTACGGAAGGTTTTGTGTCTATGTTAGGAAGTAAAGACCTTGTGCCAGTGAAGATCCTGAGAGACACAGGTGCCTCTGAATAATTTGTGTTGGAGTCTGTGTTACCCTTTTCTGCTGAGACTGATTCGGGGAATAGTGTTCTAATTAGGGGAATAGGTTTGAACACTCTGTCAGTTCCATTGCATAAACTGATGTTGGATTGTGGGCTGGTGAAGGGTGAAGTTGTTGTGGGTGTGCGTCCTTCGTTGCCTATTGAGGGTATCGATGTTATCCTTGGGAATAACTTGGCTGGTGAGCGTGTATGGCCTGTCGTGTTTCCATCTCCAGTGGTTTCCACTAAGCCGTCATTTGTTGGGATTCCTGATGAGTGTACAGAGTTTCCCAGAGGTGTTCTCTGCGTGTGCAGTGACACGTTCTATGAGCCGTGGCGAACTGGTCACTGCGCCGACTAATGATAATAATACAAAGTATGTCACTGTTTTCCCTGCTATCCCGTTATCTGTAACCCGCTCAGATCTAATCAATGCGCAACGGGATGACCCCACGTTGGAAGAGTTGCGTGATCAAATTGTGCCTATAGAACAGTTGGGAGATGTCGCCCATGGCTATTTTTTCCAAGAGGATGTCCTGATGAGAAAGTGGGTGTCTCATGATAGTGTTTTTCTGGGGGAGGCAATTAGTCAGGTTGTTGTACCAGTTAAGCTTCATGAGTTGGTGTTGGAAACTTCTCACAGCGACGTTGCTGGACATATGGGGGTGAGGAAAACCTACAATCGCATATTAAGACATTTCTTTTGGCCTAGATTAAAGAGGGATGTTTCTGATTTTATCAAAACTTGTCACACCTGTCAATTAACTGGTAAGCCTAATCAAGCTATTAAACCAGTACCATTATTTCCTATTCCTGTACTCAGCCAACCTTTTGAGTATCTGATTATTGACTGTGTGGGTCCTCTGCCTCGTTCTAAAAAGGGTAGCAGTTACCTGTTCACTGTGATGTGTCAGACCACTAGGTTTCCTGCTGCCTATCCTCTCCGATCTATCACGACTAAATCGGTGTTAAAAGCTTTGACTCAGTTTCTCTCATTGTTTGGAATCCCAAAGGTCATTCAGAGTGATCAAGGATCTAATTTTACCTCTAATCTGTTTGGTCAGGTTCTTCAACAGCTCCATATTAAACACAATTTATCTAGCGCCTATCACGCGCAAAGTCAAGGAGCACTGGAACGTTTCCATCAAACACTTAAGTCTTTGTTGAGAGCTTATTGTACTGAGATGGATAAGGATTGGGAGGAGGGGTTGCCTTGTTTACTGTTAGCCGCTAGGGAAGTTTCACAGGCGAGCACAGGTTTCAGTCCAAATGACCTTGTGTTTGGACATAGGGTGCGTGGACTTTTATCTGTTCTCCAGGATGACTGGAAGTCTCCCGAGCCTCCTCAGTCCCTGTTATCGTATGTGTGTGATTTCCGGCGACGGCTGTACACCGCTGGTGAAATGGCTAAAGAGAAGTTATCATCTTCACAGGAGAGGATGAAGGGCATATTTGATCGCCGAACTGAGCCTCGTCACTTTAGTCCAGGTGACCAGGTTCTTGCTCTGCTGCCAATTGTTGGTTCTCCTTTTCAAGCCAAGTTTCAAGGTCCATATACAGTGGTGCGCCAGTACACTGAGCAAAATTATCTAGTTGCCACTCCAGAACGGAGGAAAGCACACCAGCTGTGCCATGTAAATCTGTTAAAACCCTATTATGCACGTTCCTCTGAGACTGAACAGTGGGATTCTACAGAGGACGGTAAACCTGTTCTTTTGGCTGATACCGTTGTTTCCTTGGGTTCTTGTCGTGCTAGATCTGTGCATGAGGAGGAAGATGTTCCTGGTCCTGACGATTGTATATTGCAGGGTAGATTGAAAAATTCAGAAACACTGGATATTTTAGACAGTCTTCTCACTCACCTACCTGTTGATGGGCGGAAAGAGATGGTTGGTCTGATTCAGAGATTTCCAGGTTTGTTTTCTGATACACCTACACGTACAAACTTAATAGAACATGATATTGACATTGGAGGTGCTGACACCATTCGTCAGCGGTTCTATAGAGTTTCTTCAGAGAAACTACGTTGTCTGGATGCTGAGGTCAAGTACATGCTGGAGAGTAAGATAGCAGAGCCTTCTTTCTCCAGTTGGGCTTCTCCCTGTATCTTGATCAGGAAACCGGATGGAACAAACCGTTTTTGTACAGACTACCGTAAGATAAACAGTGTCACAAAGCCAGATTAATTTCCTCTTCCTCGGATGGAGGACTGTGTTGATCAAGTCGGTGCAGCTAAGTTTGTGAGCAAATTTGACCTGTTAAAAGGCTATTGGCAGGTGCCACTGACGAGTAGGGCATGTGAAATCTATGAATCGTTGGAAGTGACTATGAATCGCTGGAAGTGACTATGAATCGTTGTGAGTTGTAAAAATTAAGAAGGACCCTGATGTTCTTTTCGTTGGAGCTTGAGGTCTTTTGTGCCATGTTCCTGAATGTTTACATGACTGACCATTGTTGGTTGTCATGTTCTATCTTTCCTGTCTGTTCCCTCCTGGTCTTGTGTTCTTCTTTCCTCTTAAAATATTGCCCTATGCACAAAGGTTGCTGGGTCTGGGGAGGAGGAGGTTGGTTGGTGCAGGTGGAGGTGTGAACACATAACCCCTCGTCAATTTGGGACGCAGAGGCCTGTGTCAACTTGGGACGCAGAGGCCTGTGTCAACTTGGGACGCAGAGGCCTGTGTCAACTTGGGACGCAGAGGCCTGTGTCAACTTGGGACGCAGAGGCCTGTGTCAATTTGGGACGCAGAGGCCTGTGTCAATTTGGGACGCAGAGGCCAGTATGTTGTTCCGGGGTCCTTGTTGGTCCCCGGTTTTATGGGGGGGAATGTGACGACCCTCCCACTCTGTCTGCCGTATTCTGTCTTTGTTCTTGTTTCCTTATTAGGATGCCGGTGGGCGGAGTTGAGAGGGTCGTCAGCTACATGGGAAACACCTGAGCCAGGTGTCTCCCAGGATAAATAGACCTCTTCCACATTCATGGAGGAGACTCTCTCCATGCAGACACCTTTGTAGATTGTGTTATGGTTCTTGGTGGCCTTTTGTTTGTTTGCTTTGGCACCTTTCAACACCCTGCATTATCACATTCATGCATGCAAAACACTCACTTACACTACTGATTACTGATTACACACACCATTGTATATTATACTTATTTGCTTTAGTTAATAAATATATATTTTGCTACTCCTTATCTCCACGTTGTCTCCCTTTGTTACGGGCTTTGAGCCGGTTCGTGACAAGTATAAGATAATACAAAGAAAAAAACAACCGTTCTTTTGTATGTTTTTTACCATCACTTTTGAAATGCAATGAAAGGTGACAATATATTATTCCAGCCCAGGTGCCATTTAGATTTGGACCACTAGATGGCAGCAGTGTATACGCAAAGTTTTAGACTGATCCAAGGAACCATAGAATTTCTGTTCAAAATCTTTTATCCAGACTGCCCAAATGTGCCTAATTTGTTTATTAATAACTTTTCATGTTCAAAATTGTGCACTCTCCTCAAACATTAGCATGGTATTCTTTCACTGTAATAGCTACTGTAAATTGCACAGTGCAGTTAGATTAACAAGAATTTAGATATGTCTATGTACTGGGAAATGTTCTTGTTACTTACAACCTCATGCTAATTGCATTGGCCTACATTAGCTCAACCATCCCGTGGAAGGGACACCGATCCCAAAGAATGTTTAAATATACAAGTAGGAAAGCCTTTAGATAAAATATCCACTTGTTTAGAATGAAACATTTAGATATTTTTTTTGTAAAGTAGTAACTCCCCCATCCCCTGGAGGCTAGTTACCCCTTTATGGTTATGAATGTATTTCTATTTGTCATTTAGACAGTGACTAGCCCAGTTTGTGCTAGTTTATGCTAACTTGTGAGCTAGCAACTTCACTAACAGTAAATGTTAGTTACCTAACTAGGAAATGTTAGTAAGCTGCTAGGAGTACTAGCTAGCATCCTTACTACCAGAATGTCTGAGTTAAAATACATTAAAAAAAGATAACGTAACTTAATTTCAGTTGCAAATGTTTCCACTAGTGACTGATAGCTTTACCGTTAATGCAATTGTATAGCCTTTTAGCTATTTTACACAGCATTTTATGTCATATAGCTATATAGCGATCTAAGTTTTTAAGAGAGAGCTTTTCAATTGGCATCTCTCCCCCTGTTTTCAGTCACAGGTGGGGACTGGATTAGGTGTGAGCAGTGCAAAAGGTGGGCTCATGAGTTGCACTCCAATTTTACTGGGGATAGATTTATTTGTGACCTACAGGTACAAATTAGAATTGTGCAATAGCAGAGCATAAGAGAGTTGCCACCAATGTTACACTGAGTTACGATATTTTTATTAAATGTTATTTCCAATGTTATTTGATATTATTTATTATCCATTCCAATATTATATTCCAATGAATTATTTATTTTATGAATTGAAAACAACTATTGAAAACCTTTTGCTCCTGAATGTAATTTCAAAGACTGCTGGGATTCAAATTCATATTTAGTGCAATTGTACATAATGGATTTTATGGAAAAGGAACAACAAAGAAAGAACAAAGAAAATGAATGTGCAGGTGAGTTAAAAAGAGGGACTTTAGATCAAATCTCCTCATAATGCCCCTATTAATGGTGACATGTGCAACACCATTTCCCTCAATATTTTATTTAAATAATTAAAATAAGACTACTAGACTTAGCTTTTAAGTATTACTTACTAAAGAATTTCTAAATGAAACTGATTAAATGGATTTGAACATAATTGTGTGAAACCCTATGCCATAATATTCTACCAGGGGGAGTTACTTTTTAAAAATTCTCCACTTTTCTAAAAACAACATTTCATGAAATAACTGGGGGGTAACTTAAAAAGTGTAAACTATAGCCATTTATTTCCCTTGATAGTTTATTTGCCTAAGCATGATATTCATCCACAATCCAATTTTCATCCAAACGTATAATTGCTGACACAAAAAAAGCTACATTGTTCTTAGGGGGGGCTAGTTACCCCCTAGTACCCTAAGTACATGAATTGCACAATATTCCTGTCCTGCAGAGTATTCCAAATGTAACGAGTACTTTTGGGTGTCAGAGAAAATGTACTGAGTAAAAGGTACATTGTAGTTTATTTTTAACCTTTATCTAACTAGGCAAGTCATTTAAGATCACATAGGAACAGGCCATCACTGTTCAGGGGCAGAACGACAGCTTTTGTACCTTGCAACCTTCCGGTTACTAGTCCAACATTCTAACCACTAGGCTACCCTGCCACCCCTGTGAAGTAGTGAAGTAAAAGCTGTCAAAAATACAGTACAGATTCTCCAAAAAACAACTTAGGTAGTACTTTAAAGTATTTTTTACATAAATACTTTACACCACTGCGAACATTCACTTTGACTAATATTCTATCGTGTCTGCATTGTTCAATTGGGTTACATTATACCATAAAGTGGTATAAAAAAATAGAAAAAATATATATCAAATAGAAAAATACATAAAAGAGAACAATTCATATTATTTAATGATTGTGGGTACGTAACATGAAGTAGGCCTACAACTCAAGTTAGATTGTATTGTAAGATACCATTCAGATACATAATACATTTGGTACAGTCGTGAGCAGCAAGTAGGTTACAGTCGTGAACAGCAAGATAAATATGTAGAAATAATGGCGACAGATGTCGATTACCCAACAAATACATACATTTTGGGGGACAATAACCTGTGAATAACATTGTAAATATAAGACTTCTTACTGACAATGGCGCTTGATTTATTTTTACTTTCATTATTGACTTTCTTGGCATTCCATAAAAACATTTTGTAAATCAAATTAAAATGTTCTAAAGATGTAAATTTCTGCAAAATAAATATGTAAGCTAAAGCCATCTGTCAATCAAGGTCATTGTCATTAGTCATGAATTCATCTCTGTTGCCCTGACTGAAAGGTGGGTTTGGTGACAGGAGAGGAATAACTCGGCCCAAAATCTGTCTTCTCCAGCAGGTGGCGTTTTGTTGTTGTTGTTTTCCTCTCACCAAACCAGGTTTTTTGTATGGAGGTCAAAGAGTGTGATTACCAAAAATGTAATGGCTAATTTTCAATGTGTGGCTTATTTGATCTAATATGGGTTTTGTAATGCTTAGGTTGTTATGACTGTACTGATATTAGTAGGATGTGACATAAAAAGCCCCTTATATCAGAGTTCTGCCTGTTATCACACATGTATCTGCTCTCTCATTGGTTCTGCCTGTTATCACACGTGTATCTGCTCTCTCATTGGTTCTGCCTGTTATCACACGTGTATCTGCTCTCTCATTGGCTAGAATGGTCTTACCCGATCTCTTTTCCTCCCATCTGCCTTACATTTTTGAAGACATTATTTTTTATTCTTAGTGGCCAATGGAGTATCTGGTCAATATAATGGATCATCTGTGGTGACAGACAATATGGTTAGGTAATACCAGCAATGTATATATAAAACTGGATTGCTTATGCTATCTATTTGCCATTGAGAGGCTTTGAAGCCATCGGTCTGCATTTTGGCACTCCCCAGTAGGAGCAGTCCTCCATAGGAATGAATGGAACTCTACAGTATTTCAAATAAATGTTTCAGGGACAAAATTACATGTATTTAAGTATTTTTTTGTTTTAGTGGGGATAGTAACATTAGTAATGAAATGTAATTTAAATGTATGCGATAAGGTGTCTGTAATAGAATAAATGTGGCAAGAATGAATATAGACATGAATAAATGCATTTCTATAGGTTCCCAAAATGTTTATACAATGGTGGGGGAGTGCCAAAATGGAGGCATGGTGGATTCAACACAGCACCACTGATCAGTCATCTAGCGTATATATATAAATCACTGGGTAATAATACACATTAGGACACTTCCCTACAGGGTTACTGGCAGCTGTCATCTATTATCATAGAGGATCCAATCCTCTAAAACCCCTTGGATGGATATTTAGTTTTCGAGGTCAGGCTTTTGGCTGGGTCTGCGGATGAGATCATCAGAGGCAAAATAGTGTAAGTATAACATCCACACAGACAGGGGAATGTAATCTACATCGGTATTACATCACTGACAATGTATAGTTCAATGTTACTGGTGCCATATATTCATCTCAAACTATACATTGTTAGCAAACTATTAACATTTGGCTTGAATCAGTCCAACACAAAGCTCAAATCAACGTGTGTAAATGAAGACTAGTTGCGGTAGGATTTGGCGACAGATCTGGTCCCGTGCTGTAGAAGGGGTTGGACCTCTTCGTTCTTTGGCCTGGACACATAGAGATCACTACTGATATCAGGGATGTCCTGTTGTGGCTGCAGTTCCATGTTCATACTGGAGTAAGTGGCGTTACTGGACTTAGACATCTGTCAAATAAAAAATACATATTTACACTGACACACAAGTGTTTTTTGGAGTTTGTAGGGCTACATTGTCTGAATATTTATTAGTAGTTTCATATTTAACAAGAACAAATACACTGTGCAAACCCCCATCACTTGACAGCAGTGATGTAGAGTTCAGTAAACCTCGAGCCCGAGTCTGAATCCAAGTCTGAGTCTTTTGGTAGTGCTAAAAGCTGCAGTCCAACCATTTGCTAAGCTACATTTCATTACAATGTTTCACGTTTGTAAGGCTGATTAGATAATACAGTTATCTATCATTGCTGCTGGTGGAGTCTGAGTCATGTCACGAGTCATGAGAATTGTGAGTCGAGTCTGAACCAAAACTGAGTCCTGTACTCAAGTACTACAACACTGCTTGACAGCGCTTTTTACTGCTACGAACAATTTTTGGAGTTGATCGTTAGTCAATTTGTTTGGTATATATCACCCTCATGTGGACATATTGTAAAATAGCTTCCTTTCTTTGGGATAAGTACTGAAACAGGGCCTAACATTCAACAAGTCCCTCTGTCAGTCTCCTACCTGTGGTTTGTTGTTGTGTCCATTCTTAGTGCGACAGGCTATAACAGTGATGAAGGCGAGTATTACCAAGATGATCCCAGTACATGTCAGGGTGAAGAGCAGGTTAATCGGGGCTATAAGAAGACAAAGAGAGAATTGTTTTTCTACAGTATTACGTGATGCAGTTAGACAAGCTTGAATACTGGTCAGACGTTCTGCAAGCAGAATTGATTTTCTTTTTACAATTAACTCCCAATTAGTAACTGTCATACTCCAGAGTATATGCATACATGATTATTAGCATGTCTCCTCTTGTCTTAACTTTGTGCACCATTGAGTCATGTTCCTATTTACACAAACCATCATCATTCTTTTAGTCTTCTGGTTTCAAACTATCTATTTGTTATGCATTAAAATGAGGTCACAAGCTTCCTGAAACTCCTCTGTAACGATACCATCCAGCACAAATCAATTCACCACAGGAGACAAATGCAGTATGGGGTGTGGGTCCTGCTGTTAAATTGCTCTCCTCCAGAACTCCTTAGCTGCATTCCTCAACCCTGCCCACTGTCCCACTGACGTCTTTTCATTTCTCTGAACACACTATCACTCGGTTCAGCTGAAGATTACAGGAAGAACCATGAAATCTAAAGAGATAAAATCTCATCAAAACCTCTTGTGCCACCAGAACTGCTGAGGGACACTGTACTAATAGATGGATCATTTGTACCATATCAAACCATTTATACTGTATTCAAATCCAATTGTATTTGTCACATGCTCCGGATACAACAGGTCGCAGACCTTACTGTGAAATGATTACTTACAAGCCCTTAACCAACAATACAGTTCAATAAACAGTTAAAATAATATTTACTAAATAAAATACAAATAGTCAAATAAAAATAACAATTAACACAATAAAAATAACAATAACGAGGCCATATACAGGGGGTACCGGTAGCGAGTCAATGTGTACAGGTTACTCAAGTTAACCTGGTAGGGGTAAAGTGACTATACATAGATAATAAACAGCGAGTAGCAGCAGTGTAAAAAAAAAAGGAAGGGGGGGGGGGGGGGGCGTGTCAATGTAAATAGTCCCGGGTGGCCATTTGATTAATTGTTCAGCAGTCTTATGGCTTGGGGGTAGGAGCTGCCTTTTGGTCCTAGACTTGGCGCTCGGGTATTGCTTGCCGTGGTAGCAGAAAGAAAAGTCTACAGTATGACTTGGGTGGAGTCTTTGACAATTGTTTGGCCCTTCCCAAAAAAAGTGAGAGGACAAAGTGTGAACTGTACTGTACTATCCTGTAGCTTCTGCCTTGTGTGACTAATGTGGACCAAATCTCCACAGACCACATGATAACACCAGACTTACGATCTCTCCTCACAAAGATGTTGTAGGAGGTCTGCAGTTTGCTGATGTCGTTGCGGGCGCTGATGTCCAGACAGTGGACTCCTAAAGCTGTGAAGGTGTGGTTTAGTGTCATGGTGTTCTCATACAGCATGGTCAGGTGACAGCCTGTAGGGGTTGCTGATTCACAGTTCTGTAGAAACCTCCAACAGACCCACATGGGAGGACTAGAGAGAGAGATGATGAGAATAAATACAACACACCCACATTGGAAGACTAGGAAACAGAGAGAGGAGAGAGAGAATAAATGAGCTGATTCTTTGATGTGTTATACATGTTTAGTATGTTGTGTGTGTTAATTGTGTGGCCTACTGAGAAATTGTACCCACCTTCCATCCACATGAACAACCAGACTGTAGTTTCTGGAAACCTGGAAACTCAAAGGACTCAATTCAATATTTCTGATGGCGTCTGGAAAATAGCAGAGATGTGCAATACACCTACATTGATGTTGTGGTGTCACTTACTGTATGGTAAACCTAATGTGATATTTAAAAGCTCTACTATTTCAAACCAGATAATTATGAACAACAATGATGTGTATTCTGTCTACCTACCCAGAACTGTAACGTCCATGGTGTATACCCCAGTTAGTGGAGTAGAAGTTTTGTTCACTTGGGCCCCAACTCTCAGCCGCAGAGTGTAGTTTCCAGGGGATGAGTAGTTATAGTGCACAGACGGCTCCGATCCCTTCAGCACCTCTCTTACAAAACCAGAATATTGATTGATGATTTATTGAGCAAAATTATTCATTGAGGACAACCCAGGGATAACAGGTTAAAGCATTTCCACTTGTTTCTAACGTGGTCCCTGATGGAATACATTCAACACTGACAAGACAACAGAAACAACAGTAATCCTTACAGTAAAAAACAGCATCACACAACATCGAATAAATAAATAACAAATTAAACAACCACATAATATTTAAATATATAGCCTAAACTACAAAACATACATTCGATGATAAACAGGCAAGTCCACATAGGCCTACCCGTTGCCGAAGTCCCAGGTATAGTTGAATCTGGCAGTGCGTAAAGTGTTCCTTGGATCGAACAGTTCAAACTTTGTCTCGGTTGGAACTTCCGTGGCCAGCTCCTTGTCCCGCAGATAAGTCACATTTCCTTCCCTCTGAATGAAGCTGAGCTTGCCTGCAATATTTCCTGAATAAAAAATGTAAACAACATGAGTTTACTATACATTTAGTTTAAAAAACGTATTGTATTAAAACAATGTTATGCGTAAAAGTAAACCTACGAAGATTGCTCAAACCCTCTGCCGCAAGCCCCAAAACTTGGGGGCTCAGAATCAGTGGAAGTGACATGACGACCAACCCAATTATATTTCTGAAATCATAAACCAGAAGTTCACAAAATTAAGTTACATTTACTGTAATGAAATTCAGCTTTTTTGCCCAAATATTACACATACAACACATCATATTTACCGATACATTTGCGCTTGTCCGCTCACAGAAGAGAAAAATGGTGTAGGATACTTCAGGACTAAGAAATTGAGAAATGGGGACTGTCTTCAGATGGCCAACCGATAGTAGATGCCTCGTCAGCCGGTGCCAGCAAATTGTTCATGCCCTTTATGTTTCCCAGATATACGTAATAGCTTGAAATCATGTCCATGCCTTTTAGCCATATGTGTCAGATTACAAAAAGCTGTTGTCTCACTATTGTACTTCGCTCTGGATAAAAGCGTCTGTTAAATGGCTCAAACGTTAACGTGTTGGAAGTCGCTGTTGAGAGTGGAGGTATTTAAAAAAAACATTTTATACCTATATTTAACTCTGAAAGTCAATTAAGAACACATTCTTATATACAATTACGACCCTGGGCCAATTGTGCGCCACCCTATGAGACTCCCAATCACCGACGATGATACACTCTGGATTCGAACCAGCGGGTCTGTAGTAACGCCTCAAGCACTGAGATGCGGTGCTTTAGACTATTGCGCCACTCGGGAGGTAGGACACTTGACAGTCCTCATTGACGTCTTAGGAATGGCTATTTGTTCCTCCTATTTACCGAGCAAATCACATTTTATGGGTCACATGCGCAGAATAGAACATGTGTAGGCTTTACAGTGAAATGCTTACTCGTGAGCCCATTTCCAACAGTGCAGAGTTAAAAAGTAAGACAAATATTTGCTGAATAAAAAGGAAATAGTAACACAATAAAAAAGAATAACAAAGCTATATACAAGGAGTAGCTGTATCGAGTCAATGTACAAGGGTACAAGTAGTTGAGATAATTGAGGTAATACATGTGGGCAGAGGTAAAATTGACTAGGCAATCAGGATAAATGATAAACAGAGTAGCAGCAGCTATGTAAAGTGTGTGTGTTGGAGTGTCAGTGTAGTATGTGTGTGAGTGTGGGTAGAGTCTAGTGAGTGTGCATAGAGTCAGTGCAAAACCATTTATTTTTTATATTTTTTATTTAACTAGGTAGGCTAGTTGAGAACAAGTTCTCATTTACAACTGTGACCTTGCCAAGATAAAGCAAAGCAGTGTGACACAAACAACAACACAGAGTTACATATGGAATAAACAAACATACAGTCAATAACACAATAGAAAAAAAGAAATTCTATATACAGTGTGTGCAAATGGCGTGAGGAGGTAAGGCAATAAATAGGCCATAGTAGCGAAGTAATTACAATTTAGCAAATTAACACTGGAGTGATAGATGTGCAGATGATGTAGAAGTAGAAATACTGGTGTGCAAAAGAGCAGAAAAGTAAATAAAAACAATATGGGGATGAGGTAGGTAGATTGGATGGGCTACTTTCAGATGGGCTGTGTACAGCTGTAGCGACCGGTTAGCTGCTCAGATAGCTGATGTTTAAAGTTAGTGAGGGAAATATAAATCTCCATCTTCAGCGATTTTTGCAATTCGCTCCAGTCATTGGCAGCAGAGAACTGAAAGGAAAAGCTGCCAAAGGAGGTGTTGGCTTTGGGAATGACCAGTGAGATATACCTGCTGGAGCGTGTGCTACGGTTGGGTGTTATTATCGTGACCAGTGAGCTGAGATATGGCGGAGCTTTACCTAGCAAAGACTTATAGATGACCTGGAGCCAGTGGGTCTGGCGACGAATATGTAGCAAGGGCCAGCCGACTAGAGAATACAGGTTGCAGTGGTGGGTGGTATATGGGGCCTTGGCAACAAAATGGATGGCACTGTGATAGACTGCATACAGTTTGCTGAGTAGAATGTTGGAGGCTATTTTGTAAATGACATCGCCGAAGTCGAGGATCGGTAGGATAGTCAGTCTTACGAGGGTATGTTTGGCGGCGTGAGAGAAGGAGGATTTGTTGCGAAATAGGAAGACGATTCGAGACTTCATTTGGGATTGGAGATGTTTCATATGAGTCTGGAAGGAGATTTTACAGTCTAGCCAGACACCTAGGTATTTGTAGGTTTACACATATTCTAAGTCAGAACCGTCCAGAGTAGTGATGCTAGTCGGGCGGCGGGTGCGGGCAGCGAACGGTTGAAAAACATGCATTTAGTTTTACTAGCTTTTAAGAGCAGTTGGAGGCCATGGAAGGACTGTTGTATGGCATTGAAGCTCGTTATGAGGTTTGTTAACACAGTGTCCAAAGAAGGGCCAGATGTATACAAAATGGTGTCGTCTGCGTAGAGGTGGATCAGTGAATCACCCGCAGCAAGAGCGACATCGTTGATATATACAGAAAAAAAGAGTCTGCCCGGGAATTGGACCCTGTGGTACCCCCATAGAGACTGCCAGAGGTCCGGACAGCAGGCCCTCCAATTTGACACACTGAACTCTGAGAAGTAGTTGATGAACCTGGCAAAGCAGTCATTTGAGAAACCAAGGCTGTTGAGTCTGCCGATAAGAATACAGTGACTGACAGAGTCGAAAGCCTTGGCCAGGACGATGAAGACGGCTGCACAGTACTGTCTTTTATCGATGGCGGTTATGATATCGTTTAGTACCTTGAGAATGGCTGAGGTGCACCCGTGACCAGCTCGGAAACCGGATTGCACAGCGGAGAAGGTACGGTGGGATTCTAAATGGTCAGTGATCTGTTTATTAACTTGGCTGTTTATTAACTTAACTTTAAATTAAGATAAATAAATAAATGATAAAGGGGTTCAATGTAAATTGTCTGGGTTGTCGTTTGATTAATCGTTCAGCAGTTTTATGGCTTGGGGGTAGAAGTTGTTCAGGTGCCTTTTGGTCAGAGACTTGGTGCTCTTGTATGTACGTTTTACGAGATCTTCAGTTTCTTGGAAATTTCTCACATGGAATAGCCAACATTTCTCAGAACAAGAATAGACTGACAAGTATCAGAAGAAAGTTCTTTGTTTCTGACCATTTTGAGCCTGTAATCGAGTGCACAAATGCTGATGCTCCAGATACTCAACTTGTCTAAAGAAGGCCAGATTTATTGCTTCTTTAATCAGAATAGTTTTCAGCTGTGCTAACATAATTGCAAAAGGATTTTCTAATACTCAATTAGCCTTTAATATTATCATCTTTGATTAGCTAACACAACATGTCATTGGAACACAGGAGTGATGGTTGCTGATAATGTCACGGCCGTCGTCAGAATGAGACCAAGGTGCAGGGTGGTGAGCGTACATTTTCTGTTATTTGTTCAAATGCTGCCTAAGTATGATTCCCAATCAGAGACAACGATAGACAGCTGTCCCTGATTGAGAACCATACCCGGCCAAAACATAGAAATACACCTAGAATAAAAAAATAAATAAACCTAGAAAACAGAACATAGAATGCCCACCCAAATCACACCCTGACCAAACCAAATAGAGACATAAAAAGGTTCTCTAAGGTCAGGGAGTGACAGATAATGTACATAGATATTCCATAAAAAATCATTTCCAGCTACAATAGACATGTATAGCATTAAAATGTCTACACTGTATTTCTGATCAATTTGATGTTATTTTAATGGACAAAAAAAGGCTTTTCTTTCAAAAACAAGGACATTTCTGAATGACCCCAAACTTTTGAACAGTAGTGTGTGTATATATACATATATATCCACTGATTCTTGAAAAATAGAAATGCCTCATAAACTTACTTCAACTGTCACACTCCATGAGGTCCCAAAATATATAAGCTTGATTTCTCCGGTGTTTGTAAACATTGAAAATGTAAACAAACACTGTATAACCTCATAACATGTTTAAAACAATCATTTTGGTCAGTCCTTGCATCCATAGCTCTGTCTATTAATCTGAGAGTGGATACATTTCTCCAGGCCCATCCCTCAGCTTTTTACCAAAACAGAGGCGGGACAACCGTTTTGTTATTGTGAATCACAGCCGCGAGCTGCCCAGTGACACAAGCCTACCAGACAGGCTAAATAACTTATATGCTTGCTTCGGGGCAGGCAACACTGAAGCATGCATGAGAGTATCAGCTGTTCCGGACAACTGTGTGATCACGCTCTCCATAGCCAATGTAAGACCTTTAAACAGGTCAACATTCACAAGGCCACAGGAGCCAGATGGATTACCAGGACGTGTACTCCGAGCATGCGCTGACCAACTGGCAAGTGTCTTCACTGACATTTTCAACCTGTCCCTGACCGAGTCTGTAATACCAACATGTTTCAAGCAGACCACCATAGTCCCTGTGCCCAAAAACACCAAGGTAACCTGCCTAAATGACTACCGACCCGTAGCACTCACATCTGTAGCCGTGAAGTGCTTTTAAAGGCTCGTATCAACACCATTATCCCAGAAACTCTAGACCCACTACAATTTGCATACGGCCACAACAGATCCACAGATGATGCAACCTCTATTGCACTCCACAATGCCTTTTCCCACCTGGACAAAAGGAACAAATACATGAGAATGCTATTCATTGACTACATCTCAGCGTTCAACACCACAGTGCCATCAAAGCTTATCACTAAACTAAACCCGGGGATTAAACACCTCCTTCTGCAACTAAATCCTGAACTTTCTGACAGGCCGTAATCAGGTGGTAAGGGTAGGTAACAACACATCTGCCACACTGATCCTCAGGCAGTAGATGACCAGGAATGTTCTCTTGACAAGTGCGTGAATTGGACCTTTTTCCTGTCCTGCTAAGCACTCAAAATGTAACGAGTACTTTTAGGTGTCAAGGAAAATGTATGGAGTAAAAAGTACAGTATTCTTTTTAGGACTGTAGTGAGGTAAAAGTTGTCAAAAAAAAAAAAAGTACAGATACCAAAAGAAGCGACTTAAGTAGTACTTGAAAGTATTTTTACTGAAGTACTTTACATCACTGCTCAATTGAGATAATTTCCACACAGCCACGTAGGGCTGCATGATATGGGCAAATAATCTAGGACTTATTTTTAACCAAATGTTGCAAATGCAATTTGACTTGCGAATTATAGCAAAACTGTTGGAATCTTGGAAATAGAATGACTATTCTAATTATATAGTTAGAATATAATAGTGGGCACTTTGAATACAGTGTTGTTTGAGATGACAACAAATTAAAATGCCAGGGAGGTGTTATTGTGACAGGGAAGGTACTAACGTGTTGATACGTGTTTCCTAGGGGACCCTATGAGAGTTGGCTACATTGCATGTTTTCTCTTAGCTACTTCATGTAGCTAACATATTCTTGATTTGCATAATCCTTTGTTTTAGAAGATACTGTCGGACAAACAACATAATGATTTAGGTCTACACCATCACTGGTATTATCAGGCTGTGTTAGCTAGCTATGTTTGCTCTTACTCAGTACGTTTATTAGCTGTCTATTAGTGGTTAACAATTAGCGTCTCACAAGATTTAGGGCAACTCGCTAAGAAAAGACAAACTAGCTTTTAGCTGATGTAAGAAACACAAACTAATAGTATAATTTATAGAACACTAGTTGATTCATATTAAGAAGCAAAGTGAAAACAGCATTGTTGTCGTCAACATTGTTGCATGTGATGCATTGACCATGCAGACTGAACGCAAATGTCTAGCGGTTGAGGAACATCAAATGCTCTCCTTGAGTAACAGGGGGCGTGGCTGGGTCTGTGTGGAAAGTGGCACGGTGAGAATGCGGAGATGACTCAAGTAGTGAAGTAAACCATTAAAATTGACAGTACCCATGGCTTATAACATTTAACAAACCAAACATTCAAATACCGGTATAGAAGGTCAAGTAAAAACCCAAACCTGTCCCTGCATCAATACCGGTATATTATAAAATACGTATACCTCACAGCCCAAATTCATTTCTATTACTGTTACTGTTAGATAACTGGAAGGATTTATGTGCAACCATTTAACAACAATTTTTCATCTAGCTGACGTTAGTTGGTCATCTACATGTCACTAGCTATACATTTAGTTATATGTCTGTCACATTGAGGTATCTAGCTATAAGTAAACTCTGATCAATCAAATTAATCTGTGTAAATAATTATTATAGCTGGGGTCATCATCCGTTAAGGTAAATATAAAACATCTCAGATAATAACTATTTGAATTTGCACATAAAATAACCTGAAGCTAGTTTTAGTTTTCCTAACACTGACATTTTTCTCTTTATGTCTTCATAAAGGTTACCTCGGTGGAAGCCGACAATCTTCTCCAGTTGGAGCGGTTGGACGGTTGACCACTGAAAGCCCTGACGCCCTACACTTCGGTGAAGCCCATGAGTCAAAGTATGTTAAGCTTTGGTTGACATTTGAGAAAGCAAGAAATGCTAGTTATGCTGAGCTCATAAAAATTTACCTCTTCAATTTACCTCTCCTAATGACTTTAGGACCGTCAACTGTCCAAACCACCCAGGAGGTATCCCATCCACCAGAGCCAGGATCAGTCTGATTCTCTGTGCTCTTGAGTCGGAAGGGGACCAGTTTGAGGTAGGATATACAGTACTTAAAAAACTATTGAAAAGTACATATCTCGCCTTCATAACATTGCACTAATCCATAAAATGTTCTCAAAGGTGGCTTGCGTCAGACTGGAGGAACAGGGTCAGGTAAGGCCAGTCACTGGACTAGAAGACACTAGTGAGGTTCTCATCACTAGTGTCCAACAGGCGCAGGTAAGGCCAGCTGCTCTCTGTGGCCGGATGGAGGACCTTCGCGGGGTCATTCTTCCGTCACACACCTGGTTAGACAATTTTACAATTGATCATGCTCAAGCTCAAGCACTTTTGCAGGTGCAGCATCCAGAAGTATGGGCGGCATCGCCATGCTGTCAACAGTACCAACACTGGCCCAGGGGTTTATCCAGATAGTCAGTCTCAAGGCTAACCACTGGTTCACGGTAAGTTACCTCCGCTGCCAGGTAGGTACTGTTAAGGTGTATGACTCTAGTGGTCATGATACCACCCCAGAGTTTCTCTCACAACTCACCTCTCATCTTTTCCAGGGACCTCTTTGACTGTGGAGGGCCAGCAGTCCAGAAGTAGAAAGGGGGCACAGATTGTGGGCTGTTTGCTATTGCTCTCTGCAGAGATGAGGAACCCTCCATGGCACGATACGATCAGAAATCCATGAGAAAACATATTGTTTTCAGGCTGGTTACCTGGCGCCATTTCCCAGTCCCAATTCCATCCCGATTTCAGTCCCCCCTGGGTCCAGGCCTCTCAGTTCCACTCTACACAACAGAGGTCAGCATCCACTGCTTCTATCGGAAATATGTGAGAGAAGATAAGGAGGTGGCCCGGGGCTGGAGATGTTGCAAGCATTTTCATGCATCGGTTTGTCTCATGTCGTCAATGTGCGTGAATTTGTCTGTCCATAGTCCGTCATCTGTTTTGTCTGATGATTTCCTAACCCGTTTTCACTGCTTGCCCGGCTCCCCACCTCAAGACGGTAGGTATGTTACCACATTGCATCTTGTTGTATATTGTATGTTATTGTAAATAACCTTAATAACCTGTTGAGGGTTGAGTCATCACCATATTGCTACACCTATCCAAGCCCCATCAGGTCAAACACTACAAAGATAGAGTAGGGGGTTGAGGGCCTTCATTAAAGGTTGAGGTCGTCTTCATCCTTTAACTCTTTCTCTCCTCTCTCTCCAGACGAAGTTCTTCATCTAGTGACTTCTGATTGCCCAACAATCTGCCCACTCATCCCATCCCCTCCTCCGTGTCATTATATAATTTAAAGCTACTGTTATTGTCATGTCATTATCTGCTAATAAAGTTTGCTAGCCATATCATACTGGTCATATAATATGTGAGATACACAGATGAACTAAAAACACTAGCACTGCAAACACTCAGAACAAAGAGCGCAGCAGTGCCTGAACTTTGCAGTCTCCCTCTTCAAGTCCCCCTTCCCGAGACTGCCTGTTGAGAACAAGTGACAGGCAGAACCTCCCAACCACACAGCGCCTACCTCTTTATTCCACATACCAGAATTAAGTATTTAAGTCTGATTGCCATGTGAGTGCACCAAAATAATAATCTGTGGAAATAAATTGATGACACTATACCAAAATGTTTATGTATTAAAATCTTAAATATTGCCAGGTTGGTTTTCACAGCTGTTTCATAGGATGTTTATTATTGTAAATTGTAAGGTGTCTTTTGGTGGTATTTATTTGTTCCACATTATTCATTGTTGTATCCTAGGACCACAAGGGTGTACCAATGAGCCGTGTGAGATAGAACAACATGAAACATAATAGAGGACTACTGAAATGATGTTATGTCAGTGTAGACAAGGGAAGGGCAGGTAACATAAAAACATGACAGCCAGACAAGCCAGTGTACCAATCAAAGGGATTTGCATATAAATGGAGTGGAAATTAACTGACTTTGTGATCTGTAAGTTAAGTCACTTTAATTAATGTGTCAAGCAAATTACACGTTTTCTTTGCCATTTCCGAAACATAGCAAAACACTTAAGACATGGATGTCATGCTGTAATGTTAACAAGGTACCACAAAGTAGTTAGAATTAATGTTTTCATTTTATTAGCTAAACCAAACTTGTTAAAACAGCTAAACTGTTTCAAAAATCAGCCTTGTTTGAATAGCAATGATGAAAAGAACTTAATTTAGGCTGCAATGATATCCAAAATTCGAATCATTAGGTCACCACACTGTTGATATAGCAACAAACGCTAATAGTTTATCGAATCCCATTGTGACGTATAGGGAGACACTATTTGGCATGACAGGCCCCTAAGGGGTGTGTGCTCAGTCCCCTCCTGTACTCCCTATTCACCCTTGACTGCATGGCCAAGCACGACTCCAACACCATCATTAAGTTTGCTGACGACACAACAGTGGTAGGCCTGATCACTGACAATGATGAGACAGCCTTTAGGGAGGAGGTCAGAGACCTGGCAGTGTGGTGCCAGGATAACAATCTCACCCTCAACGTGATCAAGACTAGGGAGATGATTGTGGACTACAGAAAAATGAGGACCAGGCACGCCCCCATTCTCATTGATGGGGCTGTAGTGGAGCAGGTTGAGAGTTTCAAGTTCTTTGGTGTCCACATCACCAACATACTATCATGACCCAAACACACCAAGTCAGTCGTGAAGAAGGCATGACAAAGCCTATTCCCCCTCAGGAGACTGAAAAGATTTGGCATGGGTCCTCAGATACTCAAAACGTTCTACAGCTGCACCATCGAGAGCACTGGTTGCATCACCGCCTGGTATGGCAACTGCTCGGCCTCCAACCGCCAGGCACTACAGAGGGTAGTGCGTTAGGCCCAGTACATCACTGGGGCCAAGCTTCCTGCCATCCAGGACCTCTATACCAGGCAGTGTCAGAGGAAGGCCCAAAAAATTACCAAGGTCTCCAGCCACCCTAGTTATAGACTGTTCTCTCTGCTACCGCACAGCAAGCGGAACCGGAGCACCAAGTCTAGGTGAAAAAGGCTTCTTAACAGCATCTATCCCCAAGCCATAAGACTCTTGAATAGTTGATCAAGTGGCTACCCGGACTATTTGCATTGTCCCCACCCCTCCCCCACGCTGCTACTACTCTCTGTTTATTATCTATGCATAGCCACTTTACCTCTACTTACATGTACATATTACCTCAATTACCTCGACAAACCAGCACATTGACTCGGTACTGGAACCCCCTGTACATAGTCTTGCTACTGTTATTTTATTGTTGCTCCTTAATTATTTGTTATATTTCTATATTTTTTATTAAAACTGAATTGTTGGTTTAGGGCTTGTAAGTAAGGCGAATGTTGTATTCGGCGCATGTGACAAAAACAATTTGATTTGATTTGCCCTTTAAACAGCTGCATATTATCAAGATATCAAAGTGTCACGAAAAAAAAGTTAAACAATAAGCCTATAGCAAATACAGCATATTGCATTCATTTTCACATGTAAATAGTACTTTTCAGTAGAGCTCAAAGCACAAGCGCAGCATTTATTTTTCAACTCCAATCAATGAGCCCAATCAGTCCTCCATGACAACAAAATCATAAACAACAGAGTAGGGCTGGCTAATAAGTCCTTAGTTTTGGGTTATACTCAGGTAAAACAATTTGCCTAATCTATCCTTCCATATTTCCAAGTCCTATTCTTTTAGATCAAGGGGTATAACATTTATTGGAATGGCTGGAATTCTGATAGACTTTGGTTTTTAATGTAAAGATATAATTGAATCATATTATTATATGTAGTAGAAAGCGATCGGTTAGAAGAAGCCTACATAACCAACCCATAAAGTAAAATGTAACATCCATATATGGCCAGCTATGTAAACTTTAACATTGATTTATCCTGTAATAGATGTGGTTCAATTGGTAACATACATTTTTGTCTTCATCTAATGCCGCTTAAGGGAAAGTTATCTATTACCATACTGAGTTTGGGCAATCCAAAAGTTACGTTACTGATTACAATTTTGGACAGGTAACTAGTAACTGTAATTGATTACATTTAGAAAGTAACCTACCCAACCCTGGGTATAGAGGTCCTGGATGGCAGGGAACTTGGCCCCAGTGATGAACTGGGCCGTACGCACTACCCTCTGTGGGCCTTGTGGTTGGATGCTGAGCAGTTGCCATACCATGGGGTGATGTAGAACGTTTTGAGGAGCTGAGGACCCATGCCAAATCTTTTCAGCCTCCTGGGGGGGAAGAGGCTTTGTCATGCCCTCTTCATGACTGTGTTTGTATGTTTGGACCATGATAGGTCCTTTAAGATGTGTACACAGAGGAACTTGAAGCTTTTACTGTACACCTTAGTACTGTACATAGGACTGGCCTATATGATATAAAAATTCAAGCTTATGAAGTCAGCCATGTTCTATCTAGTGCAGTATATAATCATATTGATTAGCAAGACCCTTGTTTGACGTCAGCTAGTTATGACGCTTGCATCTCACTTATGAGCTCAAGTATTGAATATGGCCACAAGATGGAGCCAAACACAGAGAAACAGGACTGGTCCCCTGTGAACTACGACATTCATCGCTTCTGTGAACATCTACGTCACTCTAGAGATAAAATTAGTACATGTTTTTCAGAGTTATGGTTCATTTTCAGATTATAGTGAGTAAGACTACATTTGATGCCCATTGTCAAGTGTATAGGGGCTCCCGAGTGGCGCAGTGGTCTAAGACACGGCATCTCAATGCAAGAGGTGTCACTACAGTCCCTGGTTTGAATCCAGTCTATATCACATCCGGATGTGATTGGGAGTCCCATAGGGTGGAGCCAGTGTCGTCCAGGCTTGACCGGGGTAGGCTGTCATTGTAAATAAGAATTTGTTTGTAACTGACTTTCCTAGTTAAATACAAATTTAAATTAAGTATAGGACCTAATATGAACTACAGATGCACAATCGAGAGCATCCTGTCAGGCTGTATCACCGCCTGGTATGGAAACTGCACTGCCCACAACTGAATGGGTCTCCAGAGGGTGGTGCGGTCTGCACAACACATCACCATGAGCAAACTACCTGCCCTCCAGGACACCCACAGCACCTGATGTCACAGGAAGCCCAAAAAGATCATCAAGGACATCTACCACCTGAGCCACTGCCTGTTCACCCCGCTATCATCCAGAAGGTGAGTTCAGTACAGGTGCATCAAAGCTGGGATCAAGAGACTGAAAAATAGCTTCTATCTCAAGGCCATCAGACTGTTAAACATCCAGCCATCACTAACACAGAGGCTGCTGCCTACATACAGACCTGAAATCATTGGCCACTCTAACAACGGATCACTAGTCACTTTTATAATGATGTTTACATATCTTGCACTACTCATCCCATGTATATACTGTATATTTTATACCATCTATTGAATCTTGTATATGCAGGTCGGTCATTGACCCATCATTATATTTATATGTACATATTCTTATTCCATCCATTTATTTAGATTTGTGTGTTTAGGTAGTTGTTGTTGAATTGTTAGATGACTTGTTAGATATTGCTGCACTGTCAGAACTATAAGCACAATCATTTCGCTACACTGGCAATAAAATCTGCTAACCAATACAATTTGATTTAGTGCTGAGAGATTAGTGCGTTTTGAGGTCTGTTCGGATTCGTTTCGATAATTTAAAAATAATCACGGTTTTCAGTTTCGAAAAAAAAATGTAAACATGACATGCGCTATGCATTATGCGGGGTTGAATGCTGCAACAAGACAGAATACAACAATTACCATGGTGTTAGTGACTGCCCATTATTGCTTATCAGTTATTAACCATCACTTATTCACATTACTTTACTTTAATAACATATTTCAGTTGTTGTGTAGATTAAATTTGTTTTATTTTATGACTTTATTATTTTATTTCAAGTCATCATCTCATCTCTACAGAGCTACTGCCTATGATGTCTGACAAAATCACTATTTTAGAAGTTATTCAAAGTAAATATGACTGCTGAATACCAACTATAAATCACTTAGATCATGTATTTTCAGGTAGATACCTCGCAAAGTAACAGTTATCTATCCCTCTTGATCTTGCATCTTCTGACTCTTCTCTCCGGTGTCTGCCCGACACTAACCTAACTAACATTTGCTTGCCTAAATTAAACACACAGAAAGGCGCGCAATGGATTGGGGTCATAGTAGTTAATTACCACGGTTTCTGCACTAAACTAAGTAGAATTTTGGCCTGTTGGAAACTACAACTCCACCATTGCAGAGTTCGGGCTGATCTGATTTATTTTATCTCCAGAGAAACTAAGCTATTTGCGCATTGAGTTCACAGAAATAGAATTCAAATAATTGAAACCGATGTGTAAAAGCCCAGGCCTACATGGAAAACAGCATCAGTCTATTCCATATAAAACAACGTTGTCTTCTCTCCGAAAGGTTGCCTGGATCGAATTCCCGAGCTGACCATGTAAAAATCTATCGTTCTGCCCCTGAGCAAGACACTTGTTCTCACTGTTCCCCGGGCGCCGAAGACGTAGATCTCGATTAAGGCAGCCCTCCGCACCTCTCTGATTCAGAGGGGTTGGGTTAAATGCGGAAGACAAATTTCAGTTGAAGGCATTCACTTGTTCAACTGACTAGTTATCCCCTTTCCCTACAACAACCATTAATTAACCACAACATAATTAGGCACAGAAGGTGTTTACATGAGACTGATGTCGATGGCCAAATTGGTGAATTGATTTTAAAGTAAGCCTATTGTGATTTAAATTAATCCGAATGCAATAACAAGAACCGCCCCGGGAGAGTGTGCGCCCAACCCCTATTGTCAATTCCGAGTTGATGATCTACCTAAAACCACAGCACCGAAAGTGATTGACTCATAAATATCCTATTAAATTACTATAGGGACTATGTGATCATAATCCCTCAAAGTTATAGAATAGGACTAAATGGCAGCCGTCTTGGTCAGGGAGAATTATCATTATAGTTATCATTCCTAATTATATGGTTTGACTAAAGCAGTGACGACTCGGATACCACGGTTTCTACCTCCCGCCCCGCGGACACACAGTGAGTTTGACTGTCTCGCTGTCAGCGCAGCGGAGAATGCCGGTTTGTTTGTCCACCAGCGAACAGTTGCGTTTCGGCTCTACGTGTACATGCAAGGTGTGACAAATGCCATCAAGCGTAAACTACTCCTGGAACAATTAAACAGCCCACCCTTGGATTTGAAAGGAATTCTATAGACTTCGAGTGATTGGCTTTGGTTTTTGGCTTGTTTCTGTTGTTCCATCTTGTAGAGACTGAGAAATAACTGCCAACATGTCTAGGGATCATGACAATGTGAATAAGCTGACCGAAAGTACATACAAGGTAAGCAGGCTTTTTGTTAGGCTATGTTCTCATCATCATAGCTCCCAATTTCTCCACCTTTATAACAACATGGTTTCCGTATGGCCAATGTCCATCGTCGCCTTTGGCAATAGCAGTAGGCTCCAATTGGCTTCAGGTTTAGGGCACAACCAGTTATTATTATAGGAGATACATAAACCCATTCCAAAATATGGTCATAAGCTTGCACAGTGCGTATGGTGAGAGCACGGGTACGGTTGTGACTCTCCCGTGAGAGCGAAAAAGCGCAGTGAAGTAGGCCTAACATTTGCCTTTCCAAATAACTGAAAAAAACAATATTTTGTCATTTGTCAATTTAAAATGTGGCCAATAATACATGTCTTCTTGTTATTTCATCAAATATAAGGTCATTTGGTGTACTTGCGTCAAGCTTATCACATGCAAGCAAACCCCACCAGTTCAGTACTCTGCATGTGAAGTCAAAAGTGTCAGAAACACTCATTCTACATTGTTTATGACATTCCACAGTTTCAGCTGAAGATAAACCTGTTTCTCTGATTTAATTAGTCTTCCTCCTGTGTTTCTCTCTATCTGGCATGGTGCAACTAGGCCCAATCCATACCTGGCAGTTCATTGTTCTGTTGAGGGTGTGTCTGGGGAATTGAAACAGGGACTCCAGTCCTGAACAGCATTTTATTGTGGGCCGTTTGAATATGAGTTGGATTGGTTCAATCTGTCCTGTTGCTGCAAATACTTTGTGAAGGATCATGTTAATGATTCAAATGTTTTATTTCAGCTTGGAGTTATTTATAGAATTAACACAAACATTTAAACACTTTTTTTTATGATGACATTGAGACAATCCTTTATTTGGATTTGTTTATTAGAAATGTCTCATGGTTTATTAACGTATTATTGGTCTCTGTGTATCCACTCCACAACGAGATAAAAATGGTGTTTTTGAAACAAAAGATGTGAAGAATAGTTACACTCACTGCCAGTATTATACTGTTCTGCCCCCTCTTGCAGATAAAAATGGACTGTTTTTGAAAACAAAAGATGTGAAGGAATGGTTTGAGTTACTTCCTTCACCTTGCCTGTTGCCACTGTGCTGCAGTATTATTTTACATGTTCTGCCCTCTTTCAGCAGAATGTGATGGAGCAGTTGAATCCAGGACTGAGGAACCTTGTCAATCTGGGGAAGAACTATGAGAAATCTGTAGCCGGTAAGAACATGTCAATGGAGGATGGTTTGAGTTGGGTTCCTCTCAAGGTGTCTTCCTTCAAGAGAGTTGGTCCTTGCCTGTTGCCACTGTGCTGCTTGCTTTTTTGTGATCTAGTCCCTGTTATATTTTTACATTTTAGTCATTTAGCAGATTCTCTTATCCAGAGCGACTTACACTTTGTGCATTCATCTTCAGATAGCTAGGTGAGACAATCACATATCACAGTTAGTTCATTCATCTTCAGGTAGCTAGGTGAGACAACCACATATCACAGTTAGTTCATTCATCTTCAGGTAGCTAGGTGAGACAACCACATATCACAGTTAGTTCATTCATCTTCAGGTAGCTAGGTGAGACAACCACATATCACAGTTAGTTCATTCATCTTCAGATAGCTAGGTGAGACAATCACATATCACAGTTAGTTCATTCATCTTCAGATAGCTAGGTGAGACAACCACATATCACAGTTAGTACATTCATCTTCAGATAGCTAGGTGAGACAACCACATATCACAGTCGTAGTAAGTTATCAGAAAAGTCTGCTAGTAGGAAAAGACAAGTGTGAGTGTTTGGGGATTTAGTCAAGGCAATCTGTGAAGAGGTTACTGGTTACTGTCACTTTGTGACGAATGTTGTTATAAACTAGGGTAATATGAACAAAATGTGATTTATTGTCCCAATTTTGGACAAAAGTGAATTAGATCTCTCACATGATACAGTAACAAGTTTACTTTTACACTCTGGTTTCAGACACTTAGCCACGACTGGAGCAAGGGGCTGAATATGGTATCATGTAGAGATTGAGGAGATCCATTCATATAATTGTGTTTGTTTGTCTCCTCACAGTGATGACTCTTGCTGGGAAGGCGTACTTTGATGCTGTGTCAAAGATAGGAGAGACTGCTTCCGTATCCCCTGTCTCCAGAGAATTAGGTAAGTACACACACACACACACATACAGTTGAAGTCGGAGGTTTACATATACCTTCGCCAAATACATTTAAACTCAGTTTTTCACCATTTCTGACATATAATCCTCATAAAAATTCCCTGTTTTAGGTGAGTTAAGATCACCACTTTATTTTAAGAATGTGACATTTCAGAATAATAGTAGAGAGAATTATTTATTTCAGCTTTTATTTCTTTCATCACATTCCCAGTGGGTCAGAAGTTTACATGCACTCAATTAGTATTTGGCAGCATTGCCTTTAAATTGTTTAACTTGGGTAAAATGTTTTGGGTAGCCTTCCCACAAGCTTCCCACAATAAGTTGGGTGAATTTTGGCCCATTCCTCCTGACAGAGCTGGTGTAACTGAGTCAGGTTTGTAGGCCTCCTTGCACGCATACGTTGTTTCAGTTCTGCCCACAAATTTTCTATATGATTGAGGTCAGGGATTTGTGATGGCCACTCCAATACCTTGACTTTGTTGTCCTTAAGCCATTTTGCCACAACTTTGGAAGTATGCTTAGGGTCATTGTCCATTTGGAAGTCCCATTTTGTAACCAAGCTTTAATTTCCTGACTAATGTCTTGAGATGTTGCTTCAATATATCCACATAATTGTCCTTCTTCATGATGCCATCTATTTTGTGAAGTGCACCAGTCTCTCTTGCAACAAAGCATCCCCACAACATGATGCTGCCACCCCCGTGCGTCACGGTTGGGGTGGTGTTCTTCGGCTTGCAAGCTTCCCCCTTTTTTCTCCAAACATAACGATGGTCTTTATATATTTTTGTTTCATCAGACCAGAGGACATTTCTCCAAAAAGTATGATCTTTGTCCCCATGTGCAGTTGCGAACCGTAGTCTGGCTTTTTTATGGCGTTTTTGAGCAGTGGCTTCTTCCTTGCTGAGCGGCCTTTCAGGGTATGTCGATATAGGACTCCTTTCACTGTGGATATAGATACTTTTGTACCTTTTTCCTCCAGCATCTTCACAAGGTCCTTTGCTGTTGTTCTGGGATTGATTTGCACTTTTCGCACCAAAGTACGTTCATCTCCAGGAGACAGAACGGCTGCGGATGCGTGGTCCCATGGTGTTTATACTTGCGTACTGTTGTTTGTACAGATGAACTTGGTACCTTCAGGCGTTTGGAAATTGCTCCCAAGGATGAACCAGACTTGTGGAGGTCTGCTATTTTTTTCTGAGGTCTTGGCTGATTTTTGATTTTCCCATGATGTCAAGCGAGGAGGCACAGAGTTTGAAGGTAGGCCTTGAAATACATCCACGGGTACACCTCCAATTGACTCAAATTATGTCAATTAGCCTATCAGAAGCTTCTGAAGCCATGACATAATTTTCTGGAATTGTCCAAGCTGTTTAAAGGCACAGTCAACTTAGTGTATGTAAACTTCTGACCCACTAGAATTGTGATACATTGAATTGTAAGTGAAATAATCTGTCTGTAAACAATTGTTGGAAAAATGACTTGTGTCATGCACAAAGTAGATGTCCTAACCGACTTGCCAAGACTATAGTTTGTTAACAAGAAATGTGTAGAGTGGTTGAAAAACAAGTTTTAATGACTCCAACCTAAGTGTATGCAAACGTCCGACTTCACACACACACACACACACACACACACACACACACACACACACACAAACACACACATACACACGGTAATGAATCCGTCATTAGTCCTAGACACAGGTTGTTCTTCCCTCTCTTGGTGCTGACTCACCATCCATTGTGTTAAAGTGCTGCTGGAGACATTGAGGTGACCCATTTTCCCAGATTTTTATGATCCATTAAGTAGGTTCTTCTGTTTGTCACCATCCTCCATGATGGACTGCTGGGTGGATAAGGCCAACAAATGGCTTCATCTGTGTTCATGTCACACATACATTATTGTTATAGTGGCTGTTATCCACAGAAAATTGTCAAATATAATGTATTTTTCATAAGGTAGTGCTATAGAACTTTAATAGCCTGGTAGCAGATCAGTTTGTGTTTCTAGCCAACTGAATCTAGCGTTACAAAATGGAACACCAAATGCATGTGGAATAATGGTTTAGAATGGGGAATGTCCATTTGAGGAATTCTAATTAAGTCTGGAGCTTTTCCTACTCTATTTCTATGGTTCCTCCTCTGCTGATCAGACTGGCCTCAGTCAGCGAGACTGGCCTCAGTCAGCGAGACTGGCCTCAGTCAGCGAGACGGTGTGAATTCTCTCACGCGTTACAGAGCAGGACAGCAAACACATTGAACAAACAGACTGACAGAAGAGGACACTATTCCCACCATCACATCTATCTTTCCCTTCATCTGCTACCCTTCTCTCCTCTTCCCCTCTCAGGGGCCAGAGTAAAGCTTTTATTGTTGTCAAGATATAGACACTGAAATTGCTGGAGTTTGATGAATAACATTTTGAGTGTGACCCCTTGTTCGATTTAATTTATTGTTGTTTGGAACATGTTCATGCTCCAAGATGTAAAACTAGACAGTGTGCCCTCAGCAGACCAAACCTCATGTCTCGGTGTGCCCTCAGCAGACCAAACCTCATGTCTCAGTGTGCCCTCAGCAGACCAAACCTCATGTCTCAGTGTGCCCTCAGCAGACCAAACCTCATGTCTCAGTGTGCCCTCAGCAGACCAAACCTCATGTCTCAGTGTGCCCTCAGCAGACCAAACCTCATGTCTCAGTGTGCCCTCAGCAGACCAAACCTCATGTCTCAGTGTGCCCTCAGCAGACCAAACCTCATGTCTCAGTGTGCCCTCAGCAGACCAAACCTCATGTCTCAGTGTGCCCTCAGCAGACCAAACCTCATGTCTCAGTGTGCCCTCAGCAGACCAAACCTCATGTCTCAGTGTGCCCTCAGCAGACCAAACCTCATGTCTCAGTGTGCCCTCAGCAGACCAAACTGCATGTCTCAGTGTGCCCTCAGTAGACTTTTGTGTCACGCCAACCTCCCTCATTTCAATAGGAGAAATTCATACAATTGAAAAGTCTGTGTGCCCTCAGCAGACCAAACCAGTCTGTGTGACCTCAGTAGACCAAACCAGTCTCCGTGTGACCTCAGCAGACCAAACCAGTCTGTGTGACCTCAGTAGACCAAACCAGTCTCCGTGTGACCTCAGTAGACTAAACCAGTCTCCGTGTGACCTCAGCAGACCAAACCAGTCTCCGTGTGACCTCAGCAGACCAAACCAGTCTCCGTGTGACCTCAGCAGACCAAACCAGTCTCCGTGTGACCTCAGCAGACCAAACCAGTCTCCGTGTGACCTCAGCAGACCAAACCAGTCTCCGTGTGACCTCAGCAGACCAAACCAGTCTCAGTGTGACCTCAGCAGACCAAACCAGTCTCCGTGTGACCTCAGCAGACCAAACCAGTCTCAGTGTGACCTCAGCAGACCAAACCAGTCTCAGTGTGACCTCAGCAGACCAAACCAGTCTGTGTGACCTCAGCAGACCAAACCAGTCTCCGTGTGACCTCAGCAGACAAAACCAGTCTCCTTGTGACCTCAGCAGACAAAACCAGTCTCCGTGTGACCTCAGCAGACCAAACCAGTCTCAGTGTGACCTCAGCAGACCAAACCAGTCTCAGTGTGACCTCAGCAGACCAAACCAGTCTCAGTGTGACCTCAGCAGACCAAACCAGTCTCAGTGTAACTGCAAAGTTACCTTACATCACAATGTATCTCGTATTGATCAAACTATTAACAAATTGCTATGAGTAACTTTCCCCCTTTTAGATGCTTTGTAAGGGTTGTAGGTGATGGGGTTGATTTTCACTAAGTAGCTAAATAGAGTAGTGTAATAGAGCAGCATCTGCGTCAGTCAGTGAGTTTGGCACGTGGCATATACATAGAATGGCTACGAAATGATAAGTGTAGGATCCTGTGTTTTTCTCAACCACTAGACCAGACCAGGAGAAACTCTTACCCTACTTATAGGCTACAACTAGAGTTCAGAGTTTTCCCTTGTTTAGCAATGTAGTCAATAAATACTTAAGGCCCTAATAATAATAATAGATAACCAATAAGGGACCATATCAAGCCAACATTTTAGCTCCATTCTGCCTGACACGGGCCTATTTGACCTCCTGGTTGGGGCTGTGACATTGAGAAAGGTAAAGGGTGTTGTTAACAGATAGAACAATCAGCTTATCACTTAATACAACTTGGCATTTTTTGATAAGTAAGTCATTGACTGCTAAGCGCTAATGGACATTCCTGCGTGTTTTCACTTCAAAGAAAACTGCTGGGCTTTCAGATGTTTTAGATGTGTGAAATCTGAAGAAAATAACTTTAAACAGAAAATCTGAAGGAAATAACTTTAAACAGAAAATCTGACATCTTTTATGTAGTCCTATTAACTTTTGTGTCACGCCAACCTCCCTCATTTCAATAGGAGAAATTCATACAATTGGAAAGTACAGCCCATGACTCAATTCCAGCTCAAATTAATTAGTGGCTCTATTGACTCCATTTTGGCTCAAGGGAATTGAGCAGTAGAATGACCTGGCTCTGCAAACAAGAGGGTCAGAAAGAAACTGTGAAGGAGCCCAGACAGCCAGCCTCCTTCCTGTTATTCAGTGTCATGGAAAGACCTGATTGTTCTGAGAAACATACTGTCCATGTCTCATCACAAGGGAGCACATACAGTGCCTTTTCAATATTTTGTTGCATTACAGCCTGGTTTTAAAATGGATTAAATTGTGATTTTATGTCACTGGCCTACTACACACTGGCCCCATCATGTCAAAGTCTAATTGTTTTTAATAAATGTTTACAAATCAATTAAAAATGAAAAGCTGAAATGTCACATAATAAATTGCATTGGACTCACTCTGTGTGCAATAATAGTGTTTAACATGATTTTTGAATGACTACTTCATCTTTGTACCCCACACATAAAATGATCTGTAATGTCCCTCAGTAGTGAATTTCAAACACAGATTCAACCACAAAGACCAGGGAGTTTGTCCAATGCCTTGCAAAGAAGAGTAGAGGAAGGACACGACTAGAAAACAAAGAAAATAGAACTTTTGTAAAATAGATTGTGACTGTAAAATATATAGAGTATGTTTCAGCTGGAAGTAGAAGCCTAAGTGTTATTGTTCATTAGTTTACTCCAATTAGGGGAGGGGTGGTACGGTTAGTGGAAAATATATTTTGTAAAGATAAGTATAGTACCAGTCAAAAGTTTGGACACACCTACTCATTACAGGGTTTTCATTTATTTTTTACTATTTTCTACATTGTAGAATAATAGTGAAGACATCAAAACTATGAAATTACACATATGGAATCATGTAGTAACCAAAAAAGTGTAAATTAAACAAATTAAAATATATTTTATATTTGAGGCTCACCCTTTGCCTTGATGACAGCTTTGCACACTCATCATACACACTCTGTATCTATACTGTATATTTACCCCAAAATATATGGGAGATTGGAAATGATGCAGACAATTACAGTGATGGAAGCTACAATCTACCTGCAATATTAAAGCTGATCAAACCCTCAAACCTAAAAAATAAAAATACTAAACAAAATGCAAAAAAGGGCACCATTTGTAGATGGGTACAAAAAAAAGCAGACTTTGAGCATGGTGAAGTTTTTATTACATTTTTATTTCACCTTTATTTATTAGTTATTAATTACACTTTGGATGGAGTATCCATACACCCAGTCACTACAAAGATACAGGCATCCTTCCTAACTCAGTTGTGGAGAGGACGGAAACTGCTCAAGGATTTCACCCTGAGGCCAATGTTGACTTTAAAACAATTACAGAGTTTAATGGCTGTGATAGGAGGAAACTGAGGATGGATCAACAACATTGTAGTTACTCCACAATACTAACCTAATTGACACAGTGAAAAGAAATCCTGTACAGAATACAAATAGTTCAAAGCATGCCTCCTGTTTGCAACAAGGCACTAAAGTAATACTGCAAAAAAAGCAATTAACTTTTCCTCCTGAATACAAAATGTATGTTTGGGGCAAATCCAACATAACACATTACTGAGTACCACTCTCCATATTTTCAAGCATATTGGTGGCTACATCATGTTATGGGTATGCTTGTAATCGTTAAGGACTGGGGAGTTTTTCAGGATAAAAAAATAAACGGAATGGAGCTAAGCACAGGCAAAATCCTAGAAGAAACCTGGTTCAGTCTGTTTTCCTCCACATACTGGGAGATGAATTCACCTTTCAGCAGGACAATAACCTAAAACAGAAGGCCAAATCTACACTGGAGTTGTTTACCAAGAAGGTAGTAAATGTGGCCGAGTATACAGTTTTGAGTTAAATCTACTAGAAAATCTATGGAAAGACCTGAAAATGGTTGTTTAGTAATGATCAACAACCAATGTGACAGCTTGAAGAATTTTGAAAATAATAATGGGCAAATGTTGCACAATCCAGGTGTGGAAAGCTCTTAGAGACTTACCCAGAAAGACTCACATCTGTAATCGCTGCCAAAGGTTCAAAGTATTGACTCGGGTGTGAATACTTATGTAAATGAGAGATTTCTGTATTTCATTTTCAATACATTTGTAAACATTTCTCAAAACATATTTTCATTATGTCATTATGGGGTATTGTGTGTACATGGGTGTGAAACATTTTTATTTGATTCATTTTAAATTCAGGCTGCAACAACACAATGTGGAATAAGTCAAGGGGTATTAATACTTTCTGAAGGCACTGTACTTTACCTGCAATGCTACTTTAGGGATAGCTATCATAAAGTATCTCTAACTGGTTCATAGTATGTGTAGGAACACTCGTTTTTCCAGGGAAAACTCGTCTAGGCCCTAAGTATGTATTTATCATTCTGGTGAGGAAAATTATGAATTAGCATGATCACAATAATATCATATTAGTCCCCCATCAGTGTTGTGCTTGTAGAATGTCAAATAGTGTGTTTACTATTCATAGTGCTAGCTGGCTTCTAATAATCGATTTCCTCTATTGGGAATAACAACATTTACACTATGGGATCGCATTACTGTACCACGGCAACATCACAAGAAATAGGCAAGTTATCAAGGCCGGAAACGTACTGAAGAAAAAATGGTGTGCTCCCCGCCCTCCACCTTTTCTTCACAAGCTGTTTGTCAAAACCCCCAGCAAAGTAGTTAAAACAATATTGAACCCGAGCTGTCACTCTGAAAAAAATGGTAATTACATCCAGAAATGTAGACTGTTTCTTATTTGAGTGAGGACAGGAGGAACTCAGTAGGAGGTGCATTGGCTTTTTCATTCTGATAGTGAGTCTAGGAAGTTGGAGACAGCTATTTGGTTTGGAACGGAACAGATTTGACTGAAGGTGACGTAGTGTTTTTTGAGGCTATGTTGAATTTCTAACCTGAGAGTTGGTGTTTGATAGGAATGCTTAGGTTGCATCCCACTGCTCTGCCGTCCATCCATCAGTTGTGTGGGAGACAATTCATCAACCCTCCTAGGACATGGCGTCAGCGTGAGTGTCAGGGATCCCAAACATTTTCCCCAAAGTGGGCAAAAATATGACCATGCTTCTCTCTCTCTCCATCTCACACGAACTCTCTGGAATGTGTTGTTCTCAGGATGGACACGTTGGTCCCGTTTGAGTACTTAGAAAATGCTTCTCTTTCTACCTCCCTTGGAGGGAGCACCAGTGGTGGGAAAGTACCCACATTTTCATACAGGGTAGCCTAGTGGTTAGAGCGCTGGACTAGTAACTGCAAGTTCAAACCCCTGAGCCGAGAAGGTACAAATCTGTCGTTCTGCCCCTGAACAGGCAGTTAACCCACTGTTCCTAGGCTGTCATTGAAAATAAGAATTTGTTCTTAACTGACTTGCCTGGTTAAATAAATGTTAAAAAAATATATTAAAAAATTAAATAAAAAAAATACCTGAGTAAAAATAAAGTTACATTAATAGAAAATGACTCAAGTCAAAGTGAAAGTCATCCAGTAAAATACTACTTGAGAAAGTCTAAAACTATTTGGTTTTAAATATACTTAAGTATCAAAAGTTTAAAAATGTAATATTTCTAATATTAAGCACATCAGATGGCACGATTTTCTTGTTTTTAAATTTTACAGATGGCCAGGGGCACACTCCAACATAATTTACAAACTAAGCATGTGTGTTTAGTGAGTCCGCCAGATCAGATGCAGAAGGGATGGCCAGGGATTTTCTCTTGATAAGAGCGTGAATTGGACCAGTTCCCTGTCCTGCTAAGCATTCAAAAATGTAATGAGTACTTTTGGGTGTCAAGGAAAATGTATGGAGTAAAAAGGGCCTTATTTTCTTTAGGAACGTAGTGAATTTCAAAGTAAAAGGTGTCAAAAATATAAATAGTAAAGTATAGTACTAGTATTTTTACTTAAGTACTTTACACCACTGGTGATCACTGATGTGACATGAATTAATATATTTTTTCACAGGTTTTTTTTGTGGTTTTAATTTCGGGCATTTAAATGGTAGGCTATTTGTTTGTCAACTTGTCTATAATAAGATACATGCAGCTTCTCTTCTGTCGTAACATCTTGCCTGCCTAAAGTGGTGCTCATTAGATCAATGTAATTAAACCATAGAATGAATGCATCAATAATCTGTCATCAGTAAAGTTTTCTCTTTCATTCTGCTTTCTTGTTGTGTGAGGACTTTTAGGGGCCGGGGAGAAAATGCAAGATCCTTCCTGTGCAAAATGTCCAAATTACATCAGTTTGACCAGTTTTAAGGAAACGAAAAGCTGTGAAATTATGTTTCTGATTAGATTTCAGTTTGTCTTGGATGCATTTATGTGGTTGAAATACTGTCAGCTTCTATGTTTCAGTGTCAATCACTGAAAAGGTTTGCGATCCCTAACCTCGCATTCACATTCTCTCAAGAGATGCTGAATTAAATAATAGTTTCTCCACTCCTGTTACTGAGACAAAATGTACATTTTCTGTACAATTTTACTGCATTAAATACTTAATTCTGCAGGAGTTAATATTATATACGGCTACATGTTTGTGGTTATAGGCCTACTGTTAGTGTCTAGATTTCAGTTATTTACATTAACTTTAAAAGTGAGCAAACCAGGGGGTGTGGCCGCACCTGCCGCACCCTTCTGCTGTCCTTAGAATGAATGTTTTCACCAATCTATCCAAAACGTTTAAATCTATGAGAGGGATTTCACACTTCATAAAGACAAGAGAGCAAGTGAACACTTCCTAGGGAGTATGGTAAGGAGTCAAGAGACAGCCAGGGCCATTGGCTGCTCATTCACCCATGATGCCTCAGGCTTTACGATCTATCACGCTCCTTTCACTCACCAAACGATCCCATGACCTCACTAACCCCACACACCCTTCCTTGCCACACATACTTGCTTTCTCCAGACATTTTTTACCATGCAATTAACCTAATCTTCAAAGGACATACCCCAAACAATTTAATACAATTCCATATTGCATTCTGCCTCTGTTGTTCATGTAGTTAAGCCTGTACTGCACTGCACAACACATAGACATCTGATATAGAACATATTATGTGATACATCCTTCTGGGAAACTCCTCCCCCACCCACCTCGTGACATATCGCTTAGCAAGTGCCGAATTATGAAATTCTGTATTTCGTAGTTTCTTCCTATGTCATTGTTAATGAGTTTTATCAGCATTTTTATCCAGTTTCTAAAGTCAGAGTCTCTAAACTCATGCCTTCCATGGGTGGGTTGTCTGAAGGATTGTAAAGAGGACATTATTGTCCAAGCCTAACTTATTCTATTATGTGTGTGTGTGTGTGTGTGTGTGTGTGTGTGTGTGTGTGTGTGTGTGTGTGTGTGTGTGTGTGTGTGTGTGTGTGTGCGCACGCGCATGTGCATTATCCATTTTCTGTAGATAACAGCCACTATAATGATAATGTATGTGTGACATGAACACATGAAGCCATTTGTTGGCCTTATCCACCCAGCAGTCCATCATGGAGGATGGTGACAAGCAGAAGAAGCAACTTAATGGATAATAAAAATCTGGGAAAATGGGTCACCTCAATGTCTCCAGCAGCACTTTAACATAATGAGTGGTGATTCAGCACCAAGACAGGGAATAACAACCTGTGTCTAGGACTAATGACGGATGCATTACTGTGTGTGTGTGAAGTGTGTGTGTGTGAAGTGTAATTAAATTATATTCATCACATGCTTCTAAAACAACAGGTGTTGACTAACAGTGAAATACGTATTTACGGGTCCTTCCCAACAATGCAGAGAGGAAGAAAATAGAGACATAATAGAAAAGTAAAACACATAATACTAAAATACACAATGAGTAACGATAACTTGGCTATATACACAGGGTACCAGTACCGAGTCAATGTGCAGGGCTACGAGGTAATTGAGGTAGATATGTACATATAACTAGGAATAAAGGGACAGATAATAAACAGTAGCAGCAGCGTATGTGATGAGCCAAAAGAGTTGGTTCAAATAAAGGTAAATGCAGAAACAGTTGGAGTCGGAAGTGTACATACACCGAAGCCAACTACATTTAAACTCCGTTTTTCACAATGCCTGACATTTAATCATAGTAAAATGTCCCTGACTTAGGTCAGTTAGGATCACCACTTAATTTTAAGAATGTGAAATGTAATAGTAGAGAGAATGATTTGTTTCAGCTTTTATTTCTTTCATCACATTCCCAGTGGGTCAGAAGTTTACATACTCAATAAGTATTTGGTAGCATTGCCTTTAAATTGTTGAACTTGGGTCAAATGTTTCGGCTAGCCTTCCACAAGCTTCCCACAATAAGTTGGGTGAATTTTGGCCCATTTCATATGACAGAGCTGGTGTAACTGAGTCAGGTTTGCAGGCCTCCTTGCTCGCACACGCTTTTTCAGTTCTGCCCACACATTTTCTATAGGATTGAGGTTGGAATGTTACATACACTTAGGGTGTAATTCAAACTCGTTTTTCAACCACTCTACAAAAAAATCACACAAAATAGCAGAATTGGTCAGGAGCCCGTAAACAGCCACTATATACTTCTCAAGGCCGTGTGTGTGTGTGCGTGCACAATAGCTCTATGGGCCTGGAGCTGAGTGACACCGATCTCTGATTCATATCCATGTAATATCAGAGAACAAAGACTTCCAACCATGGCAACATCACAACACTCACTCTCCCTACCTGTCATTGGAATGTGTGGCTTCAAGATTGCGATATCGTTGGCCGTGACTCAGATAGGTGTTGTCCGTATTGCGTCAGACTCTTGCTGTGACATGACCCTGTACGATTTATCATTATTGTTTTATGAGAGTGACGACTATCTCGAAGTGCAGCGTTACTATCTCAAAGTTCAAATGTCACTGCTTTGGTCACATTGTGTGAATTGGGCCCTTTGTGGCTCAGTTGGTAGTGCATGGTGTTTGTAACAACAGGTTTGTGGGTTTGATTCCCACGGGGGACCAGTATGAAAATGTATGCACTCACTACTGTAAGTTGCTCTGGATAAGAGCATTTGCTAACACATAAATGTAACTGCACATAGCTCAGTCAGCCATAGATACAAAGCTTTGAGTTTATTCCAATGCTGTTTAGCATATTAGCAACAGCGGTGCGTATGAATAACCTGAACAGATCACCTGTTTAAATCTATTGTAATTTGTCATCTAAATAAAGTTGTGTTTTTCCACACCATGTTTCTCTATTAGACTCTTATGAGGGAACGGCAGGTATTCTGTTACCAGAGGCCTACACCGTTCATAAACTACATCACCTGGTAACAATGTGAAAAAGGATGGACGTAGTTTTCTGTGCTATAAAAACCACCGTAAACCACAGAGGTATAAGGATGTTTCTATAATAATGATCAAGTCGTTATTAAGTCACTGTAAAAGCAGACATCACAGCGAGACTATGGCCACCACCTAGCACTATCTGAAGACATCTAGGATAAGGCTGGGATACAAGTCTTATCATCATTACTGGGTGCTTTCCCAAATGACCCACCACAAACAGACACAGTCAGTCAAGCTGTGAAGCCTTTGATTATAGTGGATGTAACTATAGCTGTATGTAAGGCTAGTATTATTCATTCTTATATTGTAGATGAAGCAGTGTTTGGAGATGTACACATATACCTATCTATACAGTATTTTGAACAATGCTATGTATCCTTTCCTGGGTACACTCTTAGAAAAAAGGGTTCCTAAAGGGTTCTTCAGCTGTCCCCATAGGATAACCTGTTTTGGGTCCAGGTAGAACACTTTTTGTTTGCAGGGAGAACTATTTTGGGTTCCATGTAGAACCCTCTCTGAAAAAGATCCTACATTGAACCCAAAAGGGTTCTAGGGATCTACCTGGAACCAAAAATGGTTATTCAACGGGTTCTGCTATGGGGACAGATGAAGTACCCTTTTAGGTTCTACATAGATAGCACTTTTTTTCTACAAGTGTAATAGTATGTATCCTTATCAGGGTAGGTCAATCTGGAGACAGCAGAACCAGATTCAGTTGTAATGTTTTGAGAGAGAGATGTATTTTTTCCTTATTTACATAAAACCTTGTAGCACACAGATCACTGAGACTAAGACCAGGGCCATGTGGAGGATTACAGGGTCAAATGTCCTTATTGGTAGTAGTTACAGTCTTGTTTCATCGCTGCAACTCCCGTACGGATTCGAGAGAGGCGAAGGTCGAGAGCCATGCGTCCTCCAAAACTTTTATTCCTTTCATCACATTCCCAGTGGGTCAGAAGTTTACATACACTCAATTAGTATTTGGTAGCATTGCCTTTAAATTGTTGAAAATGTTTCGGCTAGCCTTCCACAAGCTCCCACAATAAGTTGGGTGAATTTTGGCCCATTTCATCTGACAGAGCTGGTGTAAATGAGTCAGGTTTGTAGGCCTCCTTGCTCGCACACGCTTTTTCAGTTCTGCCCACACATTTTCATCCCTCTCACTACACACCATCCCTCTCACTGCACACCATCCCTCTCACTACACACCATCCCTCTCACTACACACCATCCCTCTCACTACACACCATCCCTCTCACTACACACCATCCCTCTCACTGCACACCATCCCTCTCACTACACACTATCCCTCTCACTGCACACCATCCCTCTCACTGCACACCGTCCCTCTCACTGCACACCGTCCCTCTCACTGCACACCATCCCTCTCACTGCACACCGTCCCTCTCACTGCACACCGTCCCTCTCACTGCACACCGTCCCTCTCACTGCACACCGTCCCTCTCACTGCACACCGTCCCTCTCACTGCACACCGTCCCTCTCACTGCACACCGTCCCTCTCACTACACACCGTCCCTCTCACTACACACCGTCCCTCTCACTACACACCGTCCCTCTCACTGCACACCGTCCCTCTCACTAAACCCCAGCCCTCACTCTGCAGCCTGTTTGAACACCATCCATCTCATTCTGCAGCAGGGTGTTGTTGGTGCTGTATACCAGCCTGTCCAGAGCCCAGCAACCCCTCCCCCTGACGTGCAATGGCATTATTTACCAGTACGTACTATTGACTATCAGAGGGCAATGTTGTTGAAGCTGCAGTCGGCCAGAGAGGTACAGCTCTGTATAAGCAGGCCTGCCTGGGGTCACACCAGGTAGGTAGGTAGGTAGGTAGGTAGGTGTGTGTGTATGTGTGTGTGTGTGTGTGTGCTCGTGCGTGCGTGCGTGCCTAATGTATGTATGCTCAGTGTGTTTGGGTTGAGTCTGTTAATATGGTCTCACAGGCCCAGTCGTGGCTTTAGGGTATTGAATTAATACTGAGGTGATAGGAGTGATTGGACGGTGGTTGCAGGTGTTTGCAAAGGGAATAGAAAAAAACACGACTAACTCATATACAATATTACATTTTGTCAAAAGCAAACCTGCTAGTGGCAGGTGGTGTAGTGGCAGGTGGTGCCAGTTGCAGGTGGTGCTAGTGGCAGGTGGTGCCAGTGGCAGATGGTGCTAGAATGCACCACAACTCATTCTTAACAATATGCTGGAATATTATTCCAGTATACTCTACAGAACCTCTAGATGTCACCCCATTGTGTCTGTCTGCTGTCGTTGTCTACTTCTGTTTACAGTATGACTGCAGTTGTGCCATGTTTCTCTATGGCGTTCAATGGTTGTTTTTTTCAGTCTCTGTGTCAATGTGGATCTGATCAGTAGCGACTACTTAGTTACTGTTCAAACATTACTGTTCCAAAAAGTCATCCATGCAGTATGTAAAACCCCCTCATGACGTAAAATACACATTACATTTTGATAAGGGCTAGAGTAAGCTTTGTTCTTGACAGTAACAGTTGTTTCTGTAAGCATAGGGAAAGAACAGATGCAACAGCTTTGAGGTGAAAACCCATTGTCCTCCTCGTGACGTCTCAGCCTGTCCCATGCCAGCTAGGCTATCAGGGACGTCGTTGCCGCCAAGCAATGTGAGGAGAAAGGATCATAGATGTCCACAGCATATTCAAATGCAGTAGGTTTTTAGCCTGGTTGTCTTACAAGCTAAGGGAAGATGTATCCTGGCCTTGCCCAATAAGACAACAGTATGTTGACTAAAGAGGATATAGACTAGCAGGACTGTGACTGGCACCCAGCCTAGATGTCCCTTACCTGTGTATGATGTATGATCTGTTTTCTACAGGTGTGGTTCTGATGGAAATCTCTGAGGTGCACAAGAAGGTTCACCTGGAGCTGGAGGAGAATGTAAGTTACCCAGCTGACCTACTGTAACTTCTTCTCTTAGTAAAATAGTAATTATTCCTTTTTTGTTATGTAATTACCATTTTACCATCTAATTGATAGTTAAGTGGCAGACTGAAGTCCAGGGTTATCATTCTCTTTGACCTGCATTGTGTGCTCATGTCCATCCACATCCATAGGGCCTTCCTATGCCAACTCTCTCTTTCTCACTGTGACTAGTAATTAGCAGGCCTCCCTTATCCTCTAAACACACCTAGAATACAACAAAGTCTACTGAGAAATACCACCTGGACACAAGACAACTGTTAGTACTTTGTTTGTCTTTTAGACCAGGGATGGACAACCTGCAGCCCCCCCCACACACACAGTTTTTCTATTGTTATGTGTGACGATCAGTGACTGGCAATTAGCCAAAATAGATTGGTAAATTTGTCCAGCGGCCAGCTATGTAAACTTTGTAATCATGGTCTAATCACCAGCCGGGGGCCCCCTTGATTTAGCTAGTCTCACTCACATATCATAATAAAGCCTGTGGAGAAAAAAATGACTATAACAGCAAATTTTTCCTCTCCAACTCATGGCAAAATGTGTAGAATTGCATGAAATTTGTTATAAAATTGCAATAACTTCTCTACGCCCCATGTCAAAATGTGTAGAATTTCACGAAATTAACTCTAAAACGTAAAAATGTAACGTAAAAGCATAAAAATGTTTCACTGTACTGCTTCCTGTGTGCACGTGGCAAATAAACTTTGAAACTTAACTGAATTTAAGATGATTTGTATGATGAATATTGCATTCTCTGGAGTGATGAATCAGGCTTCACCGTCTGGCAGTCTGATGGACAAATCTGGGTTTGGCAGAAGCCAGGAGAACGCTGCCTGCCCGAATGTATAGTGCCAACTAGAGGTCGACCATTTAATCGGAATGGGCGATTAATTAGGGCCAATTTCAAGTTTTCAAAACAATCGGAAATTGGTATTTTTGCGGATGAAAAAATATATATATGTTATACCTTTATTTAACTAGGCAAGTCAGTTAAGAACACATTCTTATTTTCAATGATGGCCTAGGAACAGTGGGTTAACTGCCTCGTTCAGGGGCAGAACGACAGATTTTCACCTTGTCAGCTCAGGGGATCCAATCTTGCAACCTGACAGTTAACTAGTCCAACGCAATAACGACCTGCTTCTCTCTCATTGCACTCCACAAGGAGACTGCCTGTTACGCGAATGCAGTAAGCCAAGGTAAGTTGCTAGCTAGCATTAAACTTGTCTTATAAAAAAACAATCAATCATAATCACTAGTTAACTACACATGATGATATTACTAGATATTATCTAGCGTGTCCTGCGTTGCAGGATAACCCCTGGGGAGGCAGGGTAGCCGGCAGGATAACCCCTGGGGCGGCAGGATAGCCTAGTGGTTAGAGTGTTGGACTAGTAGCCGGAAGGTTGCAAGTTCAAACCCCCGAGCTGACAAGGTACAAATCTGTCGTTCTGCCCCTGAACAGGCAGTTAACCCACAGTTCGTAGGCCGTCATTGAAAATAAGAATTTGTTCTTAACTGACTTGCCTGGTTAAATAAAGGTAAAAATTAAAAATTAAAAAATATATATAATGTGACTGAGCATACAAGCATACAATTATCTGACTGAGCGGTGGTAGGCAGAAGCAGGCGCGTAAACATTCATTCAAACAGCACTTACGTGCGTTTTGCCAGTGGCTCTTCGTTGTGCGTCAAGCATTGCGCTGTTTATGACTTCAAGCCTATCAACTCCCGAGATGAGGCTGGTGTAACGAAGTGAAATGGCTAGCTAGTTAGCGCGCGCTAATAGCGTTTCAAACGTCACTCGCTCTGAGCCTTCTAGTAGTTGTTTCCCTTGATCATTGGGTAATGCTGCTTCAAGGGTGGCTGTTGTCGTTGTGTTCCTGGTTCGAGCCCAGGGAGGAGCGAGGAGAGGGACGGAAGCTATACTGTTACACTGGCAATACTAAAGTGTCTATAAGAACATCCAATAGTCAAAGGTTAATGAAATACAAATGGCATAGAGAGAAATAGTCCTATAATTCCTATAATAACTACAACCTAAAACTTCTTACCTGGGAATATTGAAGACTCATGTTAAAAGGAAACACCAGCTTTCATATGTTCTCATGTTCTGAGCAAGGAACTGAAACGTTAGCTTTCTTACATAGCACATATTGCACTTTTACTTTCTTCTCCAACACTTTGTTTTTGCATTATTTAAACCAAATTTAACATGTTTGAGGCTAAACTTGAGGCTAAATTGATTTTATTGATGTATTATAGTAAGTTAAAATAAGTGTTCATTCAGTATTGTTGTCATTGTCATTATTACAAATAAAAAAATTGTCCGATTAATCGGTATCGGCTTTTTTGGTCCTCCAATAATAGGTATTGGTATCGGCGTTGAAAAATCATAATCGGTCGACCTCTAGTGCCAACTGTAAAGTTTGATGGAGGAGGAATAATTGTCTGGAGTTTTTCATGGTTTGGGCAAGCCTCCTTAGTTCCAGTGAAGGGAAATGTTAACGCTACAGCATACAATGATATTCTAGATGATTCTGTGCTTCTAACTTTGTGGCAACAGTTTGGGGAAGGCCCTTTCCTGTTTCTGCATGACAATGCCATACAGATATGGTTTGTTGAGTGACTGGCCTGCACAGAGCCCTGGCTCACCAACTGCATGCCTAATCGCCCAACATCAGTGTCCGACCTCACTAATGCCCTTGCGGCTGAATGGAGCAAGTCTCCGCAGCAATGTTCCAACATCTAGTGGAAAGCCTTCCCAGAAGAGTGGAGGCTGTTATAGCAGCAAAGGGGGACCAACTCCATATTAATGCCCATGATTTTGGAATGAGGTGTCAGACAAGCAGGTGTCCACATACATTTGGTCATGTAGTGTTTCTGTAAGAGGGAAAGAAGGAGAAAGTAGTCAATGTTTAAAAAACAAAAGACAGACCTGTTGTTGGAATTCCCCTTACTGAGAAAGACATTATCACAGCTACATTCCTCTGGCTTAGACTCACAACTGTTATCCTGATATCACCATCTTTCCATGATTATTATTGTCATACGTTTATATATCAACTTGAACTACATTCTTTCTTTTCTTTTCAGTTCAAGCAGTTCCACAAAGAAATCATTTCTGAGCTGGAGAGGAAAACAGAGATGGATGTCAAATATATGACTGTAAGTACCTTGACCATTGTAGGACCTTGGCAAGGGACAATGTAATAGCAAGGAGTGTGTGAGTGCATGCGTGTGTTTGTGTAGGTGTCTGTATGTCTACGTGTACAGGTATGTGAGTACACACTTAAAACATGGTCTCCAGGGCCTCCTGAGTGGATCAGCGGTCTAAGGCACTGCATCGCAGTGCTAACTGCGTTACTATAGATCCTGGTTCAATACCGGGCTGTGTCGCAGGGAGACCTATGAGGCGATGCACGGCCCAGCATCCTCCGGGTTAGGGGAGGGTTTGTCCGACCGGGATGTCCTTGTCCCATCGCGCTCTAGCAAGTCTTGTGGCGGGCCGGGCGCATGCACGCTGACACGGTTTCCAGGTGTACAGTGTTTCCTCCAACACATTGGTGCAGTTGGCTTCCGGGTTAAGCGTGCATTGTGTCAAGAAGCAGTGCGGCTTGGCGGGGTTGTGTTTCGGGAGGATGTACGGGAGTTGCAGCAATGCAACAAGACTTTAACTACCAATTGGGGATAAAAAGGGGTAGAAAACAAAAACATAGTCTCATATCCCCTCCTCAATATCCCCTGTCCCTTCAATATCCTCTATCCCCTCCTCAATATCCCCTGTCCCTTCAATATCCTCTATCCCCTCCTCAATATCCCCTGTCCCTTCAATATCCTCTATCCCCTCCTCAATATCCCCTGTCCCTTCAATATCCTCTATCCCCTCCTCAATATCCCCTGTCCCTTCAATATCCTCTATCCCCTCCTCAATATCCCCTGTCCCTTCAATATCCTCTATCCCCTCCTCAATATCCCCTGTCCCTTCAATATCCTCTATCCCCTCCTCAATATCCCCTGTCCCTTCAATATCCCTGTCTCTATCCCCTCCTCAATATCCCCTGTCCCTTCAATATCCTCTATCCCCTCCTCAATATCCCCTGTCCCTTCAATATCCTCTCTCCCCTCCTCATTATCCCCTATCCCCTCCTCAATATCCCCTATCCCCTCCTCAATATCCCCTATCCCCTCCTCAATATCCCCTATTCCCTCCTCAATATCCCCTATTCCCTCCTCAATATCCCCTGTTCCCTCCTCAATATGCTCTATCCCCTCCTCAATATCCCTGTCCCTTCAATATCCTCTATTCCCTCCTCAATATCCCCTGTCCCCTCCTCAATACCCTCTATCCCCTCCTCAATATCCCCTGTCCCCTCCTCAATATCCTCTATCCCTTTCTCAATATCCCCTTCTCAATATCCCCTATCCCCTTCTCAATATCCCCTATCCCCTCCTCAATATCCCCTATCCCCTCCTCAATATCCCCTATTCCCTCCTCAATATCCCCTGTCCCCTCCTCAATATCCTCTATCCCTTTCTCAATATCCCCTCCTCAATATCCCCTATCCCCTCCTCAATATCCCCTATCCCCTCCTCATTATCCCCTCTCCCCTCCTCATTATCCCCTATCCCCTCCTCAATATCCCCTATCCCCTCCTCAATATCCCCTATTCCCTCCTCAATATCCCCTGTCCCCTCCTCAATATCCCCCGTCCCCTCCTCAATATCCTCTATCCCTTTCTCAATATCCCCTCCTCAATATCCCCTATCCCCTCCTCAATATCACCCTATCCCTTCAATATCCTCTCCCCCCTCCTCAATATCACCAATATCCTCTATCCCCTCCTCAATATCCCCTATCCTCTATCAGCTCCTCAATATCCCATATGCCCTCCTCAATATCCTCTATCCCTTCCCCTCCTCAATATCCCTCCCTTCAATATCCCCTATCCTCCTCAATATCCCCTATCCCCCCCTCCTCAATATCCTCTACCCTCCTCATCCCTTCCCTTCAATATCCTCTCTCCCCTCCTCAATATCACCAATATCCTCTCCTCATCCCCTCCTCAATATCCCCTATCCTCTATCAGCTCCTCAATATCCCATATGCCCTCCTCAATATCCTCTATCCCCTCCTCAATATCCCCTGTCCCCTCCTCAACATCACCAATATCCTCTATCCCCTCCTCAATATCCCATATTCTCTATCACCTCCTCAATATCCTCTATCACCTCATCGATATCCTCTATCACCTCATCAATATCCTCTATCACCTCCTCAATATCCCCTATCCCCTCATCAATATCCCCTATCCCCTCCTCATTATCCCCTATCCCCTCCTCATTATCCCCTATCCCCTCCTCAATATCCCCTATCCCTTCCTAAATATCCCCTATCCCCTCATCAATATCCCGTATCACCTCCTCATTATCCTCTATCACCTCCTCATTCCTCTATCCCCTATCCCCTCCTCATTATCCCCCTCAATATCCCCTCCTCAATATCCCTATCCCTCCTCAATATCCCCTATCCCTCCTCAATATCCCCTATTCCCTCCTCAATATCCCCTGTCCCCTCCTCAATACCCTCTATCCCATATGCTCCTCAATATCCCCTGTCCCCTCCTCAATATCCTCTATCCCTTTCTCAATATCCCCTTCTCAATATCCCCTATCCCTTCTCAATATCCCCCCTCATCAATATCCCCTCCTCAATATCCCCTATCCCCTCCTCAATATCCCCCTATCCCCCCCTCCCCCTCAAATATCCCCTATTCCCTCCTCAATATCCCTATCCCTTTCTCCTCAATATCCCCTATTCCCTCCTCAATATCCTCTATCCCCTCCTCAATATCCCCTGTCCCCTCCTCAATATCCTCTATCCCTTTCTCAATATCCCCTCCTCAATATCCCTATCCCCTCCTCAATATCCCCTATCCCCTCCTCATTATCCCCTATCCCTCCTCATTATCCCCTATCCCTCCTCAATATCCCCTATCCCCTCCTCAATATCCCATATCCCCTCCTCAATATCCCCTATCCCCTCCTCAATATCCCCTGTCCCCTCCTCAATATCCTCTATCCCCTCCTCAATATCCCCTCTCCTTGCATTCAGTCAAAGTCTTCTCCATCGCTCCATCTTATCCTCTGTGTCTCTCATCCAGGCAACATTCAAGCGGTACCAGTCAGAGCACAAAATGAAGCAGGACTCTCTGGAGCGCTCCCAGACGGACCTGAAGAAGCTGCGGAGAAAGACCCAGGGAAAACAAGCCACCAAGTACGAGAAGAAGGAGAACGAGGTGAGACTAGAACCTGATTTCAAATAATCAAGGAGAACCAGATCTAATTAATTAAGGACAACGAGGTGAGACTAGAACCTGATCTTAATCAAGGAGAATGGGATGAGACTAGAACCAGATCTTAATGAATCAAGGAGAACAATGTTAGACTAGAACCAGATCTTAATTCATCAAGGAGAACGAGGTGAGACTAGAACCAGATCTTAATTCATCAAGGAGAACGAGGTGAGACTAGAACCAGATCTTAATTCATCAAGGAGAACGAGGTGAGACTAGAACCAGATCTTAATGAATCAAGGAGAACAAGGTGAGACTAGAACCAGATCTTTAATTCATCAAGGAGAACGAGGTGAGACTAGAACCAGATCTTAATTCATCAAGGAGAACGAGGTGAGACTAGAACCAGATCTTAATGAATCAAGGAGAACAAGGTGAGACTAGAACCAGATCTTAATGAATCAAGGAGGATGAGGTGAGACTAGAACCAGATCTTAATTAATCAAGGAGAACGAGATGAGACTAGAACCAGATGTAATCTAATTTCACCGAGGTCTCAGTGATCAGACTATACACTCAATGCACCTTGGGTATGCTAGTCAGAAAAGGCCCTTGTCCCACTTTTAGAATTTTCTCCATTTTGAAACGGGGTGTCTTTTTTTTCTTTTGGAACAACACGATCAGCTGAGAAGTGACTCTGTGTCCAGTTAATTTTTCTGATGGTGTGAGCATGTGCATGGGTTCCTTGAGTTTCTCAGACGGCTATAGAGAGCACTTTAACAGACGGTCACGTGACTTTACCCTCATCCAAAACCACCTTTTTCTCTATGTGTCTCTATAAAAACCAGACAGACCATTTTTGCTCTTGGTTGCCATGGTTGTCATGCTTTGTTTTCACAAACAATGTCAAACCCTTCTATGGACTTCCTTGTAAAGTAATGATTTACACACATGGAGCAGTAATCCACAGAACAGGAGTTCCCAATTACATTCAGCCGCGGACCGATTGTTTTTCTTGAGTGGATGGTCGGGGGCCCAGAACATAGTTATAAACAGATACTGTATAGTATTTTCACAAAAGCAGAATCATTTCAAACCTTGATTATATTGGGATACGATCACATATACCTCTTTATTTACGAGTGGGAATATATATTCCTAAATTCCTGGTGATTTTTACAGTCTTTTATGTCCCAAAATTGTTTTAAAAAATTGGGTGGGCAAATAAAATTGCCCGAATTTGTTCCGCGTCTATTGGAGAATCCTGCCAAAGAGGATATCAAAGAAAGAAGTTTATGAAGTTCGTATTGACAGTAAACCCAGGGAAAGTCATAGGCCCAGCTGGCTCCTTGATCTTGCCACACACCGCAAGGAGGAAAAACTGTACATAAAAGTGCACAGATGGAAGGGAAATGAACACTACACATGCACAGTACCACCACACCTATAGCTGCAGGCAGAGTCTTTGTGTTCATGTCAAGTGGAGTGCCGTCACTGTCGTGCCCCTTCACGCATAAAGCAACACTGAAGGCTCATCGAGGATCAAATGCCTCTCATCACATTAGAATGGACAGTGTGTTTTAGTGAATGTGGGGAGTGGGAGCACTGTACACTCTTTTGTGAGTATTGTGCTCTCAAGTGTTGACTGGCTATGGGTACAGCCGACTCTGGAGTATGAAGTGTGCACCTAGGAGCTGGTAGTTGGCCTGGAGTTGGTTGGTAGTATACACTCACTGACAGGCTTCACAAGGTGTAGTGGGACTGGGAACGGGTGAAGAGTTTATACATTAACAAATGTTGCCTAAATAAAGTAGACTTGGAGTGGTGTCTGGTAGCATATTTAGCCACTAACAGTAATCAGAGGATACAGAGTAATAGTCTTCCTAACCATAGACTTCTTTATTAAATCAATAGGACAAGGTGAGAGATGGGCCCTGGGAGATGCTGTCTGTTGATGAAACCCGCTCTGGCTCTGCTCAATAACTCCTCTTTCAATCCTGCTTTATTGACTGGTTTCATCAGTCTGACGTTGATGAGTGTCAGTGTGTGAGCTGGGTTTCTATTTAACATGCAACACACATTATATTATTATTCTGACTGAAATCCTAGAAGCACTAGCTAACTGGGGGTTTGGAAGAGGAGAATCATGTCTCTCTATCCCAGAAGCACTAGCTAACTGGGGGTTTGGAAGAGGAGAATCATGTCTCTCTATCCCAGAAGCACTAGCTAACTGGGGGTTTGGAAGAGGAGAATCATGTCTCTCTCTATCCCAGAAGCACTAGCTAACTGGGGGTTTGGAAGAGGAGAATCATGTCTCTCTCTATCCCAGAAGCACTAGCTAACTGGGGGTTTGGAAGAGGAGAATCATGTCTCTCTATCCCAGAAGCATTAGCTAACTGGGGGTTTGGAAGAGGAGAATCATGTCTCTCTATCCCAGAAGCACTAGCTAACTGGGGGTTTGGAAGAGGAGAATCATGTCTCTCTTTATCCCAGAAGCACTAGCTAACTGGGGGTTTGGAAGAGGAGAATCATGTCTCTCTCTATCCCAGAAGCACTAGCTAACAGGGGGTTTGGAAGAGAAGAATCATGTATCTCTCTATCCCAGAAGCATTAGCTAACTGGGGGTTTGGAAGAGGATACTCTTGTCTCTCTCTATCCCAGAAGCACTAGCTAACTGAGGGGTTGGAAGAGGAGAATTGTGTCTCTCTCTATCCCAGAAGCACTAGCTAACTGAGGGTTTGGAAGAGGATACTCTTGTCTCTCTCTATCCCAGAAGCACTAGCTAACTGGGGGGTTTGGAAGAGGAGAATCATGTCTCTCTCTATCCCAGAAGCACTAGCTAACTGGGGGTTTGGAAGAGAAAGAATCATGTCTCTCTCTATCCCAGAAGCACTAGCTAACTGGGGGTTTGGAAGAGGACTCTTGTCTCTCTCTATCCCAGAAGCACTAGCTAACTGAGGGTTTGGAAGAGGAGAATCGTGTCTCTCTCTCTATCCCAGAAGCACTAGCTAACTGGAGGTTTGGAAGAGGAGACTCTTGTCTCTCTCTATCCCAGAACAGGGGGTTTGGAAGAGGAGAATCGTGTCTCTCTCTCTATCCCAGAAGCACTAGCTAACTGGAGGTTTGGAAGAGGAGACTCTTGTCTCTCTCTATCCCAGAACAGGGGGTTTGGAAGAGGAGACTCTTGTCTCTCTCTCTCTCTCTCTCTCTCTCTCTCTCTCTCCAGTTTCATCTCTTCTTAATTGCTTTTTGGTTGTAATCTTGTTATTAACCATCTTTGTTTCAGTATGTACCGTAATTGCTGGACTATTAAGCGCACCTGAATATAAACCGCACCCACTGAATTATTAAAAATATGTATTTTGTACATAAATAAGCTGCACATGTCTATAAGCCGCAGGTGCCTACCGGTACATTGAAACAAATGAACTTTACACAGCCTTTAAATGAAACACGGCTTGTAACAAAAATAAATAGGCTTTAACGAAACACGGCTTGTAACAAAAGTTAAAACAGTAGCCTACCAAGAAAGTCATTGGTCACTATCTTCCTCCTCCTGTGCACTGAAACCACTGAAGTCATCTCCTTCGGTGTCGGAGTTGAATAGCCTCAGAATTGCTTCATCCGATGTTGGATCGTTTTCATTGTCGCTCTCGTCACTTTCATCCGGAGGCAAATACCCCGCTGAACTCATGCTGCCCCTTCAACACGCAGCAGTCCAGCCTTTCGAAACCCGTTGATGATAGTGGATTTTTTGACAATGCTCCACGCTGTCAGGACCCACTGGCAGACTTGACCATAAGATGCTCTTTGCCTGCGGCCCGTTTTAGTGAAGGATTTCTCCCCACTTGTCATCCAAGCCTCCCACTGAACAAGGAGCGCCACCTTAAATGCACGATTTACACTGATGTCGAGTGGCTGCAAATACTTAAGGCCATCTGCTTTTCTTCCATCTGAAAGCTTTTGTTGTCTTTCTGCACTAAGTCAGTTCCTCACGCTGCTGTTTCCAACATCTTATCATCGACTCATTAAGGCCAAGCTCCCATGCAGCAGCTCTATTTCCTTTTCCAACAGCCAGATCGATCGCCTTCAACTTGAAAGCTGCATCATATGCATTTCTCTGTGTCTTTGCCATGATGAGGGTGACAAAATTACTACCGTAATCAGAATGATGGGAAGTTTGAGCGCGCTCGATTTACGTCACATTATGTGACGGTGCTAATTTTTTTGGCGGCACCTGTTGATTAGATAAGGGCCAACCCATACACACTTAGTAGTCATGTATCAGACTGTATTTAGTTTTGATCTACTGTGATCTGCTGTGATCTACTTTGGGTCAGTTGTCAGAAGAAATAAATGGATGAAAAATAAAAACAACCTGCGCTCTCCAAAGTAATGCATGAATGCCTTTTAATAGATCGATTATAGATGAAGTAGCATGGATCGGTAATGGAATTTCCCCAAATCTGTCTTTTTCAAACGTCTACAGGAGAGCACACCTTACAGCGGTTTTAACGTCTCAGCACTGGCTGCCTGTGAGTTTTAGAATTAATTTTAAGATTCTTCTATTGTCTTTTAAATCAATCCATGATTGTGCACCACAATACATGTCCGACATGCTTTTAAGTTGTGTACCCAGTATGTCCCTCAGGTCCTCTGGAACTGGCCTTTTAACTATTCCAAAGACAAGGACCAAGAGACATGGAGAGGCAGCCTTTAGTTATGATGCCCCCAGCCTCTGGAATAGCCTGCCAGAGAACCTGAGGGGGGCCAAGAGACATGGAGAGGCAGCCTTTAGTTATGATGCCCCCAGCCTCTGGAATAGCCTGCCAGAGAACCTGAGGGGGGCCCAAACTGTGATCTTAAAACACACCTTTTTAGCTTTGCTTTTCCTTAGGGTGCTTTTTAGTCTTTCAGTTTTTGTTATTCTTTTGTTTTTTTATCCGCTTATGTTTGTGTAGTAAATAGTTACGCTTTTATTTTCATTGATTTTATTAGTTATTTTCCTTTGAAGCACATTGCGTTGTTGCATTCCATTTCTGAAATGAATAAAGCCTGATTTGATTTGATTTGCTGGAACATCTGAGCTCAATTAATTATCTCTCCATATGTCTGTCACTCTCTCTTTTCCCCCCTCTCTCTTTCTCAGTCTTCCAGTCTTTGAGTGATTGTTTGCAGTAGAAATTAAGCTCCATAGTTTAGGTGGTGTGGCCCCATCATTGGGGTAAGAGAGAGAAACAGTGAGAGATAGATAATTAGAGAGAACTGGGCTAGACATTAAAGGAGGGTCTGTGACAAAACCACAAAACAAGAACCCTAGAGACGAATAGTCTGTCACTGTCATCAAGACAACTGGAAAAAAGGAGAGGAGAGATAGGGAAGGAGGGTGAAACAGAGATTGAATGTTGTTTCAAAGAGGACCTGAGCTGTCTGTGTGTAATGTCAGTTCCGTGGTCTGCTTTGTGAGGGTGTTTCAATACTGAGTCAATCACTGGGAAGGTGTGTCTGCATCCCAAATGGCACCCTATTCCCTATATAGTGTACTACTTTTGACCATACACTACATTGGGAAAGGGGTGCTATTTGGGATTTAGACACGGGTTCTTTCAGCAGAGTTATTGAGTTTCTACAGGATAGGGATGATGGAGTAATAACAGGGGGTGAGATGGAGACAGACAGAGCAGAGACTCATTATTCGCCTCCCAAGTGGCGCAGCGGTCTAAGGCACAGCATTGCAGTGTTGAGGTGTCACTACAGCCTGGGGTTTGAACCCAGACTGTGTCACAACCTAGCATGAGTCCCATAGGGCGGCGCACAATTAGCCCAGTGTTGTCCGAGTTAAGGGAGGGTTTGCCTGGGGGGCTTTACTTGGCTCATCGTGCTCAAGCGACTCCTTGTGGCGGGCCAGGCGCCTGCAAGCTGACTTTAGTTGTCAGTTGAACGGTGTTTCCTCCGACACATTGGTGCAGCTGGCTTCCGGATTAAGCGAGCGGGTGTTAAGAAGCGCGGCATGACTTGGCCTTCCCCTCTACCGAGCCCGTTGGGGAGTGGCAGTGATGAGACAAGATCACAATTGGATACCACGAAATTGGGGAGAAAAAGGGGGTAAAAAAAATATGTATGGATATATTCAAAAATAGAAATAAATCTCATTATTCAACATTATTCAATATAAGCCCGAACGTGACCTGAACAGATAAATTAAGCAAGACGCTTTTTTCTAAGCATGCAATTACAACCTTACTGAATGGTTTAACAGTCAGTCTCCTCCCCTATATCCTCTCATCAGTACCCTTAAGGAAAAATCACATGATTTCACAGGTGACATTTCCATGTTTTGCACTTGTAAATCATGTTAAACCATGTGTTTTCGAACACTTTTACATGTGATATTTCACATATGGATTTTCACATGTAATTACATAACCTTTCACATGTGGATTCAAATTTTTATATGAGATTTCACAGGTGATGCCATGCAAACAAAAACGTGTTGTTATGATACACACACAGTACTTTTTACATACAGTTGAAGTCAGAAGTTTACATACACTTAGGTTGGAGTCATTAATGTATTGTTTACAAACTATAGTTTTGTCAAGTCGGTTAGGACATCTACTTTGTGCATGACATACGTAATTTTTCCAGCAATTGTTTACAGACAGATTATTTCACTGTATCACAATTCTAGTGGGTCAGAAGTTTACATACATTAAGTTGACTGTGCCTTTAAACAGCTTGGAAAATTCCAGAAAATGATGCCATGGCTTTAGAAGCTTCTGATAGACTAATTGGCATCATTTGAGTTAATTGGAGGTGTACCTGTGGATGTATTTCAAGGCCTACCTTCTAACTCAGTGCCTCTTTGCTTGACATCATGGGAAAATCAAAAGATATCAGCCAAGACCTCAGAAAAAAATAGTAGACCTCCACAAGTCTGGTTCATCCTTGGGAGAAATTTCCATGCGCCTGAAGGTACCACGTTCATCTGAACAAACAATAGTACGCAAGTATAAACACCATGAGACCACTCAGCCGTCATACCACTCAGGAAAGAGACGCGTTCTGGCTCCTAGAGATGAACGTACTTTGGTGCGAAAAGTGCAAATCAATCCCAGAACAACAGCAAAGGACCTTATGAAGATGCTGGAGGAAACAGGTACAAAGGTATCTACAGTATATCCAAATTAAAACAAGTCCTATATCAACATAACCTGAAAGGCCGCTCAGCAAGGAAGAAGCCACTGCTCCAAAACCGCCATAAAAAAACTGACTATGGTTTGCAACTGCACATGGGGGACAAAGATCGTACTTTTTGGAGAAATGTCCAACTGTGAGAAGCTTGTGGAAGGCTAGCCGAAACGTTTGACCCAAGTTAAACAATTTAAAGGCAATGCTACCAAATACTAATTGAGTGTATGTAAACTTCTGACCCACTGGGAATGTGATGAAAGAAATAAAAGCTGAAAGAAATCATTCTCTCTACTATTATTTTGACATTTCACATTCTCAAAATAAAGTGGTGCTCCTAACTGACCTAAAACAGGGAATTTTTACTAGGATTAAATGTCAGGAATTGTGAAAAACTGAGTTTAACTGTATTTGGCTAAAGTGTATGGAAACTTTTGACTTCAACTGTACATATTTGACACACTTTGTTGTCTATGTTTATTTATACAGTAATTATTATTCAACATGTTCTTACCTGGGATTTGAACACACAACCTCTTGGTCCACAGCATTCCGACCATCCTGCTACGCCACAATGTCTGTGTCAGTAATGCCTTTCACCTGTATTCCTACACTTTAAACTTCAAAGTAAATCTCAGCGTTGTTGAAAATACTCTCAAGAAAAACTATTATATTTATCATAGTGATTCAGGAGTATCATTAAACCAGAATAATACTAACATTGCTGAGATAAGTCAATTATATCCATGTTGAGAGAATAGTCAGATTAACTGATAGCAGTCAGATGGCACTCTGTTGCTAAGTGCAATGTTTAGGGGCATGTTACAGACTGATGGTGTAGCGCAAAGATCAGCAACTCCAGAGGTTGTGACCTCAAATCCCAGGTTGGGTCATAGTTTAGCAGAACAGTGATAACACATAGAATTGCACCTTTGTGTGTTCCAAAACCATGTTTTTACATCTGAAATGTCATGTGAAGTGTTCCAAAAACACATGTTTTCACATGATTATTTCACATAAGAATGCTTCCAAAAACACGTTTTCACATGTGAATTGTCACATTAGAGCTCGATTCGTAGCAAAACATAAAATTGTGTTTTTTACATTGGGTAAAAGTAAAGACTCAAAGCTAGAAAATTGAATATCATATATTACAGTTGAGGGACAATGGGAAAGTAATTCTGCTATGAAAGTTGATAAACTTGGCCCTTGATTTTGGTACACCTGCTGGAGAGCTTCTTTGTCTACACCCATTCAGCATTGTTCACACCCTCTTACGCTTTAGCCCCACCCATCTCTTTAAATATTCACTTGTGAGGCCATGTACTAAACAACCAAGGATTTCAAGACTATAGGCTCGTTTATACTACGGGTGTGTTCCTAAATTCAATCTGGAGTGCCAGAGTGTGCTCTGGGTGTTCGTAAACTCAGAGCCGTTCAGAGCATACATTGGACGCTCTGGCCGAAGAGTAGGGTTGATGGCCGAAGAGTAGGGTTGATCCGAGCGTTCTGACCTAACAACAGCAGTCAAGCACCCAAGCTAACTGGCTAATGTTGGCTAGCTTGTTAGCTACTTCCAGACACAAATGAGGGAACAGTTCACTCTGACCATTTTACTCACCCTAGCAGAGCTGATTAGGCTGTTTTTATGTTATCCAGAGCGTTGGTGACTGTAACTGTGCTGCTGGCAATAATTTAATTACGCTATTTTGCCAACATTTACTGACTCCAGCCATATTAAACAGGTGTTGAGCATTCACATAAATTTGTCAGTTATTCTGCGCTCTGGCACACTCCGATGCTCCGTGCTCTGAAATTGGAGTAGATAGCCAGAGCGCATTTACCAGCTACACTACCGGTCAAATGTTTTAGAACACCTACTCATTCAAGGGGTTTTCTTTATTTGTATTACTTTCTACAGGGTAGAATAATAGTGAAGACATCAAAACTATGAAATAATACATATGGAATCATGTAGTAACCAAAGAAGTGTTAAACAAATCTAAATATATTTTATAATTGAGATTCTTCAAATAGCCACCCTTTTCCTTGATGACAGCTTTGCACACTCTTCACATTCTCTCAACCAGCTTCATGAGGTAGTCACCTAGAATGCATTTCAATTAACAGGTGTGCCTTGTTAACTTCTTGCCTCGAGCCATCCCGGATCCGGTATCGTGACTACAGCCTCAAGCTCATTACCATAACGCAACGTTAACTATTCATGAAAATCGCAAATGAAATGAAATGAATCTATTTGCTCTCAAGCTTAGCCTTTTGTTAACAACACTGTCATCTCAGATTTTCAAAATATTCTTCTCAACACCCACCACAAGCATTTGTGTAACAGTATTGATAGCTAACGTAGCATTTAGCGTAGCATTTAGCGTTAGCATTCAGCAGGCAACATTTTCACAAAAACCAGAAAAGCATTCAAATAAAATCATTTACCTTTGAAGAACTTCGGATGTATTCAATGAGGAGACTCTCAGATAGCAAATGTTCAGTTTTTCCTGAAAGATGATTTGTTTAGGACAAATCGCTCCGTTTTCTGCGTCACGTTTAGCTACGGAAAAAAACCTGTATCCAGGATTGTGTAAATCTATCCGCAAGCTCATTAGCATAACACAACGTTAACTATTCATGAAAATCGCAAATGAAATGAATCTATTTGCTCTCAAGCTTAGCCTTTTGTTAACAACACTGTCATCTCAGATTTTCAAAATATGCTTTTGAACCATAGCTAAACAAGCATTTGTGTAACAGTATTAGTATTAGTATTAGCCTAGCATAGGATTATGCCTCTATTTCAGCATGCAACATTTTCCACAAAAACCAGAAAAGAATTCAAATAAAATAATTTACCTTTGAAGAACTTCAGATGTTTTCAATGAGGAGACTCTGTTAGATAGCAAATGTTCCGTTTTTACAACAAATATTATTTGTGTCGACTAATCGCTCCGTTTTGTTCATCACGTTTGGTTAAGGAAAAAAAAAAAATAAATAAGTCATTAAAACGCAAACTTTTTTCCAAATTAACTCCATAATATCGACAGAAACATGGCAAACCGATGTTTAGAATCAATCCTCAAGGTGTTTTTCACATATCCATCGTGGCAGTTTACTTTCTCTTCTGAAGAAATGGAACGCGCATGGACCTACAGATTACGCAATAATTTCGACACAGGACACCGGGCGGGACACCAGGTAAATGTAGTCTCTTATGGTCAATCTTCCAATGATATGCCTACAAACACGTCACAATGCTGCAGACAATGGGGGGAAACGACAGAAAGCGCAGGCTCATTCCTGGCGCATTCACAGCCATATAAGGAGACATTGGAACACAGCGCCTTCAGAATCTGGGGCATTTCCTGTATGAAACTTCATCTTGGTTTCGCTTGTAGCATTAGTTCTGGGGCACTCACAGATAATATCTTTGCAGTTTTGGAAACGTCAGAGTTGTGTCTTTCCAAGGCTGTCAATTCCATGCATCGTCGAGCATCTTTTCGTGACAAAATATCTTGTTTAAAACGGGAACATTTTTTATCCAAAAATTAAAAGAGCGCCCCCTATCTCGAAGAGGTTAAAAGTTTGTTTATGGAATTTATTTACTTTTTAATGTGTTTGAGCCTATCAGTTGTGTTGTGACAAGGTAGGGGGGTAAACATAAGATATGGTAAAAGACCAGGTCCATATAGAACAGCTCAAATAAGCAAAGAGAAATGACAGTTCATCATTACTTTAAGACATGGAGGTCAGTCAGTCTGGAAAATTTCAAGAACCTCGAATGTTTCCTCAAGTCCTGTCACAAAAACCATGATGAAACTGGCTCTCATGAGGACCACCACAGGAATGGAAGACAGAGTTACCGCTGCTGCAGAGGATAAGTTCATTAGAGTTACCAGCCTCAGAAATTGCAGCCCAAATAAATGCTTCACATAGTTAAAGTAATAGACACATCTCAACATCAACTGTTCACAGGAGAATGTGTGGTCGAATTGCTGCAAAGAAACCACTATTAAAGGTCACCAATTAGAAGAAGAGACTTGCTTGGGCCAAGAAACACAGGCAATGGACATTAAACCAGTGGAAATTTGAGATTTTTGGTTATAACCGCCGTGTCTTTGCTGGTGACACTGTCTGTGATTTATTTAGAATTCAAGGCACATTTAACCAGTATGGCTAACACAGCATTATATAGCGCTACACCACCCCATCTGGTTTGGGCTTAGTGGAACTATCATTTGTTTTTCAACAGAACAATGACCCAACACACCTCCAGGCTGTGTAAGGGCTATTTTACCCAGAAGGAGGGTGATTGAGTGCTGCATCAGATGACCTCCACAATCCCCCGACCTCAACCAAATTTAGATGGCTTGGGATGAGTCGGACCGCAGAGTGAAGGAAAAGCAGCCAACAAGTGCTCAGCATATGTGGGAAGTCCTTCAAGACTGTTGGAAAAGCATTCCAGGTGAAGCTGGTTGAGACACTGCCAAGAGTGTGCAAAGCTGTCATCAAGGTGGCTATTTGAACAATCTCAAATTTAAAATATATTTTGATTTGGTTTAACACTTTTTTGATTACTACATGATTCCATATCTGTAATTTAATAGTTTTGATGTCTTCACTATTATTTTACCATGTAGAAAATAGCAAAAATAAAGAAAAGCCATTGAATGAGTAGGTGCTCTAAAACTAGTGAACGGTAGTGTAGGTCTATTGACAGTTGTCGCAGTGACATCACTGTTGCCGTCTGCTACCGACCCCCCTCAGCTCCCAGCTGTGCCCTGGACACCATTTGTGAATTGATCGCCCTCCATCTAGCTTCAGAGTTTGTTCTGTGATGTGACCTAAACTGGGATATGCTTAACACCCCGGCAGTCCTACAATCTAAGCTAGATGCCCTCAATCTCACACAAATCATCAAGGAACCCACCAGGTACAACCCTAAATCCGTAAACATGGGCACCCTCATAGACATTATCCTGACCAACTTGCCCTCCAAATACACCTCCGCTGTCTTCAATCAGGATCTCAGAGATCACTGCCTCATTGCCTGTATCCGCTACGGGTCTGCGGTCAAACGACCACCCCTCATCACTGTCAAACGCTCCCTAAAACACTTCTGCGAGCAGGCCTTTCTAATTGACCTGGCCCGGGTATCCTGGAAGGATATTGACCTCATCCTGTCAGTTGTGAATGCCTGGTCATTCTTTAAAAGTAACTTCCTCACCATCTTAGATAAGGATGCCCCGTTCAAAAAATGCAGAACTAAGAACAGATATAGCCCTTGGTTCACTCCAGACCTGCCTGCCCTTGACCAGCACAAAAACATCCTGTGGCGGACTGCAATAGCATCGAATAGTCCCCGCGATATGCAACTGTTCAGGGAAGTCAGGAACCAATACACGTAGTCAGTCAGGAAAGCAAAGGCTAGCTTTTTCAAACAGAAATTTACATCCTGTAGCTCTAACTCCAAAAAGTTCTGGGACTCTGTAAAGTCCATGGAGAACAAGAGCACCTCCTCCCAGCTGCCCACTGCACTGAGGCTAGGTAACACGGTCACCACCGATAAATCCATGATAATCGAAAACTTCAACAAGCATTTCTCAACGGCTGGCCATGCCTTCCTCCTGGCTACTCCAACCTCGGCCAACAGCTCCGTGTCAAATCGGAGGGGATGTTGTCCGGTCCTCTGGCAGGCTCTATGGGGGTACCACAGGGTTCAATTCTCGGGCCGACTCTTTTCTCAGTATATATCAATGATGTTGCTCTTGCTGCGGGCGATTCCCTGATCCACCTCTACGCAGACGACACCATTATGTATACTTCTGGCCCTTTCTTGGACACTGTGCTATCTAACCTCCAAACGATCTTCAATGCCATACAACATTCCTTCCGTAGCCTCCAACTGCTCTTAAATGCTAGTAAAACCAAATGCATGCTTTACAACCGTTCGCTGCCCGCACCCGCCCGCCCGACTAGCATCACCACCCTTAATGAGGCAAAACCGACAGCACCCAGAACAACAAAATATGGGTTGAAATAACCCGTCGCAAACCAGTCTAATAATGAACATACACTTTACAACAAACAATTCCACACACAGACATGGGGGGAACAGAACCAGGTGTGTGGGAAAACAAGACAAAACAAATGGAAATTGAAAGGTGGATCGGCGATAGCTGGAAGACCAGTGACATCGACTGCCGAATGCCGCCCGAACAAGGAGAGGAACCGACTTCGGCGGAAGTCGTGACACATACAGTATATCCACACACTTAAAATAATATGAGTATGTATACGATACAGTGTTGTTCCCTGGTGTACAAAAGGTCAAAGGTACACATAAGGTACCTTCAGAGGTACACATAGGAACTCACATGGTACTGTTAGGTACCTTTTCAGGGTACATTTGCGGATAATCTAGTATAATGGTACATTTTTCTTCCCAATATATTATATTAAATATAAAGGTGCTGTGGGAATTTACCAGTTGGGCGCATTCACGTTCTTTGAAATTGTTGGGAAATGGCAATCGGCTAATGTCCAACCAGCTGCGCAAACCATAACCTTAAAGTACAGCTATCATGCTTGTAAACAAATTATATTGTTCAAAAATCATATTAATAGATAGCTTTTTATAAATAATATTTTGTTACATTTAACTACCGAAAATGCTGTTATTGAGACCATTTGCTTAGTAGGTGACGTCAGAGGTCAGCATGTGGGAGAAGTCGGGGTTCAGGGATGATAGACTCTTTTCCCACTAGTAACTACCAGTTGGAGAGCTGTTCAAGTGGATTTTTCTCAGTCTTATTTGGTAAATTCCCACTTGGTTACACTCATTACTGAACTTTGAAATGTGCTGGTGGGGGCTCATTAGGATATTTGGGAGCATCTGTTCTATTTTTGCCAAGCGTCAGTCGAGCTGCACTATTAAGATGTTGCTGTGCATTTTCGAGTATCTTAATGGCAGCTTGTTCACAGGAAGGTAATGTTTACATTTCAATAACTTATTGTTAACCACAGTAGTTTCAAGTGGGTTTTTGTCAAATTCACAGCAACTTACTGTAGCTGATCCATCATGATAGTCTGGTAGGAAAGTAAGTATTTCAATTACATGGTGACTGCTATAAAGGAAAAATCCTATTAAAATATATTTGTCACGTGCTGAATACAACAGTGGAATGCTTACATACAAGCCCTTAACCAACAATGGAGTTTTAAGAAAATACCTAAAAAAAAAGTAAGAGATAAAAGTAAAAAAGTATTATTGGGTTTGCAGTAAAATAACAATAGCGAGGCTATATACAGTGGGGAGAACAAGTATTTGATACACTGCCGATTTTGCAGGTTTTCCTACTTACAAAGAATGTAGAGGTCTGTAATTTTTATCATAGGTACACTTCAACTGTGAGAGACGGAATCTAAAACAAAAATCCAGAAAATCACATTGTACAATTTTTAAGGCCTTCCTGTGATGCCACCTGGTATAGAGGTACAGGATGGCAGGAAGCTTGGCCCTGGTGATGTACTCGGACATACACACTACCCTCTGTAATGCCTTGTGGTCGGAGGCCCAGCAGTTGCCATACCAGGCAGTGAGGCAACCCGTCAGGATGGTCTCAATGGTGCAGCTGTAGAACCTTTTGAGGATCTGAGAACAAATGCCAAATCTTTTCAGTCTCCTGAGGGGGAATAGGTTAGTTTGTTGGTGATGTGGACGCCAAGGAACTTGAAGCTGTCAACCTGCTCCTCTACAGCCCTGTCGATGAGAATGGGGGTGTGCTCGGTCCTCCTTTCCCTATAGTCCAAAATCAACTCCTTTGTCTTGATCACCTTGAGGGAGAGGTTGTTGTCCTTGCACCACACGGTCAGGTCTCTGACCTCCTTCCTATAGGATGTCTCATCATTGTCGGTGATCAGGCCTACCACTGTTGTGTCATCAGCAAACTTAATGATGGTGTTGGGAACATGCCTGGCCGTGCAGTCATGAGTGAACAGGGAGTACAGGAGCAGACTGAGCACACACCCCAGAGGGGCCCCCGTGTTGAGGATCAGCATGGCGGATGTGTTGCTACCTACCCTTACCACCTGGTGGTGGCCAGTAAGGCAGTCCAGGATCCAATTGCAGAGGGAGGTGTACTCCTCAATGCCATCGGAAGAATCCCGGAACATGTTCCAGTCTGTGATAGCAAAACAGTCCTGTAGCTTAGCATCTGCTTAATCTGACCACTGTTTTATTGACCGAGTCACTGGTGCTTCCTGCTTTAATTTTTGCTTATAAGCATGAATCAGGTAGGATAGAACTATGGTCAGATTTGCCAAATGGAGGCCGAGAGAGTTTGTTCGCATCTCTATGTGTGGAGAAAAGGTGGTCTGGAGTTTTTTTCCCCTCTGGTTTCACATTTAACATGCTGATAGAAATTAGGTCAAATGTATTTAAGTTTGCCTGCATTAAAGTCCCCGTCTGCTAGGAGCACCACCTCTGGATGAGTGTTTTCCTGTTTGCTTATTGCGGTATGCAGCTCATTGAGTCCTGTCTTAGTGCCAGCATCAGTCTGTAATGGTATGTAGACAGCTACAAAAAATACAGATGAAAACTCGCTAAGTAGATGGTGTGGTCTACAGCTTATCATGAGATACTCTACCTCAGGCGAGCAAAACCTCGAGACTTCCTTAGATATTGTGCACCAGTTGTTGTTTACAAATATACATAGGCCGCCACCCCGTGTCTTACCAGAGGCTGCTGTTCTTTCCTGCTGATAGTGTATAACCTGCCAACTGTATGTTATTAATGTTGTTTTTCAGCCATGACTCGGTGAAACATAAGATATTACAGTTTTAATGTCCCATTGGTAGGATATACATGCTCTTAGTGCATCCCATTTATTTTCCAGCGATTGAACATTGGCTAACAGGTACGGATGGCAAAGGCAGATTAGCCACTCGTTGCCTGATCCTCGCAAGGCTCCTCAATCTCCTTCTGCGAAATCTCAGTTTCTTTCTCCTGCGAATGACAGGGATGAGGGCCTGTTCGGGTGTTTGGAGTATATCCTTCCCGTCCGACTCATTAAAGAAAAATGATTTGTCCAATTCGAGGTGAGTAATCGCTGTTCTGATGTCCAGATGCTCTTTTCAGTGATAAGAGACGGTAGCAGCAACATTATGTACAAAATAAGTTACAAACAATGCGAAAAAACAAACAAAATAACACAGTTGGTTAAGAGCCAATAAAACGGCAGCCATCCTCTCCAGCGCCATCATCATTGTGTGGTTGTGTACAATCTTACATTTATGAGCAGAGCAGATTAACTGGGATGACATTCCCACTTATCGGAGACCAAAAAGAGCTAGCTGAAAGCCATGCTTCAAATTAGCCACACCTGCAATCTTCTAATAGGCTGCCGCTTTTACAGTATGCTGCCAATCAGCTATTGATGTGCATGTTGTCAACAGAAGAGTCAGTGAAGGCACATTAGGTTACTGGCAAGATTTCTAGTGGCAGCAAGTGTCCTGTAGGTTACATACAACATTTTGTTTGTAGGTTTGTGTAACTTTTACAATTACTTACTGACAAGTAGTTTCCAGTTAAGCAATTACAAAATCACAGCAACTTTTGGCTACAAGTTGACATTAAGTTACTGTAAAACACACAGTAAGCTCTTCCCAGTGCAGCTCATTACTGACACATTCTCTTTAATTTTTTGCAGAACACACAGTGTCAAATGAGGTGCTCTACTTGCATTGGCATAACCATCAAACACAAACTGCTACAACACTTCCACTGAGGGTTGGCACAAATACACATCTATTTGACCATGCCCCCAAATATGCTAATGAGCCAATATGTTACCCCCACCTATCAACGTGCAGTGCTGATTGTACCTTATATTCAAAATATTGGGTAGAAAAATTGCCCTTTATACTTACAAGGTACCAAACTGTACCATGTGAGTTCATATGTGTAGCCTACCTGTGAAGAATACTTTTGACCTTTGTATACCCCAGGGAACAACACTGTAGTGAAACATAACCATACACTTATTTTTTCAAGATTTTCCAAGCATTTAGTTTGAACATGGTGGGACTGCAGAAACTTGGATGCACTTCCCACCAAGAGGTTGTAAGTTCAAATCCTCAAAGATTTGTGTCCTTGAGCAGTGCTAGTTTTACATTGGTGGTGATTAATTTGACGATTATTTACTTGATTCTGGGCAGCTTATTACAAAGTGCAGAAATGCATTCTTGCCAATAGGTCTGTGGCCATGTACCTTTCATGCTCACAGATCTGGTGCTATTGCTGCACTATAGCAGAACATTTCATGTTGCTAGCAACATAAAGGTTATGAGTCCCAACTGTGGTCACAGTACAATATTTTATATTTACTTGATTTTTACTGCAACTTTAGGCAAAGTGCAGAAATGTATTCCTGCCCATCTTTATTATGTCCACAGGAACTTCAAGAAGTTGTTAGTTCAAATCCCAAGTGAGGTTGAGTCTCAAGTAATCAGCATACAGCAGCATAATGTCCATTATCACCCTTATTTATCTGTAAAAATACAGTAACTGGTTGTAAATGTATGGTATTTTTTACCACAACTAGACGAAACCTACAGGGGACCATGACTATTTAAATGTAATTAATGTCAATTACGCCTTTCAAAGTAAAATATTCTAAATTAATATAGCTCAGTTTGGATGTTGCCTGTAATCCATGGCTTCTGGTTGGGGTATGTACAGCACATACGGTCACAGTGGGGATGACGTCATTGATCCACTTATTGATGACGCCAGTGACTGATGTGGTGTACTCTTCAATGCCATCAGAAGAATCGCGGAACATATTCCAGTCTGTGCTAGCAAAACAGTCCTGTAGCTTAGCATCTGCTTCATCTGACCAATTGTTTATTGACCGAATCACTAGTGCTTGTTGCTTTAGTTTTTGCGTGTAAGAAGGAATCAGGAAGATAGAATTATGGTCAGATTAGCCAAATCGAGGGCGAGGGAGAGCTTTGTATGCGAAGTAAAGCTGGTCTAGAGGTTTTATCTCTCTGGTTGCACATTTTACATGCTGGTAGAAATTGGGTAAAATGTATTTAAGTTTCCCTGCATTAATGTCCACTAGGAGTGTGCAGTCTTAGTGCCAGCATCGGTTTTTTGGTGGTAAATAGACAGCTACGAAGATCTCCATCATGAGATGCTCTTCCTCAGGCGAGCAAAACCTTAAGACGTCCTTAGATTTCCTGCATGAGATCACATGTGCACATGTGAAATTCATGTGTTTTTTTCCATAGATGGTATCTGGAGACAATCTCATACGTATTGTCCCCACCCCACAGTAACCCATAACCCTTAATAACCTGTCCCCTCCCCCACCCCACAGTATCTAACACTTTTTGCACCCCTGTGCCCCCCTTTACTAACCTGTCTCCCTTCCTCCCTCCCCTCCACCCTCCCCTCCTCTTCCCCTCAGTATATAGAGACCATCTCGTCTCGGCAGAGTGACATGCAGAAGTTCATCGCTGATGGCTGCAGAGAGGCCCTCTTGGAGGAGAAGAGACGATTCTGCTTCCTGGTCGACAAACACTGCACGTTCTCTTACCATGTCAACACCTTCCACGAGAAGGTACTGCAGTACTGCACGGAAGGGTCCTTTAGTTAACCTTTAGTTAACCTTTAGTCCTTTAGTTAACCTTGTCTTAAAGGTAGACTCAGTGATATGGCATCATCATACACAGCGGGGACAATTCACATCATCAACAACCGAATTTAAATCCACTAGAATGGACACTATTGTTTGTCCCAGATTTGTGCCCTCTCTTGAGGCATCATACCCACCTTGGGGTTGATATGGCTGAGATGCTATGTGTTGTTCAGCACTGCAACCCCTGCTCCTCCTAACCTGGCCATATAACTCAATAGTTACCAGTGTTGGGATTAGTTACTTGGGAAAGTAATACATTACATATCACTTGTTATATTTAACACAAGTAACGTGTTACTTTACAATATTACTTTGTGTGGAAGGCGTTACGCCTTCTTTCATGAAAAACATCTCTAAATCTCGCTGTTTGTTTGAATGTTGAGGGAGCAAGTCAAGCAGCGTGTGCTTTACCAAAGATAGGCTATTTACTAACTCAGGTTTGATCACTAGTTTCTCCTTAAATCTGTGGCACTGCTTTCCTGTGCTAGACTTCAAGTGCTGCGCTATATATGGGCTGCTTGATTAGAGTAGGCTATAGAGTAGGCTTACATCGGTACAGCTTTCCTATCTTTTCATTCAAAATCTTTCTTTCTTGTGGTTATAAACCACAAGTACAGTTGTGGCCAAAAGTTTTGAGAATGAGACAAATATTAATTTTCACAAAGTCTGCTGCCTCAGTTTGTATGCTGTCAATTTGCATATACTCCAGAATGTTATGAAGAGTGATCAGATGAATTGCAATTAATTGCAAAGTCCCTCTTTGCCATGCAAATGAACTGAATCCCCAAAAACCATTTCCACTGCATTTCAGCCCTGCCACAAAAGGACCAGCTGACATCATATCAATGATTATCTCGTTAACAGAGGCGTGAGTGTTGACGAGGACAAGGATGGAGATCACTCTGTCATGCTGATTGAGTTTGAATAACAGACTGGAAGCTTTAAAAGGAGGGTGGTGCTTGGAATCATTGTTCTTCCTCTGTCAATGTCACGCCCTGACCTTAGAGTGCTTTTTATGTCTCTATTTTGGTTTGGTCAGGGTGTGATTTGGGTGGGCATTCTATGTTCATTTTTCTATGTTTTGTATTTCTTTGTTTTGGCCGGGTATGGTTCTCAATCAGGGACAGCTGTCTATCGTTGTCTCTAATTGGGAACCATACTTAGCAGGCCTTTTTCCCACCTGTCTTTCTGGATGGGTGGCAGGGTAGCCTAGGGGTTAGAGCGTTGGACTAGTAACCGGAAAGTTGCAAGTTCAAACCCCTGAGCCGACAAGGTGCAAATCTGTCGTTCTACCCCTGAACAGGCAGTTAACCCACTGTTCCTAGGCCGTTATTGAAAATAAGAATTTGTTCTTAACTGACTTGCCTGGTTAAATAAAGGTACAATTAAAATTTTAAAATGGTTGACTTTGTTTATGGCACATAGCCTTTAGCTTCACGGTTTGTTTTGTAGTGTTTATTGTTTTTTTTCGGCGTCATATAAATAAAGGAATATGTACGCTCACCACGCTGCACCTTGGTCTAGTTCTTTCAACGGCCGTGACAGAACTACCCACCACCAATGGACCAAGCAGCGTGGTAAGGAGGAGCAGCGTTTTTTAGACTCATGGACTTGGGAGGAAATCCTGGACGGTGATGGACCCTGGGCAAAGGCTGGGGAATATCGCCATCCAAAGGAGGAAATAAAGGCAGCGAAGGAGGAGCGAAGTCGATATGTGGAGGCAAGTCATCTAGGCAGGCACGAGAGGCAGCCCCCCAAAAATGTGGAGGGGGCACACGGGGAGATTGGCGGAGTCAGGCTATGGACCTGAGCCAACTCCCCATGCTTACCGTAAGGAGTGTGGTACTGGTCAGGCACCATGTTATGCGGTAAAGCGCACGGTGTCTCCAGTGCGCTCTCATGACCCAGTGCCCTATATGCCAGCTCTCCGCAAGTGCCACGCTAGAGTGGGCATCCAGCCAGGGCAGATTGTTTCAGCTCAGCGCGCTTGGCCTCCGGTGCACCGTTTCGGCCTAAGGTATCCTACGCCGGCTCTGCGCACTGTGTCTCCGGTGCGCTGTGACTGCTCAGTGTGTCCTATGTCTACGCTCCGCTCGTGCCGGGCTAAAGTGGGCATTCAGCCAAGAGGAGAGGTGCAAGTGTCAAGCACCAGATCTCCAGTGCTCCCCCACAGCCCGGTTCGACCTGTGCCTCCTCCAAGGACCAGGCCTCAAATAGGTCTCCCCAGCCTGGTTCATCCTGTGCCTCCTCCATGGACCAGGCCTCCAGTGACGGTCCCAAGTCCGGAGCCTCCAGCGACGGTCCCCAGTCCGGAGCCTCCAGCGACGGTCCCCAGTCCGGAGCCTCCAGCGACGGTCTCCAGTCCGGAGCCTCCAGCGACGTCATTCAGCCCGGAGCCTCCAGCGACTTCCTGATTGAGCCTCCTCAACGAGGGTGCCCAGTCCGGGGCCCGCAACGAGGGTCCCCAGTCCAGGGCCCGCAGCGAGGGTGACCAGTTCGGGGCCCGCAGCGAGGGTGCCCAGGCCGGGGCCCGCAGCGAGAGTCCTTAGTCCGGGGCCCGCAGAGAGGTTTCCCTGTCCGGGGTCGGCGGCGAGGGTCCCCACACCAGAGGCGTCACCAAAGCGGGGTGAGCCAGCGGTGGAGCAGGGTCTACGTCCCGCACCAGAGCCTCCACCGAGGAGAGATGCCCACCCAGACCCTCCCCTATAGGTTCAGGTTTTGCAGTACTGTCACACCCTGACCTTAGAGAGCTTTTTATGTCTCTATGTGTGATTTGGGTGGGCATTATATGTTCATTTTTCTATGTTTTGTATTTCTTTGTTTTGGCCGAGTATGGTTCTCAATCAGGGACAGCTGTCTATTGTTGTCTCTGATTGGGGACCATAGTTAGGCAGCCCTTTTTCCCACCTGTCTTTGTGGATGGTTGACTTTGTTTATGGCACATTTTGTAGTGTTTATTTTTTTGTTCGGCGTCTTTTCATTCTAATAAAGGAATATGTACGCTCACCACGCTGCACCTTGGTGCAGTTCTTTCGAAGGCCGTGACAGTCAATCATAGTTAACTGCAAGGGAACACGTGCCGTCATCATTGCTTAACAGAAAAAGGGCTTCACAGGCAAAGATATTGCTGCCAGTAAGATTGCACCTACATCAACCATTTATCGAATCTTCAAGAACTTCAAAGTTAGCGGTTCAATTGTTGTGAAGAAGGCTTCAGGGTGCCCAAGAAAGTCCAGCAAGCACCAGGACCGTCTCCTAAAGTTGATTCAGCTGCAGGATCGGGGCACCATCAATACAGAGCTTGCTCAGGAATGGCAGCAGGCAGGTGTGAGTGCATCTGCACGCACAGTGAGACATTTGGAGGATGGCCTGGTGTCAAGAAGGGCAGCAAAGAAGTCACTTCTCTCCAGGAAAAACATCAGTGACAGACTGATATTCTACAAAAGGTACAGGGATTGGACTGCTGAAGACCGGGCTAAAGTCATTTTCTCTGATGAATCCCCTTGTCACGTTCGTCGTAAGGATCAGACCAAGGCGCAGTGTGAGTAGAGTTCCACATAATTTTAATAAATCGAAACTCACTGAACAAAACAACAAACAGCCAAACGAAACGTGACGCTACTGATGTCCACTAAGGCAACTACCCTGTATACACAGACAAGATCCCACAACACAAATGAGGAAAATGGCTACCTAAATATGATCCCCAATCAGAGACAACGATAAACAGCTGTCTCTGATTGGGAACCATATCATGCCAACATAGACATACAAAAACTCCTAGACATACAAAAACCCTAGACATACAAAAACTAGAGTACCCACCCTCGTCACACCCTGACCTAACCAAAATATAGAAAAACAGAGATATCTAAGGTCAGGGTGTGACACCCTTTTCCGATTGTTTGAGGCATCCGGAAAAAAGCTAGTCTGGAGAAGACAAGGTGAGCTCTACCATCAGTCCTGTGTCATGCCAACAGTAAAGCGTCCTGAGACCATTCATGTGTGGGGTTGCTTCTCAGCCAAGGGAGTGGGCTCACTCACAATTTTGCCTAAGATTACAGCCATGAATAAAGAATGGTACCAACACATCCCCCGAGAGCAACTTCTCCCAGCTATCCAGGAACAGTTTGGTGACAAACAAGGCCTTTTCCAGCATGGTGGAGCACCTTGCCATAAGGCAAAAGTGGCTCGGGGAACATAACATCAATATTTTGTGTCCATGGCCAGGAAACTCCCCAGACCTTAATCTCATTGAGAACTTGTGGTCAATCCTCAAGAGGCGGGTGGACAAACAAAAACCTACAAATTCTGACAAACTCCAAGCATTGATTATACAAGAATGGGCTGCCGTCAGTCAGGATGTGGCCTGGAAGTTAATTGACAGCATGCCAGGGAGGATTGCAGAGGTCTTGAAAAAGAAGGGTCAACACTGCAAATATTGACTCTTTGCATCAACTTCATGTAATTGTCAATTAAAGCCTTTGACACTTATGAAATGCTTGTAATTATACTTCAGTATTCCATAGTAACATCTGACAAAAATATCTAAAGCAGCAAACGTTGCGGAAATCAATATTTGTGTCATTCTCAAAACTTTTGGCCACGACTGTACACAGACCCATAGAGATCAAATCAAATTTTATTGGTCACATACACATGGTTAGCAGATGTTATTGCGAGTGTAGCGAAATCAGAGGTGCACCCTCTATACCTTTCTATGGACAGCAGGTGTCATGACATTTCCCCAAACAGCCTTTCTCCGCTTGCTCAACTACTAAATGAGGAAACAAGTGGATATCAGATCATGGAAACACATACCCAGTAGAGATATGATTCTGAAAGTAACGCACACATTGTTTGACAAAGTAACTGTAGTAATGTTACCCTGATTGAAAAAGTCAGATGTGACTTTACTCCATCCCCCAACACTGCTGGTTATGAATGCTTTATAAAGCTTTATTATTCCTTTATAACCTGTTTGTATCTATCTGCCCTGTAGGCCAAAGAGCTGCTGGCAGTGAAGCTGCCCAGCTGGCAGGATAAATGCAAAGATGCCACCAAGGTCCCCGACACAGTATTGACCATGCTAGAGGGGCTCCGCACCCCCATGTCTGGGACCCCAGAAGCCTCGCCTCTCGTCGAACGCTACAACAGGGTGAGTGGGATGTCAAACAGTGACATTATGGAAGTTATTACATTGTTGTTACAATACTATTACAAGAGAAGGACAACATATAATCATTCACCTCTTTGCTTGGTTTCAAGACTTGCCTCTTCTCATAAATGTAACCGACCTGGACAAGTCTTGTGTAGCAAATTTTTAAATGGTGTTTTTTTACATTGGATAAAAGTAGAGATTCCGAGCTAGAAAGGTGTATATCATACACCACAGTTGAGGAACAATGGGAAAGTAATTTTGCTTTGAAAGTTGATAAACTTTCGAGAAAATTGACCTTGTTTTGGTACAACTACAGAATCAAATCAAATTGATTTACATAGCCCTTCTAACATCAGCTGATATCTCAAAGTGCTGTACAGAAACCCAGCCTAAAACTCCAAACAGCAAGCAATGCAGGTGTAGAAGCACGGTGGTTAGGAAAAACTCCCAGCATGGTCAAATAATAATAATCACAGTAGTTGTCGGGAGTGCAACAAGTCAGCACCTCAAAAGTAAATGTCAATTGGCTTTTCATAGCCAATCATTGAGAGTACCTCTACCACTCCTGCTGTCTCTAGAGAGTTGAAAACAGCAGGTCTGGGACAGGTAGCATGTCCGGTGAACAGGTCAGGGTTCCATAGCCGCAGGCAGAACAGTTGAAACTGGAGCAGCAGACCGGTCAGGTGGACTGGGGACAGCAAGGAGTCATCATAGTCCTGAGGCATGGTCCTAGGGCTCAGGTCCTCCGAGAGAGAGAAAGAAAGAGAGAATTAGAGAGAACATACTTAAATTCACACAGGACACCGGATAAGACAGGAGAAGTACTCCAGATATACCAGACTGACCCTATCCCCCGACACATAAACTACAGCAGCATAAATACTGGAGGCTGAGACAGGAGGGGTCAGGAGACACTGTGGCCCCATCCGATGATACCCCCAGACAGGGCCAAACAGGCAGGATATAACCCAGAAGAGCTCTTCTTTGTCTACATCCATTCAGCATCGTTCACACCCTCTTAAGCCTTAGCCCCACCCACCTCTTTAATGGTTCACATGTGAGGCCATGTGCTAAACAGAGTGAGTACAGTAGTGTACTAAACAACCAACGATTTCAAGACTAAAGACTGATTTATACTACGTCTATCGACATGTCTGTAGACAGTTGTTGCAGTGACATAATGAACATTCTATTGTTATCCGACATCAAACTTGTTGTTCTCATTTTGAAAAAGTAGAAACACAAAAACTAAAGGCTGCACGATATCAGCAGCCTGGTGGTCCAAAATAGCATAACTGGTGTATTTTAACACCAATAAACCCACCCGTTTTTAAACATTTATTTAGTATATGTCAATCTAGCATACCAGGCAACTAAAAGCAACTTTCGAAACAATGTTTTGGTTCGTTTCTAACTTATCAGCTGGCTAGCTAACGTTAAGTTACCATATGGCTGACAACGTCTTAACTTTAGCTAATTTGTATTAATTATTACAGGAAAATAAAATCACAACAAGATCATTATTTACAAGTTAATGGCAAGCTAATTACAGAAAATAGCTTACAGTTGTGAGTGTGACAAAATAAAAGCAGGGCATTCTACCGGAGAATTTTCGAACTTGAACGCTGTCTCGTTGGCCTAACGTTATATTCTAATTTGACTTTGATGCCGGTCATGTTGCTCTTCACATTACCGTCGGGTAAATACACACTATATCAAATTGAATTAACATTTATTTGTCACATTGCACAGCATAGAGAAGGTGTAAATCGACACAGTGAAATGGTTACTTGCATAGTAGAGTCTTTTGTTTAAACATGTAGCTAGCTAAACTATGAACCATAATCCCAACTCATAACGTTACTACCCTGCAGGAATCTACAGGTAGCTAAAGCTAACCAACTAGGTTCAACATTTGCTAGCTAGGTAACAATAGGCTATAACTAGCAATGCAAATGGCTCTGAGATACAAACAATATTATTACTATTACTAGTGAGCCAACTAACAGTAAGCTTTAACTTGCAATGAAAACGACTTTCTGACAAAAACGTATAATTTCTGAAAATGTAGCTAGCTAGACTCTCTTACCCGTATACTTGGATAAATGCTTCTCCCTCTCTGTCACGGATGCCATGGTTGCCCATAGTTTGAAGATGTAATCCGTAGACAGGAGTTTTATACAGCCTTCTGTGTGTTCTCTTTTCGACTCCCTCCAGTTATTTGCAATCAAATGCCCAAATTTTCTCCATCTCCTTAGCTATCATACTCTGCTTCCACCAGGTATTCCACTGATTTCAAAACTTGGTCCTCCAGAAAGTGGAGAGAATTAGCAACACTTTTGCAGTTCTTGATATCTTTTTTAAAAACACATTAGAAAGGACTACCTACACATTCTGAGCAGCTCATGTTATAGACAGAAGCGTGCATGTTCAGCCCATCCATTATCTCAGCCAATCAAAAAAAATAATGTTTAGAATAAATGTTTATGTTCAAATGCCTCTTCTGGGAAGTAGTGACGCGCGACATACGCCTAGTTTCCTGAAACGAGTCACAAATGGTATTTGCTCTTCTAGATGCATTGCATGTACTGTGACTTTCATATTTGATGTTTTCTCTGTCCTCAGAACAACAGGGACTCGATGGTTCCTCCACCAGCCCCCCAGCTGAAGGCCCAGATCAGTCCACTGGCTAATATGTTCAACCAGGACGTCCCCCACGCCTCCTTCACATCCACATCTACATCAGACCACAACTCAGGTACTACTGCAGCCTCACACCTCAGGCTTCAGTCTTTGGATTGAAGTTTGAATATGTGTTACATTGTGTGTGTAGTTGTACTCTATATAACTAAATTTGAAAATATAATGTTTTGGTAGCTGTTCATTTATACAGAGATTCTGTTTAGCTTTACGAGTCCCATACCTCTTTACTCATGTAAGTATGCTGCCTTTCGTAATCTGATCTATACAAATTGATAAAAAAGATGACAGTATAGCATTTGGTGGCTGTCCTAATCTACATGTAATCTTGTTTGGAAATATTTTATCTTGTGCGCTGGGACATTATTGAGTCTGCTCGACAGAATATATACAGAAATCTTAAAAGAAGGTTCAGGATGGTATCTTTATTCCCTTCAATTTGTGCTGCATGTACCCTTTAATCCTGCTAAAGTATCGATTTTTACTTCGATTCCATGTCTTCTCTTATTGAATGTCTAAATTACACAGAAGATTCTGCTGCAAAACCAATTCCCCTCTTTAATGATGCAATAGTTCTTATCCGTGTGGCCATTTAGACCAGGGTTATAAATCATTAGCTATAAGCAATGGCTCGTTCCTCCGTGATATACTTATTCATGGATTATTTTGAACTCTGCTATTGTAAATATCAAATATTTCAGTGAGTACTTGCTGTCTTTCTACATTTTGATAATAAAACATATTGAACTTTGACCTTCCAGGCCAGAGCAGTATGGAGAACAGTGGAAGCCTGTCTCTATCCCGGTCAGTGTCGATAGGTTCTGGGCTGAACGTGGGCAGGAAGCCACGGGTCAGGACCATCTTCCCCCACACGGCCGGCAACAACGACACACTCCTGTCCTTTGATGATGGTGACATCATCATACTGCTCATCAAGGAGGAGAAGGACGGATGGCTATACGGAGAGCTGGAGAAGACCCGGCAGTAAGTCACTTCATGAAGCATTATTACACCTTTATAAATGCTTTCTAACCTGGAGAAGACATGGCAGTAAGTCACTATTTACTGGTTATTAAGGGTCTATGAGGATTTATGAAGTTTTATAACACATTTATAGAGGCTTATTGACTTGGCAGTGAGTCACTGTGTATTGAGAGTTTGTTCAACTTTATTACAACTTTACAAAGATTTATTACACCCTAATTAAGGCTTATTTCCCAGGAGAAGACCCGGACGCAGATCTAAGGTCTCTCAGTGCAGTTATGCAATCTGTCACAGTGCTAGAGGTTATAACACTATTACCCTAAGCTTGCTAGCTACCACAACTGCAGGCGATAGAAGGTAACTGAGCTCTTAGGGACACGTGGCTTTGCTCTCCATCATGTTGACTTTGAGTTTATTTTATTTTTACAGGGACAGTGCACATTAATCAACATTTCAGTAAAAGTGCCGGTTTTAGCCAGCCGGCTAATTTTCAACCGCAGTCTCTGGGCAGGTTATTAAAAATAATTACAATATAGACAATAGCAACATAGGACAAGCAATACATAGCATACAGACAGAGCAACATAGGACAAGCATGACATAGCATACAGACATAGCAACATAGAACAAAAAGCAGCAAGACAAAATTCATAAAAGCAACAGTGTTTCCACACCTCACAAGCTACAGACAACAGACAACATGGAAAGCGGCAACACACAGCTAGGGACCATGTTCACAAATCTGATTGACCTTTAGCCGGGTCTTCAAGCATTTTGTGAAAGTGTGATATGTGATGCAGTTGTGTGTGTCTAATGGCAGTGTATTCCAGACATGGGAAGCTCTCACAGAGAAAACGGATTTTCTAAAGGTGCTTTTCCTTAAGGGAACTATACAATCACCTCTCATGGCAGACCTTGTGGGTCTGCTGCCATATGTTTGGGTTTTCTGTTTAACAAAAATACTGAGTGGAGGGGGAGCCTGTCCATTTAGGATCTTGAATACAAGACATGCGTCAGTGTATTGCACAAGACTTTCCCAACTCAGGTGCTCATGCTTTCTGAGGATGTAACAGTGATGATGGCTATTGGGCTTCCTATCAAGCACTTTGAGAGCCTGTTTGTAGACAGACTGAATAGGTCTTAATGTTGTACAGCAAGCTTGGGCCCAACTAGTCAAGCAGTATGTTAAGTGGGGGAGTACCATAGATTTGAAGTACAGTTTTGCTACCTCTGTAGTCAAACAATTTTGTATAAATCTGAAATTAGCTAGGTTGAATTTGGTCGTTGAATTACTTTTTTCACATGCTTTTTAAAAGAGAGGTTGGAATCAAGTATGATGCCAAAGTACTTAAAATCAGATACCACCTGGAGCTTCTCCCCTGACACATAGACATCTGGCTCAGTAGCATCTGTTGCCCTCTTTGTGAAGAACATGCAAACAGTTTTTTTCACATTGAGATGCAAACACGAGTCACTGAGCCACTTTGTAACCTGGACCATTACAGTAGTGAGTTCTTGTGCAGCTTGTTGTTTGCTCTTTGCATGCACATATATCACTGTATCATCTGCATACATTTCAACTTCAGACCCAGTACAGACAGAAGGCAGATCATTAATGTACAGGCTGAACAGGAGGGGCCCCAGTATTGACCCTTGGGGCACGCCCACATCATAGCTAAGAGTGGGCAACAGCTCATTACTCACTCTGACACACTGAGTTCTGCCTTCAAGGTATGATTTCATCCATCTCAAGGCATAAGGGGAAAAGTTGAACTTGGACAATTTTGTGATGAGAATCTCATGGTTAACAGTATCAAAAGCCTTCCTTAGTTCCAGAAACACAGCCCCAACAACACTCCCTTTGTCCATCTTGGACTTCACATTTTCCAGAAGAAAGCAGCCTCACTTGGCTGGTTGTGTTTTTTGGGACATACAATGATGAATGTTGATGTGGAAACACAACAAGAAATTCAACATGTGAGAGGGTGGCGAGGGGTTGTTGAAAGGTAGTTTGGTCAAACTACACCTTTGAAAGACCATTGGCGATTGTGATGTCTGCTCATACACAGACGTTGTGGAGAGAAAAGGATGAATGCCAACCCGTCTTCTTGAAACGCCATCTTTGTTTATGTTCTTTCATCTCTGAATACAGTGAAGGTAGAGCCTGGTACCAGCTGAATGTAGCGCACCCATTATCTTTTGTTAAGGCCACAGAGACCGATGGCTCAAAGCCAACTTAGTAATTATGTGTGCATGCTTTGATGGCAAGTCTACTGTATGGCTCTATCTCCCATCTTCTAGCTGGTCATTAAAGTAATTAGTGCTCATATGTATGTGAAAGATCAGGGAGAGAGAGCCAGAGAGCGAGATAAGATGAGGGACAGTGTCTGACAGACCAACCAACCTGCACATGTCCTCTATGCTAATTGTTATTGTTCAATGTTGCAAGTTCAAACCCCTGAGCTGACAAGGTACAAATCTGTCGTTCTGCCCCTGAACAGGCAGTTAACCCATTGTTCCTAGGCCGTCATTGAAAATAAGAATTTGTTCTTAACTGACTTGCCAAGTTAAATAAAGGTCAAATTTAAAAAATTAAATAGCGGGGTGAACAGGCAGTGGCTCGGGTGGTTGTTGTCCTTGATTATCTTTATGGCCTTCCTGTGACATCGGGTGTTGTAGGTGTCCTGGAGGGCAGGTAGTTTGCCCCCGGTGATGCGTTGTGCAGACCTCACGTTACGGTTGTGGGCGGAGCAGTTGCCGTACCAGGCGGTGATACAGTCCGACAGGATGCTCTCAATTGTGCATCTGTAAAAGTTTGAGTGCTTTTGGTGACAAGCCAAATTTCTTCAGCCTCCTGAGGTTGAAGAGGCGCTGTTGCTTCTTCTTCACCACGCTGTCTGTGTGGGTGGACCAATTCAGTTTGTCTGTGATGTGTACGCCGAGGAGCTTAAAACTTACTACCCTCTCCACTACTGTCCCGTCGATGTGGATAGGGGGGTGCTCCCTCTGCTGTTTCCTGAAGTCCACGATCATCTCCTTTGTTTTGTTGACGTTGAGTGTGATGTTATTTCCTGACACCACACTCCGAGGGTCCTCACGTCCTCCCTGTAGGCCGTCTCGTCGTTGTTGGTAATCAAGTCTACCACTGTAGTGTCGTCTGCAAACTTGATGATTGAGTTGGAGGCATGCATGGCCATGCAGTCGTGGGTGAACAGGGAGTACAGGAGAGGGCTCAGAACGCACCCCTGTGGGGCCCCAGTGTTGAGGATCAGCGGGGTGGAAATGTTGTTACCTACCCTCACCACCTGGGGGCATCCCGTCAGGAAGTCCAGTACCCAGTTGCACAGGGCGGGGTCGAGACCCAGGGTCTCGAGCTTGATGGCGAGTTTGGAGGGTACTATGGTGTTAAATGCTGAGCTGTAGTCAGCATTCTCACATAGGTATTCCTCTTGTCCAGATGGGTTAGGGCAGTGTGCAGTGTGGTTGCAATTGCGTCGTCTGTGGACCTATTGGGGCGGTAAGCAAATTGGAGTGGGTCTAGGGTGTCGGGTAGGGTGGAGGTGATATGGTCCTTGACAAGTCTCTCAAAGCACTTCTCTCAAAGTCGTTTGGCTCAGTTACCTTAACTTTCTTGGGAACAGGAACAATGGTGGCCCTCTTGAAGCATGTGGGAACAGCAGACTGGGATAAGGATAACCACTAGGCTAGTGGATGAAAGGTGTGATGTTCTTTGTTGTTTTATTGGGCTAATATTTTGGTGTGTCTGTGTTTATTTCAGGCGGGGCTGGTTTCCCTCATCTTACTGCCGAACTTACAATGAACCACTGATCTCAAACAGGTACGACACATATAGCCATGTGATGATCTTATGATATTGTTTACACCTACCCTCTCAAATCTATAGGGGGCTTTCAAGAAGTGTCTAGAAACAAGGTTATTTTGGGCCAGGTAAAGTCCTAACATGTGTGTGTATCTGTCTATGTCTACAGTTTGGGGACACCGGTGCGTCGTCTGAGTGTGGCCAGTCTTCCGGAACAGGAAGAGGAGGAGCCTGTTTTGCTGCCGCCGCCAGACTACAGGACAGGGAACAGCCTGGTCAGCGCCTCCACACCCTCACCCAAAAACACGGTCAGAACCCAGTCATCCCTTCCACATTCTTACCTAACAATACAGTCAGCACGTCACCTTAAAGTGAAAATCAGTTTGTTGGACTCATTTCAATGTTAAACCACCTACAAGGTCTCTGAAACGTCTGAACAACTTTGATTTTGATGTTGTCTATTAGTCCATATGCTGGGAAACGGTCTCCTTGGGGTGAACGTTAAACCTTCACCCTCTCCACAGGTTTACAGTTGGCTGACCTAATGTGGAAGACATTTTATTTGTGTATTTTCACGTGGGCTAGTTACATTTACATTACATTTCAGTCATTTAGCAGACGCTCTTATCCAGAGCGACTTACAAATTGGTGCTTTCACCTTATGACATCCAGTGGAACAGCCACTTTACAATAGTGCATCTAGGTCTTTTAAGGGGGGTGAGAAGGATTACTTTATCCTATCCTAGGTATTCCTTAAAGAGGTGGGGTTTCAGGTGTCTCCGGAAGGTGGTGATTGACTCCGCTGTTCTGGCGTCGTGAGGGAGTTTGTTCCACCATTGGGGGGCCAGAGCAGCGAACAGTTTTGACTGGGCTGAGCGGGAACTGTACTTCCTCAGTGGTAGGGAGGCGAGCAGGCCAGAGGTGGATGAACGCAGTGCCCTTGTTTGGGTGTAGGGCCTGATCAGAGCCTGGAGGTACTGAGGTGCCGTTCCCCTCACAGCTCCGTAGGCAAGCACCATGGTCTTGTAGCGGATGCGAGCTTCAACTGGAAGCCAGTGGAGAGAGCGGAGGAGCGGGGTGACGTGAGAGAACTTGGGAAGGTTGAACACCAGACGGGCTGCGGCGTTCTGGATGAGTTGTAGGGGTTTAATGGCACAGGCAGGGAGCCCAGCCAACAGCGAGTTGCAGTAATCCAGACGGGAGATGACAAGTGCCTGGATTAGGACCTGCGCCGCTTCCTGTGTGAGGCAGGGTCGTACTCTGCGGATGTTGTAGAGCATGAACCTACAGGAACGGGCCACCGCCTTGATGTTAGTTGAGAACGACAGGGTGTTGTCCAGGATCACGCCAAGGTTCTTAGCGCTCTGGGAGGAGGACACGATGGAGTTGTCAACCGTGATGGCGAGATCATGGAACGGGCAGTCCTTCCCGGGAGGAAGAGCAGCTCCGTCTTGCCGAGGTTCAGCTTGAGGTGGTGATCCGTCATCCACACTGATATGTCTGCCAGACATGCAGAGATGCGATTCGCCACCTGGTCATCAGAGGGGGGAAAGGAGAAGATTAATTGTGTGTCGTCTGCATAGCAATGATAGGAGAGACCATGTGAGGTTATGACAGAGCCAAGTGACTTGGTGTAAAGCGAGAATAGGAGAGGGCCTAGAACAGAGCCCTGGGGACACCAGTGGTGAGAGCGCGTGGTGAGGAGACAGATTCTCGCCACGCCACCTGGTAGGAGCGACCTGTCAGGTAGGACGCAATCCAAGCATGGGCCGCGCCGGAGATGCCCAACTCGGAGAGGGTGGAGAGGAGGATCTGATGGTTCACAGTATCGAAGGCAGCCGATAGGTCTAGAAGGATGAGAGCAGAGGAGAGAGAGTTAGCTTTAGCAGTGCGGAGTGCCTCCGTGATACAGAGAAGAGCAGTCTCAGTTGAATGACTAGTCTTGAAACCTGACTGATTTGGATCAAGAAGGTCATTCTGAGAGAGATAGCGGGAGAGCTGGCCAAGGACGGCACGTTCAAGAGTTTTGGAGAGAAAAGAAAGAAGGGATACTGGTCTGTAGTTGTTGACATCGGAGGGATCGAGTGTAGGTTTTTTCAGAAGGGGGTGCAACTCTCGCTCTCTTGAAGACGGGAGGGACGTAGCCAGCGGTCAGGGATGAGTTGATGAGCGAGGTGAGGTAAGGAGAAGGTCACCGGAGATGGTCTGGAGAAGAGAGGAGGGGATAGGGTCAAGCGGGCAGGTTGTTGGGCGGCCGGCCGTCACAAGACGCGAGATGTCATCTGGAGAGAGAGGGGAGAAAGAGGTCAGAGCACAGGGTAGGGCAGTGTGAGCAGAACCAGCGGTGTCGTTTGACTTAGCAAACGAGGATCGGATGTCGTCGACCTTCTTTTCAAAATGGTTGACGAAGTCATCTGCAGAGAGGGAGGAGGGGGGAGGATTCAAGAGGGAGGAGAAGGTGGCAAAGAGCTTCCTAGGGTTAGAGGCAGATGCTTGGAATTTAGAGTGGTAGAAAGTGGCTTTAGCAGCAGAGACAGAGGAGGAAAATGTAGAGAGGAGGGAGTGAAAGGATGCCAGGTCCGCAGGGAGGCGAGTTTTCCTCCATTTCCGTTCGGCTGCCCGGAGCCCTGTTCTGTGAGCTCGCAATGAGTCGTCGAGCCACGGAGCGGGAGGGGAGGACCGAGCCGGCCTGGAGGATAGGGGACATAGAGAGTCAAAGGATGCAGAAAGGGAGGAGAGGAGGGTTGAGGAGGCAGAATCAGGAGATAGGTTGGAGAAGGTTTGAGCAGAGGGAAGAGATGATAGGATGGAAGAGGAGAGAGTAGCGGGGAGAGAGCGAAGTTTGGGACGGCGCGATACCATCCGAGTAGGGGCAGTGTGGGAAGTGTTGGATGAGAGCGAGAGGGAAAAGGATACAAGGTAGTGGTCGGAGACTTGGAGGGGAGTTGCAATGAGGTTAGTGGAAGAACAGCATCTAGTAAAGATGAGGTCGAGCGTATTGCCTGCCTTGTGAGTAGGGGGAAGGTGAGAGGGTGAGGTCAAAAGAGGAGAGGAGTGGAAAGAAGGAGGCAGAGAGGAATGAGTCAAAGGTAGACGTGGGGAGGTTAAAGTCGCCCAGAACTGTGAGAGGTGAGCCGTCCTCAGGAAAGGAGCTTATCAAGGCATCAAGCTCATTGATGAACTCTCCGAGGGAACCTGGAGGGCGATAAATGATAAGGATGTTAAGCTTGAAAGGGCTGGTAACTGTGACAGCATGGAATTCAAAGGAGGCGATAGACAGATGGGTAAGGGGAGAAAGAGAGAATGACCACTTGGGAGAGATGAGGATCCCGGTGCCACCACCCCGCTGACCAGAAGCTCTCGGGGTGTGCGAGAGCACGTGGGCGGACGAAGAGAGAGCAGTAGGAGTAGCGGTGTTGTCTGTGGTGATCCATGTTTCCGTCAGTGCCAAGAAGTCGAGGGACTGGAGGGAGGCATAGGCTGAGATGAACTCTGCCTTGTTGGCCGCAGATCGGCAGTTCCAGAGGCTACCGGAGACCTGGAACTCCACGTGGGTCGTGCGCGCTGGGACCACCAGATTAGGGTGGCCGCGGCCATGCGGTGTGGAGCGTTTGTATGGTCTGTGCAGAGAGGAGAGAACAGGGATAGACAGACACATAGTTGACAGGCTAGAGAAGAGGCTACGCTAATGCAGAGGAGATTGGAATGACAAGTGGACTACACGTCTCGAATGTTCAGAAAGTTAAGCTTACGTAGCAAGAATCTAATTGACTAAAATGATTAAAATGATACAGTACTGCTGAGGTAGGCTAGCTGCGTTGTTGACACTACCCTAATCAAGTCGTTCCGTTGAGTGTGAAGTTTCTACAATGCTGCTATTCGGGGGCTAGCTGGCTAGCTAGCAGTGTTGGTTACGTTACGTTGCGTTAGGAGAACGACAATAGCTGGCTAGCTAACCTAGAAAATCGCTCTAGACTACACAATTATCTTTGAAACAAAGACGGCTATGTAGCTAGCTATGTAGCTAGCTACGATCAAACAAATCACACCGTTGGGACTGTAATGAAGTGAAATGAAAATGTGATACTACCTGTGGAGCGAAGCGGAATGCGACCGGAATGCGAAAGTTCTATTCAGTAGACGTCGGCTGGCTGTTGGCTAGCTAGGAGTGTCTCCTACGTTAAGGACGACAAAATAGCTGGCTAGCTAACCTCGGTAAATTAAGATAATCACTCTAAGACTACACACTCTAAACTACACAATTATCTTGGATACGAAGACAGCAAAGACAATACTACACTAATCAAGTCGTTCAGTTGAGTGTGATAGTTACTACAGTGCTACGGTAGCCGGTGAACGTATGCTAGCTGGCTAGCTGCTAGGCAGATAGGAGGACGACGAAATACGATAATAACGCAATTATCACTCTAAGACTCCACACAATTATCTTGGATACGAAGACAGCAAAGACAACTATGTAGCTAGCTAACACTACACTAATCAAGTCGTTCAGTTGAGTGTGATAGTTACTACAGTGCTACGGTAGACGGTGAACGTGTTGGGCAGATAGGAGGACGACGAAATACGATAATTACGCAATTATCTTTGAAACAACGACGGCTATGTAGCTAGCTAAGAAGAAATTGCTAAGATTAGACAAATCAGACCGTTGTACTATAATGAAATGTAATGAAATGTAATGAAAAAGTTATACAACCTGCAGACCGAAGGAGACCGAAGCGCGGATGCGACCGGCTCGCTCCAAACCAATAGTTAGGGAAGGACTCCCACCACCAAGCACACTTTAAGCTAGGTTATGACAGAAACCTAAGGCCTAAATGTCTTGATGCTGCCACTGATAATTGAGAGAAATAAAAATATATTTAAAAAATGCTGCCTGCCTGGTTTTGTCTCGGTGCAGGAATGAAGGAGGGAGGAAGAGAGGGAGGGAAGGACGGAGGACCAGGGGGGATAGGCCTACACAGAAATCTTGCTCAACCACACATCTTCAATTAGAACCTGCACTGTGTCAGCTGGTTTGTGAATGAAGTAATCGTGGTGTACAGAGCTATAGGCCCTCTCTCGCCCCATCCCTCGCTCTCTCTCTCTCTCTTTCTCTCCCCATCTTTTTCTCTCTCGCTCTCTCCATCTCTCTCTTCTCATCGCTCTCTCTCTCCCCCATCTTGCGCTCTCTCTCTCTCTTTCTCTGTCTGTCTTTCTCTTTCTCTTTCTCTGTCTGTCTGTCTGTCTGTCTGCTGTCTGTCTGTCTGTCTGTCTGTCTGTCTGTCTGTCTGTCTGTCTGTCTGTCTGTCTGTCTGTCTGCCTGTCTGCCTGTCTGTCTGTCTGTCTGTCTGTCTGTCTGTCTCTCTGTCTCTCTCTGTCTCTGTCTCTCTCTCTGTCTCTCTCTGTCTCTCTCTCTGTCTCTCTGTCTCTCTCTCTCTCTGTCTCTCTCTCTGTCTCTCTCTCTGTCTCTCTGTCTCTCTCTCTCTCTCTCTCTGTCTCTCTCTCTGTCTCTCTGTCTCTCTCTGTCTCTCTCTCTCTCTCTCTCTCTCTCTCTCTCCCTCTCTCCTCATTGATTGCCCTTGTGTGCTGGAACTGCTGCCTCGGGGCATTGAGAGAAATACACTGCTGTTAGGGATGCTATGGTAATAGAGTGGGCATTTCACACCCCTCTTCTCCCCCTTGCCCCCTCAGCTGTTCTACCCCTTCCCCAACTTTCACCCTTTCCTTCATACAAGTCCCATCCTTTCTTGCTTTCCTTCTTCTTTGCCCCCCTTCCACCCCCTTTGATCCTGTGATTGTGGAGAGGTGACTTTGCCTCGCTTAAAGATGAATGGCCCCTGATGTAAAGCCACTGTCTGGGGCCTCTTCCATAGCTGCCCATTCACCCTTACTCCTGGACACTGTCTGCCCTCTAGTGTAGTGGTTGTGTTAGGGCAAGGGTTATGTCCTGGAATAGGTTGAGGAGGCCAACAGGGTAATTTCTTTGCAGTGCAAAAACTAAATTCTCTGAAAGTGACCCAGGTGTTATGTTTGCTCTGACCGTTGGTGTATCTATTCAATCTATTCTGCTGAATGATTACAGCCCGATCCACTGTTAGATTGGATCTTCAAAAATCAGATAAGGATAGGAAATGAACACACTTTCTGAGAGTGCAGGTAATTGTTGGTTCAATAGATACACGTTTATACATCCTAAATTACCTCAAACATAGCTGCGTAATCAGTTAATCGTCTGTTTTAAAACAATCTTCATCACACTCACTTGCTTGGTGTTTCGATAGGATTTCCATCTACTCAGAGAAGAGGTGTGCTGTATGCTGGCCTTTCTAGACATTCTAGATTCCTGTCACCCAGCATGAGATCATGGCACTTTCCGTCTCCATACGTCCCAGAGTTCTTCACTGAGGAGTGACACAACACTGACAGCTGCATGGGGATAATGCAGCATGTAGTAAATATACACAGCATGTATCATGGCTTAAGTGTTTCTCTTTCTTTTTGTTAATAGATCTCTCTACCCAATGAGGTTGGAAAGGTTCCCTTTCTGGGGTAAGTTTTATAATAACTCTGTTATAACAATATAACCTCTCACATGATTTTGATGGGAAATAATAATGAATTCACATATGACAATGTTTTTTTTCATGATATTTTCCAGAGGTGGGAATCCCTTTGCCACTGTCAAACTGAGACCTACAGTGACCAACGACAGATCAGCACCCAACGTCTAATAACCAGAGCTCATCCAGACAGAGGAATGATAAAGCACCACCAACACTCCAGAATTACAGTCCAACAATATGTCCACAAAGCATGGATTCTACTCCGCTTCAGCAAACCAGCTCCATTGTACCCGAGCCAGCTCCATTGTAGCCAGCTCCGTTGTAGCCAGCGCCGTTGTAGCCAGCTCCGTTGTAACTAGCTCCATTGTAGCCAGCTCCGTTGTAGCCAGCGCCGTTGTTACTAGCTCCGTTGTAGCCAGCACTATTGTAGCCAGCTCCGTTGTAACTAGCTCCGTTGTAGCCAGCACCATTGTAGCCAGCTCCGTTGTAACTAGCTCCATTGTAGCCAGCTCCGTTGTAGCCAGCGCCGTTGTTACTAGCTCCGTTGTAGCCAGCACTATTGTAGCCAGCTCCGTTGTAACTAGCTCCGTTGTAGCCAGCACCATTGTAGCCAGCTCCGTTGTAACTAGCTCCGTTGTAGCCAGCACTATTGTAGCCAGCTCCGTTGTAACTAGCTCCGTTGTAGCCAGCTCCGTTGTAGCCAGCTCCGTTGTAAAACAGAGTAGTGAAGTGACAATGATTATGGGCAGTGCTGAAACATAATCAAATCCAGGCTACCTTCCTCACTCTTTTGCGTTCAGATTGTTTTTTAAATAAATATATATACAGTCGCTAGTGAAAGTCTACACACCCTTTGCAGAGTCTTCAAAGTTTGTAATCTACAGAGGGAATAAATGTTTTTTTTCTACTGACCTACACTGACCTACACAACCTACTTCACATTTTCAGACTGAAAGATAAATTATACAACACCTCAGAGTTAATACTGGGTGGAAGCACCTTTGGCAGCCATTACAGCTGGGAATCATTTGTTGTACTATTAGGGCAACATTTACCCATTGTTTTGGCAAAATTGCTCAAGCTCTGATTTGGTTGGGAATCATTGATGGATACCAATATTCAAACCGTGTCTCTGATTTTCAAGCAAAGTTAGTCAGGACTGAGAGTGGACTACTGAGGAACACTCAACACCTCTTGGAAAACATTTTGGAGTCTTCGGCATTAACATTTGTGTAATTGTTCCGCAAAAACATCTATCCCAGGGTTAGGTTTTCAGAAGACTGAGGCAGGGTTTTCTCTAACTTCTTACCTGGACTTTGCTCCTTTCATATTTACATTTTACATTTAAGTCATTTAGCAGACGCTCTTATCCAGAGCGACTTACAAATTGGTGCATTCACCATATTTATTTTTGATCATGACAAACTCCCCAGTCCCTGCCGTTGACAAGCATACCTATAACATGAGTTATTATATGATCATTTACTGCTCTTGAGCAGTTTTGACAAAAACGATGGATATATATTTCCCTAAGAGTTGTCGAGAGTTGGAATTTTATTCCAAATTATTCACAGCTGTAATGGCTGCCAACAGTGTTTCCACCAAGTATTAACTCTGGGGTGTGAAGTCATACACAATCAATACTTCTTTTTTTTCTTCTTTTTTTTCATTTTGAACATTTTCTGTAATTTATTTCACTGAAAATGTGGATTAGGTTGTGTACATCGGTAGGAAGGCAAAATTATTATTAGTTTATTTTTGTCATATTTGGGGTGTGTTGACCTTCTCTAGGCACTGTATTCTGTCTGTAGACCTTCTCTAGGCACTGTATTCTATCTGTAGACATTCTCTAGGCACTGTATTCTGTCTGTAGACCTTCTCTAGGCACTGTATTCTGTCTGTAGACCTTCTCTAGGCACTGTATTCTGTCTGTATACCTTCCCTAGGCACTGTATTCTGTCTGTAGACCTTCTCTAGGCACTGTATTCTGCCTGTAGACCTTCTCTAGACACTGTATTCTGTCTGTAGACCTTCTCTAGACACTGTATTCTGTCTGTAGACCTTCTCTAGGCACTGTATTCTGTCTGTAGACCTTCTCTAGGCACTGTATTCTGTCTGTAGACCTTCTCTAGACACTGTATTCTGTCTGTAGACCTTCTCTAGGCACTGTATTCTGTCTGTAGTAGTTGTAGGAATGAGGCACAGGGACGCTAGTTGGGGAAAGAAGTGCTACATTTTTTGCCATATTTATTTTTTCATTATGACGTAACCATTTTTCAGTGGGGAGGCTACTATTTATGCGTACATTTTAAACAAATTAGAGATGTATCATTTTTAAAGATTAATTTCATCATAAAGAAGTCTACTCAGCCCCCACTAAGTGTATTGAGTGTAAACAATGAGAGTTTATGGAAGAATGAATATAGCTCATGTAAGTTATGTTTAAAATGAAAATAAGTGATTTTTGATTAGCCATAGACTACTAAATGAATGTATGCTGAATGGGGAATGGATTGACATATGGACTCTGCTATGCTATTTCTTCATAGTTTTAAAAGTATTTTTTTTCATACTTGTTTAAAGGTTCATGATGTTTATTGTTTAAAGGTTCATGATGTTTATAAAGTTGTAAGGAGACAATTTATCTTCGTTTTTTTCATGGTAAGCTGAAGACTGTGTTTTACAAATACACAATTGTTGTAAATCACAATAACATTGTTATTGGTAGAAATACCGTATGAACCATGCAGTATATCGAAAGAGTATATAGGTTTTCTCTTCCTTCAGTGTAGAGGAATTCATGATACACACTGCTGTCCATGATAATTGATGATTCCCAAATAAGTTTATGGTTCTTCTTCTATCTCTGTTCAGATACTGATGTGTATTCTGTCATTCTCTAAAGGTGACAAGGAAAATGCTTTACCATGGTGTTCTGTAGACTAAAGTTATGTTATCTCACAGTAAAACAGGATAAACCTTAACATGGTCTTTATTTTTTTAAACATTTTTTTAATTCATGTACTGTCTTTGCAATTTACTGCCATAACCTACTGAATATCTGTATGAAGACTGTATAACTGACAATGTTGTATGTCCCTTAATACATGAGATGAAATTGAGAATTTGGTTGTCTTTTAATTGAATGAGTCATTTTTATTTTATATTGAACGAATGAGTAGGCTACCATTCTTTCCTGCCCCATAGTAAATAGCTTTAAGTTATGTTCATTTGATTGCCATAAACACTCACATTAATTTCTAAATAAAGATGTCTATGTTTACCACTAGAGTCTGTTTACGTTGCTATTTTGTTGGTCATAAGACACATTTGGAAGGAAAAGCATGAGACAATGCTGAGGGATTGTCAATAGGACATTACTGTCCATTATGTCCACTGTCTACTCCTATTGGTTGCGTGTGTGTGTGTGTGTGTGTGTGTGTGTGTGTGTGTGTGTGTGTGTGTGTGTGTGTGTGTGTGTCAAAGCGGAGCTATACAGAGCCCTCTGCATTGTCACAACATTTGAGAGGCGCACGACGATGCGGTACAGAGCTCATGCTGGCCTCTGCGTGCCTCCAGAGGTTTCGCAATTGCGTCACACCATTCATATGGCGCCTCCGACCACCTTTCGGGTCAAGTAGACATTGAATCTTACATTCATTCATATGGCGCCTCCGACCACCTTTCGAGTGAAGTAGACATTGAATCTTACATTCAGTGCAGGCCACACATCACAGTCATTGTAAGTAAAACTTTCCTCAATATACCAGCTATAAGCAAATTCAGTGCTGGTAAGGAAAGACAAGTACATTATCGATTGTAATTCTATTATTTTATCCAATGCTATCATACCTTGTACTGCCCTTTAATAACTCAACTACGAGCGTTACCTACTGGACAAATGTAGCTATTGGTTCATTTTGGTGCAGCAGCCAATCTGCGTTTACAGTAAAACCCAACACTTCCTGTTTCGGATTAGGAAACGATTGCAATGTAAATAGATACAGTAGTGGCTAACGTGAAATCACTGTATATTCAATCTGATATGCCGAATGAATTGCAGTGATTTACGTGAACTGCCATACCGTTTATGAGATGGAGCACAAGGTAAGTGATGAGCTACTGCTAACTAGCAAGGTATTTAATTTCTGGTTTTGCAGTGGTAAACCTCCCTATAAGCAACATAATGCCATTCAGTTATGCGGTTGTAGATTGTCTGACAGCAGCAGCCAGCTAGCTATATTATGCAAAAATGTCGGACTACCTGTGATACACTTAGCTGGCTAATACTAGTTTAGAGTGCTTTATAAGACAACCGAAGCCTAGCTATATGTCACTTAGCAAGATTGTACTATCTACAATGTATCCATGTTGATCATTCACTGCGCCATTACAATGTAACAAATGTCATTCATTTTTCACAGCATTCTCGCAAAAAGTTACAATGTTGCAGTTTGCTTGAAGGTGACAGTTGTCGCTAAAGAGACTGTCGAGTCAAGTGGGCTATTTAAGATCATATCTCAGCTCGGTTTAGACAGTACACAGAGGTCTCTCTCTGGCCTCATCAGTTAATTAATTGCTAGTGACAGGGACTATGCCTTTGAAGAGCATCACTCGCTCCAGACATTGCATAATATACAGGAAGCAAAAGAGAGGAGGGGTGTTAGTTTTAACATAAAAACTCAGCAAATCCCCTTTAAAATGATGAAGTTATTCATGATAAACGTCATACTATATTTATGTTATGCCACATAGACTATGGTGTAATGACCACAGTGTTCAGAATCACTCCGCCATTTCCTAGTTGCTAAAATTCTAATAGTTCGCCTAATTTCAGTTTATGTGACAAAACAAGCTAGTAAAGTGTAGAGAATCATTGTATCATCTAAACCGGTGTGAAATATCTTTGTATCATCTAAATATTGTTGTGTTGTCTAAACCACTGTGAAATATATTTTCCAGAGCCAAAAATATTGTATTTTCAGCTGTTTTAATCTAGTGTACAAAACCGAAAGTAAAAGATGCAAAAACTCTATTTAAGAGTGGGAAGCATAGAAATAGTGCACATAGAACAGGCTCCCAAGTGGCCCAGCGGTCTAAGGCACTGTATCTCAGTTCAAGAGGCATCACCACAGTCCCTGCTTCAAATCCAGGCTGGATCACATCTGGCTGTGATTGAGAGTCCCATAGGGCGGCGCACAATTTGCCCAGCGTCGTCCGGGTTGGGCTGGAGTAGGCCATCATTGTAAATAAGAATTTGTTCTTAACTGACTTGCCTAGTTAAATAAATGTAAAATAATGACAGCTCTATAACTCACATTTCGGGTTGCCCCTAAAGTTCATATTGCAGCTTTAATCATGGTTATTATTGTAACCTCACAGCATGATCCCTAAATCCCAACAACAACATAGAACAGTGCCCCTGGTGCAGTGGTTCCCAACAACAAGATAGAACAGTGCCCCTAGTGCAGTGGTTCCCAACAACAAGATAGAACAGTGCCCCTAGTGCAGTGGTTCCCAACAACAAGATAGAACAGTGCCCCTAGTGCAGTGGTTCCCAACAACAAGATAGAACAGTGCCCCTAGTGCAGTGGTTCCCAACAACAAGATAGAACAGTGCCCCTAGTGCAGTGGTTCCCAACAACAAGATAGAACAGTGCCCCTAGTCCAGTGGTTCCCAACAACAAGATAGACAGTGCCCCTGGTCCAGTGGTTCCCAACAACCATATAGAACAGTGCCCCTAGTCCAGTGGTTCCCAACAACAAGATAGAACAGTGCCCCTAGTCCAGTGGTTCCCAACAACAAGATAGAACAGTGCCCCTAACCCAGTGGTTCCCAACAACAAGATAGAACAGTGCCCCTAGTCCAGTGGTTCCCAACAACAAGATAGAACAGTGCCCCTAACCCAGTGGTTCCCAACAACAATATAGAACAGTGCCCCTGGTGCAGTGGTTCCCAACAACAAGATAGAACAGTGCCCCTAGTGCAGTGGTTCCCAACAACAAGATAGAACAGTGCCCCTGGTGCAGAGGTTCCCAACAACAAGATAGAACAGTGCCCCTAGTGCAGTGGTTCCCAACAACAAGATAGAACAGTGCCCCTAGTGCAGTGGTTCCCAACAACAAGATAGAACAGTGCCCCTGGTGCAGTGGTTCCCAACAACAAGATAGAACAGTGCCCCTAGTGCAGTGGTTCCCAACAACAAGATAGAACAGTGCCCCTGGTGCAGTGGTTCCCAACAACAAGATAGAACAGTGCCCCTAGTGCAGTGGTTCCCAACAACAAGATAGAACAGTGCCCCTAGTCCAGTGGTTCCCAACATCAAGATAGACAGTGCCCCTAGTCCAGTGGTTCCCAACAACAAGATAGACAGTGCCCCTAGTCCAGTCGTTCCCAACAACAAGATAGAACAGTGCCCCTAGTCCAGTGGTTCCCAACAACATGATAGACAGTGCCCCTAGTCCAGTCGTTCCCAACAACAAGATAGAACAGTGCCCCTAGTCCAGTGGTCTCAACAACAAGATAGAATAGTGCCCCTAGTCCAGTGGTTCCCAACAACAAGATAGACAGTGCCCCTAGTCCAGTGGTTCCCAACAACAATATAGAACAGTGCCCCTAGTCCAGTGGTTCCCAACAACAAGATAGAACAGTGCCCCTAGTCCAGTCGTTCCCAACAACAAGATAGAACAGTGCCCCTAGTCCAGTGGTTCCCAACAACAAGATAGACAGTGCCCCTAGTCCAGTGGTTCCCAACAACAAGATAGACAGTGCCCCTAGTCCAGTCGTTCCCAACAACAAGATAGAACAGTGCCCCTAGTCCAGTGGTTCCCAACAACAAGATAGACAGTGCCCCTAGTCCAGTGGTTCCCAACAACAAGATAGAACAGTGCCCCTAGTCCAGTCGTTCCCAACAACAAGATAGAACAGTGCCCCTAGTCCAGTGGTTCCCAACAACAAGATAGAATAGTGCCCCTAGTCCAGTGGTTCCCAACAACAAGATAGACAGTGCCCCTAGTCCAGTGGTTCCCAACAACAATATAGAACAGTGCCCCTAGTCCAGTGGTTCCCAACAACAAGATAGAACAGTTCCCCTAGCCCAGTGGTTCCCAACAACAAGATAGAACAGTGCCCATAGTCCAGTGATTTCCAACAACAAGATAGAACAGTGCCCCTAGTCCAGTGGTTCCCAACAACAAGATAGAACAGTGCCCCTAGTCCAGTGGTTTCCAACATCAACATAGAACAGTGCCCCTAGTCCAGTGGTTTCCAACATCAACATAGAACAGTGCCCCTAGTCCAGTGGTTCCCAACAACAAGATAGAACAGTGCCCCTAGCCCATTGGTTCCCAACAACAAGATAGAACAGTGCCCCTAGTCCAGTGGTTCCCAACAACAAGATAGAACAGTGCCCCTAGCCCATTGGTTCCCAACAACATGATAGAACAGTGCCCCTAGTCCAGTGGTTTCCAACATCAACATAGAACAGTGCCCCTAGTCCAGTGGTTTCCAACATCAACATAGAACAGTGCCCCTAGTCCAGTGGTTCCCAACAACAAGATAGACACTGCCCCTAGTCCAGTCGTTCCCAACAACAAGATAGAACAGTGCCCCTAGTCCAGTGGTTCCCAACAACAAGATAGAATAGTGCCCCTAGTCCAGTGGTTCCCAACAACAAGATAGACAGTGCCCCTAGTCCAGTGGTTCCCAACAACAATATAGAACAGTGCCCCTAGTCCAGTGGTTCCCAACAACAAGATAGAACAGTGCCCCTAGTCCAGTGGTTCCCAACAACAAGATAGAACAGTGCCCCTAACCCAGTGGTTCCCAACAACAAGATAGAACAGTGCCCCTAGTCCAGTGGTTCCCAACAACAAGATAGAACAGTGCCCCTAGTCCAGTGGTTCCCAACAACAAGATAGAACAGTGCCCCTAACCCAGTGGTTCCCAACAACAAGATAGAACAGTGCCCCTAGTCCAGTGGTTCCCAACAACAAGATAGACAGTGCCCCTAACCCAGTGGTTCCCAACCTTTTTATTTTACTGTACCACCAACGGAATTTTGCTCTGCCTGGAGTACCCCTGAAGTACCCCCTCATGTGCATTTTACCTATGGTCTCATGAGTCTTCTCAAGTACCCCCTGTGGATAGGTCCTAGTACCCCTGGTTGGGAACCACTGCCCTAGTGCAGTGGGCAAGGAATAGGACAGGATGAAGCTGGCACAGTTTACACAGAACAGTGGTAAATTGTAAGGTCAGGTTGGCTTTTTACCCCCAAATGGATAGACTTAGGTTGGATAAGATTATCTTAAAGCCTGCTACAATCAAAGGGACAAAGAGACAATATACACTGAGTGTATATAGACTGACCAGGTGACATAGACTCACCAGGTGAATGCAGATGAAAGTTATGATCCCTTATTGATGTCACCTGTTAAAACCACTTCAATGAGTGTAGATCAGTGTTCCCTTAACTGGTGGCCTGCTGGCCAAATTTGGCCCGTGGGTGGTTTTATTTGGCCCCACAAGTTTTCAGAGCAAAAGAAAATGTAATAACCAAACTCATTTGTAATTTTATTGTTGCAGATAAAATACTATTAAAACACCAGGAAATCAGCTTCTAAGTGATTTAAGTTTAAGAAATCAGTTCCCAAGTATTCCCACACATCATGTACAAATATAAGCAAGGTTTGAAATGATTATGTTTTAGTCAAATATTATATATGTTTGGGCTTCTTGTGGTTGATTTGCAGTGTACAAATTATGTGTAATTATGCCCCCCCAAAAAAAAAAAAAACATTTTTTTAACTAGGCAAGTCAGTTAAGAACAAATTCTTATTCACAAATGGCCTACCAAAAGGCCTTCTGCGGGGACGGGGGCTGGATTAAAACTACGAATAATAATATAATGTAGGACAAAACACACATCACGACAAGAGACAACACAACATTAGACATAAGAGACATAAGACAACAACATAGCAAGGCTGCAACACATGACAACACAGCATGGTAGCAACACAACATGACAACAACATGGTAGCAACACAACATGGCACCAGCACAACATGGTAACAGCACAAAGGGCAAGAAGGTAGAGACAACAATACATCACACAAAGCAGCCACAACTGTCAGAGTGTTTGTTGCAGCTCGTTACAGTCACTAGCTGCAGCAAACTGAAAATACGAGCGACCCAGGGATGTGTGTGCTTTGGGGACCTTTAACAGAATGTGACTGGCAGAACGGGTGTTGTATGTGGAGGATGGGGGCTGCAGTAGATATCTCAGATAAGGGAGAGTGAGGCCTAAGAGGGTTTTATAAATAAGCATCACCAGTGGGTTTTGCGACAAGTATGCAGAGATGACCAGTTTACAGAGGAGTATAGAGTGCAGTGATGTGTCCTATAAGGAGCACTGGTGGCAAATCTGATGGCCTGCTGGCTTGACCCTGAGGTAAATGTCCTTATTTTTAGACCGAACAGTTGAATCTTTTAAATGAAAGCAGTGCATCTTACTTTAGTACGTCTCTCCTTAGGCCTGAACATGCCTGTGTCCCTGCTGTGGGCAGTGGATGTGTATGGGCGTGTGTACAGCTTGTCCACCAGAGGGCAGCAGTGGGAGCAGTGTCGTGATGCTGTGTTAGAGTTTAAGAGGGTGACGGCCGTGCAGCAGTGTTGCTGGGGTATCGCCTGTGACCATCACATCTACCTGAATGTCCACTCTAGTGATGTTCCCATACGCTACCAGGAGGAGACATTCGAGAACCAGGTACAGGGTGCGTGTGTGTGTGTGGCGGTGGAGGGTGGGCTGTGTGTGTGTGGGGCGGGGGAGGGTGGGCTGTGTGTGTGTGGTGCGGGGGAGGGTGGGCTGTGTGTGTGTGTGGGGCAGGGGGAGGGTGGGCTGTGTGTGTGTGGTGCGGGGAGGGTGGGCTGTGTGTGTGTGGTGCGGGGGAGGGTGGGCTGTGTGTGTGTGGTGCGGGGGAGGGTGGGCTGTGTGTGTGTGTGTGGGGTGGGGGAGGGTGGGCTGTGTGTGTGTGGTGCGGGGGAGGGTGGGCTGTGTGTGTGTGGGGGCGGGGGAGGGTGGGCTGTGTGGGGCGGGGGTGGGGGGGAGGGTGTGCTGTGTGTGTGTGGGGCGGGGGAGGGTGGGCTGTGTGTGCGTGGCGGGGGGAGGGTGGGCTGTGTGTGTGTGGGGCGGAGGGAGGGTGGGCTGTGTGTGTGTGTGACTGTGTGTCTGTCTGTGCCTGTGTTTGTGCTTCTCTTGCACCTGATGCATTTATGGTTCTTGTAACCCTCTCTCCCTCCCTCTCTCTCTCTCTCTCTCTCTCTCTCTCTCTCTCTCTCTCTCTCTCTCAATTCAATTCAGTTTCAATTCCAGGGCTTTATTGGCATGGAAAACACATGTTAACATTGCAAAAACAAGTGAAGTAGATAATAAACTATAAATATTTGCAGTAAGCATTACACTCTCAGAAGTTCCAAAAGAATAAAGACATTTCAAGTGTCATATTGTCTATACACAGTGTTGTAACAATGTGCAAATAGTTAAAGTACAAAAGGTAAAATATTGGGTTGTATTTACAATGGTGTTTGTTCTTCACTGGTTTTCTTGTGGCAACAGGTCACAAATCTTGCTGCTTTGATGACACACTGTGGTATTTCACCCAGTAGATATGTGATATCAAAATTGGGTTTGTTTTCTAACTCTTTGTGGATCTGTGTAACCTGAGGGAAATATGTGTCTAATATGGTCATAGATTTGTCAGGAGGTTAGGAAGTGCAGCTCAGTTTCCATCTCATTTTGTGAGTCGTGTGCATATAGCCTGTCTTCTCTTGAGAGCCATGTCTGTCTACGGCGGCCTTTCTCTATAGCAAGGCTATGCTCACTGAGTCTGTACATAGTCAAAACTTTCCTTAAGTTTGGGTCAGTCACTGTGGTCAGGTATTCTGGCAAGGTGTACTCTCTGTTTAGGGCCAAATAACATTCTAGTTTACTCCATTTTTTTGTTAATTCTTTCCAATGTGCCAAGTAATTATCTTTTTGTTTTCTCATGATTTGTTTAGGTCTAATTGTGTTGCTGTTCTAGGGCTCTGTGGGGTCTGTTTGTGTTTGTGAACAGAGCCCCAAGACCAGCTTGCTTAGGGGACTCTTCTCCAGGTTCATCTGTAGGTGATGGCTTTGCAAATTTGCAAATAAATTTGTTGTTTGTGTACATGGAATTTCTAATGTTGTATGTTTTCCCCCAACACCACTTTCCATCAACTTGTATAGCAGACCCTCATGACAAATTGAAATCAACAAAGCATGAGAAGACTTTGCCTCTGTTTTTTGTTGTTTGTTTGTCAAGTAGGGTGTGTAGGGTGAATATGTGGCCTGTTGTCAAGTCATTTGGTAAAATGTACACTTGACCTTTGCTCAGTACATTTTCTTTACTGTGGAAATGAACTCGTCTGCTGTTAATGATAATGCAGAGGATTTTCCCAACGTTGTTGTTGACACATCCCACATCCCATTGGGGTCAAATTTGTCTCCACTTTCGTAGATTGGGGTGATCAGTCCTTGGTTCCAAATATTGAGGAAGATGCCAGAGCTAAGGATGATGTTGAAGAGTTTAAGTATAGCCAATAGGAATTTGTGGTCTGTATATTTTATAATTTCATTGAGGATACCATCAACACCACAGGTTTTTTGGGGTTGGAGGGTTTGGATTTTGTCCTGTAGTTAATTCAATGTAATTGGAGAATCCAGTGGGTTCTGGTAGTCTTTAATAGTCTCTCTCTCTCTCTATATATATATATATGTTTCACATCCTGCCGTTATTGGGAGTCCCATAGGACGGTGCACAATTGACCCAGTGTCGTCCGGGTTTGGCTGGAGTAGGTCGTCATTGTAAATAAGAATTTGTTCTTAACTGACTTGCCTAGTTAAATAAAAGTTAAATTAAAAAAATGTATAATAATACAAATAAATATATATATATATATATATATATATATATATATATCTCCCTCTATCTCTCTCTCTTTCTCTCTCAGCGATGGAATCCCATGGATAACTTCTCGGATCGCTTGTTGCCGAGCGACCGCTGGCAGTGGAGTAACATCACAGGACTGGAACACCAACCCCTTGACAGCTTCTTTCTTCCCTCGACCAACTGGGAGTGGGAGGGGGACTGGTACATTGACGAGAACTTTGGAGGAGAGCCCACAGAGAAAGAAGTGAATGTTCTCTCTCTTTCTGTCTTTCTCTCTTTTCTGTATCTTTCTCTCTCCTCTCTTGCCTCCTCCATTTTATATGTCCCCTCTATCTCTATTCTCTCTCTTTCTCTCTCCTTCTCTCTTTCTCTCTTTCCCTCTCTCTCCTTCTCTCCTCTCTCCTTCTCTCTTTCCCTCTCTCTCCTTCTCTCTCCCTCTCTCTTTCCCTCTCTCTCCTTCTCTCCTCTCTCCTTCTCTCTTTCCCTCTCTCTCCTTCTCTCTCCCTCTCTCTTTCCCTCTCTCTCCTTCTCTCCTCTCTCCTTCTCTCTTTCCCTCTCTCCTTCTCTCTCCCTCTCTCTTTCCCTCTCTCTCCTTCTCTCCTCTCTCCTTCTCTCTTTTCCTCTCTCTCCTTCTCTCTCCCTCTCTCTTTCCCTCTCTCTCCTTCTCTCCTCTCTCCTTCTCTCTTTCCCTCTCTCTCCTTCTCTCCTCTCTCCTTCTCTCTTTCCCTCTCTCTCCTTCTCTCCTCTCTCCTTCTCTCTTTCCCTCTCTCTCCTTCTCTCTCCCTCTCTCTTTCTCTCTTTCCCTCTCTCTCCTTCTCTCTCTTTCTCTCTTTCACTCTCTCTCCTTCTCTCTCCCTCTCTCTTTCCCTCTCTCCTTCTCTCTCCTTCTCTCTCTATCCCTCTCTCTTTTCCTCTCTCTCCTTCTCTCTCCCTCTCTCTTTTCCTCTCTCTCCTTCTCTCTCCCTCTCTCTTTCCCTCTCTCTCCTTCTCTCCTCTCTCCTTCTCTCTTTCCCTCTCTCTCCTTCTCTCTCCCTCTCTCTTTCTCTCTTTCCCTCTCTCTCCTTCTCTCTCCCTCTCTCTTTCTCTCTTTCACTCTCTCTCCTTCTCTCTCCCTCTCTCTTTCCCTCTCTCCTTCTCTCTCATTCTCTCTCTCTCCCTCTCTCTTTCTCTCTATTCTCTCCCTCTCTCTTTCTCTCTTTTCCTCTCTCTTCTTCTCTCTCCCTCTCTCTTTCCCTCTCTCCTTCTCTCTCCTTCTCTCTCTCTCCCTCTCTCTTTCCCTCTCTCTCCTTCTCTCTCCTCCCCTCCCTCTCCTCTCTCTAATTCTCTCTCTCCCTCTCTCTCCTTCTCTCTCTCCCTCTCTCCTTCTCTCTCTCCCTCTCTCTGTCTTTCTTCCCTCCCTCTCTGTCATTGTCTTACCCCTCACGTACAGTGATCTCCAACAGGAGACTAGCTAGGTTTCCATCCAATTGGTGACAGATTTTCATTCCAATACTCTAAAATCTGCATAAAACAATATGCCCATTTTCCCACCAGAGATGTTTCCATCAAACTGACTTTTTGCAGATGAAATGATGTGCATGATGATGTAGTGCACATAAAACAACTTTTTACATTAATTTCCCATGTACCATCATTCATTTCCCATGTACCATCACATTTTCAAATGTACTGATGGTTTTGTCACAAAAACTGTTGCATTGTATAGAAAATGTGTCCACTCTGGTCTTGGCACTTGTGCTCTAGCCAACAGCTGGCTGATACAGTGGGTAGACTACCGACAGTATGAGATTATTATTCATTAGAGTGATCATCATGTCACCAGAATAAGAACCTCCATATGTATTGGAAAGGAGCATCATGCTCATCACCGTGCACTTTCACCACCCTGTGAAGTTCATCATAACTTATTTCATCTGTAGCCTAATAAACTGCATGCTTCCCCGAGTCATAGTGGGAGGGCCACACAACATATCATCGGTATCATGGTTATTTTCACTGCTATTTCTCGCATAATTCATTTTACAGACAAAAAGATCCCACCATGTCGAAAGAACAAATTGTCTGTCGGCATTTATAAAATTGTACCACTAGGGTAGCCTAGTGGTTAGAGCGTTGGACTAGTAACCGAAAGGTTGCAAGTTCGAATCCCCGAGCTGACCAGGTACAAATCTGTCGTTCTACCCCTGAACAGGCAGTTAACCCACTGTTCCTAGGCTGTCATTGAAAATAAGAATTTGTTCTTAACTGACTTGCCTAGTAAAATTTTAAAAAATTAAAGAAATTCATGTTTCCATCAGCCCCGTCTGGACTTTTTCCATGCGTCAGGTAATTCATCTGCATGAAATGTTAGGATGGAGTGTACTTAGTGACACATTTGTTGTTGTTTTGGCTCTGTACTCCAACACTTTTGATTTGAAATGATACAATGACTACAAGGTTAAGATGCAGACTGGCAGATTTAATTTGAGGGTATTCTCATCCATATCGGGTGATTACAGCACTGTTTGTACCCAGTCCCCCCGTTTTAGGGGAACAAAGGTATTGGGACAAATTCACTTGTGTGAATGAATGTAGTGAAAAGTGAAGTATTTGGTCCCATATTGATAGTGCCCAATGACTACATCAAGCTTGTAACTTTACACATTGTTGGATGCATCTGCTGTTTGTTCTGGTTGTGTTTCAGATGATTTTGTTCCCAGTAGAAATTAATGGTAAATAATGTATTGTGTCATTATGGAGTCCCTTTTATTGTAGATAAGAATAGAATATATTTCTAAACACTTCTACATTAATGTGGATGCTACGGTGATTACAGATAATCCTGAATGAATCTTGAATAATGATGAGTGATAAAGTTACAGAGGGTCAAATATTATACACCCAAGACATGCTAACCTCTCACCATTACCAATATCAGGGGAGGTTAGCAAAAACATAACTTTCTACTACTTTAATACACATATAAGTGAATTTGACACAGGACTTTTGGTTTCCTAAAATGGATGGACTATTTACAAAAAGTAATTTCTAAACGGTTCACCCGATAATGATGAAAATACCCTCAAATTAAAAAAGCTGTCAGTCTGCACTTTAACCTCATAGCCATTGTATCATTTCAAATCCAAAGTGCTGGAGTACAAAGCCAAAACAACAACGTGTCAGTGTCCTAAATACCGTTGGAACTCACTATACATGCTGATTCATGTGTGAATGGGTCTGTCTGTGTGTCTGCAGGGTTGGACCTATGCCATAGACTTCCCTGCCACCTACACCAAAGACAAGAAGTGGAACTCATGTGTCCGTCGCAGGCGATGGATCCGCTACAGGAGGTACAAGGCCACAGACACCTGGGCCAAGGTGTGTATTTGGATAAATATAATCACCTGCCACAACCAGGATGTAACTGTGTACCTCTGCAGTGTACAGGCTTGTATTGTACTCATCATGTACCGTAGTTTACAGTGTGTGTGTGTGTGTGTGTGTGTGTGTGTGTGTGTGTTGACCTGTCTCTCTCTCTCTGTTACCAGATCCCATCAGAGGGTCACAGTGGTCCCCTTCCAGACCCCTTTAATGACATCAGCTGTGGAGGCTGGGAGATCAGTGAGGAGCCCAGGGGGAGGTTGTCACTGTGGGCCGTCTCTCTACAGGGCAAGGTAACACACACACTAAAACATACACACACATTAACACATACACACACACAAACACACACAAACACACACACACACACACTAACACACAGACACACACAGCTCAGAGGGGGAGGTCATATCTTCAGAGATCACAAAACACTGCCAGGTTGTACACAACTCTAATATATTCCTAAGTCATTTGATTGATTGATTGTTTGATCTGGGTCATTAGGTGTGGTTTCGTGAGGGTATCCACCACCACAGCCCAGAGGGGGATGGCTGGGAGGAGGTGTCTCTGCCTGGGGAGGTGGTGCAGATCAGCTGTGGTCCAGGGGACCTTGTCTGGGCCGTGCTCTGGGAGGGACAACTCATCGTCAGGGAGGGCATCACCAGAGACTGCCCACGAGGTGACTGGTTGACAGAGGAAGTGTGTGTATCCGTGGATGCATATGTTAGAGAGACACAGAGAGACAGAATGCTTGTGTCTGTTTGTGTGTGTGTGTAATGGAGAGAGAGAGAGACAAAGCGAGAGACAAAGAGAGAGAGGGAGAGAGATAAAGAGAGAGACAGAGAGAGCGAGCGAAAAGGAGAGAGCTAAAGAAAGAGAGAGATAGAGAGATGAAGAGAAAGAGTCTGATGGTCTCATGGCCCCATTACCCCTCTTCTCTCTCCGCCAGGCTCCTCCTGGGTAGTGGTGGACTCTCCCAACCCAGAGGCCGGGGCCATCCACGTAGCTGTGGGGGACAACGTAGTCTGGGCTGTCACCAAGGACAACAAGGTAAGATAACTGAACACTAATTTATATGCTTCATTATTGGACATAATCATACTAATAGATTTCATTTAAATAGCACTTTTCATTACATGAAGAATCTCAAAGACGCTTAAAAAATGAAACAAAAAACTGAATTTGAATTTATTGATGATAGTTATTGTGGAGCTGGACAATGATGAACATGAGCTAAAGGAAGAATTCAGGCAAAAAACACAAATGTCATTTTAATTCCACCACATGTCAACCTCTGGTTATGAATCATTCAGTCATGACTGTTTCCCTGATGATCTTCTGTCGGTACCTGTTAGGTATGGTACAGACGTGGCATCAACTCCTATAACCCCCGTGGTTCAGGCTGGATCGGGATGATCGGGGAGATGGTCATGATCAACGTGGGTCTCAACGACCAGGTAAGGAGCCATGACTTAACTATTTCCTCTGCTTATTCAACTAATTATAACGTTCCCTTAGACTCTCATAGCCAAGCCTTATGGCATGGGCGTAAAATCATAAACTGTACATTCATTCATGAAGAAATGATTCATAATGATTAAAAGGCAGTTTAGTAATGGAGAACAAACACAGTGTCATGTTAGTTTCTTGTCTGGCTCTCGCCTCATGTGTTCTGTCCCATCCAGGTGTGGGGTATCAGCTGTGAGGACCGAGCAGTGTATTTCCGTCAGGGTGTGACCTCCAGTGAGTTGAGTGGTAAAGCCTGGAAGGCTGTCAACATACCCCGAGACGGAGACATCAGGTCCCACTCCTCCGCCAGCAGTAGCAGTCTGCACAGGTGGGCTGGGGACATGAACACACACATAAACACACACACATTGTTTTCACTGCTTGGGCAACCTCGGCTACATAAAGCGATTTGCTAAGCTGTCTGCCAGCTGGGTGCTCTGTGTAATACTATCTCTCTCTCATCATTTTCTCTCTCTCTCTCTCTCTCTCTCTCTCTCTCTCTGTCTGTCTGTCTGTCTGTCTGTCTGTCTGTCTGTCTGTCTGTCTGTCTGTCTGTCGTCCGTCCGTCCGTCCGTCCGTCCGTCCGTCCGTCCGTCCGTCCCTCCCTCCCTCCCTCCCCCCCCTCCCTCCCTCCCTCCCTCTCTGTCCGTCTGTCCGTCTCTCTCTCTATCTCTCTCTCTCTCTCTCTCAGTGCTGGTTGTTTCTTCAGTGGAGAGGTGCGAGCACAGTCTGTGATGAGTGAAGACTCAGACACAAAGAACGGTCCACAGAGGGCAGTCCTAGAAGTAGGGGCCTGTCCCTCCTCCCCTCCCCCGATCCCCCTCCCGTTGACCCCGACGTCCCCAAACCACGCATACCCAAGGTCACCAGCAACAGCTTCATCTCCGAGATGCTCTCTGACCGCAAGGTCAAACGGGAGGGGGCCACCACTGCCGTCACCGCCGGTCCCTCTATCCCAGAAGAGGAGGCCTCTCTTCGGGAAGCAGATGCCAAGTCTCCCCCTCTGGCCCTGGTTCTGTCCCCCAGCCTGTCTGGAGGGCCTGGGGACCCCCAATGGAGTAACGTGGACCTAGAAGAGACCCAGACTCACCTGGCTGTGGGGCCTGCTGGGGTGAGAGGGGACGCGGCTGACACCTGTAGCCTGTCCTCTGTGGCCACCTACACCCTGTGTCAGGAGGAGCCGTATGGGGCGGATGAACATCCACTCTGGGCATGGGTCAGTGGAGGAGGCTGTGGTGTGGACTGTCACTCCCAGCTCAACTGGTTCAACTCTTCCACAGGTGAGACACATACTGTAGATATTGTATCGCCCTGAAATTCTATTTCTCCTGCATATCAAAAAAAGCCTAGCAATTTACTAAACTCCAGCTCCAATTACACCAGAATACACCCTTCTGGCTGATGGAACAGTGTCCCTGTGCTTGTTATTGTTGTTGTTGAGCAACTGGAGTGTTTCCTCACATGTTGTTGATAAAGATTTTGATCTTTGTCTATTTGTCTCTCCCAGCCCTGTCATCTTCAGTCCAGTCCATGAGTCTGTCCATCAGTCCAGCCCAGACAGCTGCCTGGCGGAAACAGATCTTTGAGCAGCTCAGCGAACGCTCCAAGAGAGAGATGGACAACTTTAAACACTACGAACAGGCCATAGAACAGGTTGAACGTTGAACATCCTTATCCTTGCTTTTTCTGGTTGCCATGATGAAATGAGTTTGTTTATGACTTGTCCTTGTTGTATAGAGGCTCATTAGTCTCCCTCCCTTGTCACCTCCTTCTCTCCCTCCCTCCCCCCTCCGTCCCCTCCTTCTCTCCCTCCCTCCCCCTCCGTCCCCTCCTTCTCTCCCTCCCTCCCCCTCCGCCCCCCTCCTTCTCTCCCTCCCTCCCCCTCCGTCCCCTCCTTCTCTCCCTCCCTCCCCCTCCGTCCCCTCCTTCTCTCCCTCCCTCCCCCTCAGTCCCAGTCTGTGTGGGTGAAGAAAGGGACCATGCAGTGGTGGAGGGACTGGAAGCCCCATAAGTGGGTGGACGTGAGATTTGCCCTGGAGCAGTTCTCAGGACCAGAGGGAAACCAGGATGGCATTCTCTTCCTCTACTACAACTTCAACGAGGAGAAGAAGGTGAGGGGAGGGCCACAGTGTGTGTGTGTATTTTGGGTGATCTGTAATAGTTATTTATTCATCATGTTTCTCCCCTCCTCCTCTCCTCCCTATATCCAGTACCTGCATGCGTTCATCAACGAGGTGACTATCTTGGTGCCGGTGCTGAATGACTCCAAACACACGTTTGCCGTCTACACAGCAGAGAGGACAAAACAGAGGTGGCCTATCAGACTGGCTGCTGCCACCGAGCTGGAGATGCACGACTGGGTAGGTTATATGATCACTGTCTTACACCTGAACCAGACACACAGTACAAGTTCTCAATTTTCACAGAATATCATATGTTTATTCATAAGGAAATGTCATGCTAAATAAAGGATGGTGAAAGGGTTATTCCACGTTTAGTAAAGCATCAGATGTAAGGATCTTTTATATGACCCTATGTAGCATGACTTTGCCTCTATGTAGGGCTTATGAAGACTCTCTGCATGCTATCCTTTATAAGTTGTAGTCTGGGAATGTTTTGACTGTCTCTCTGTACCCCCAGCTGGCCCTGCTGAGTGTGTCGTGCTGTGACTCCCGGGGGATCCAGGGTCCCCCCTCTAAACAGGCCCTCTGGTCAGTCACCTGTAAAGGAGACGTCTTCGTCTGTGAGCCTTCACCTAGCCTGGAGGCCTGTCCCTACCCCACACCCTGCGACCAGATGTAAGACACCTCCTCTGGGCTGTTATCGATGCTTTATAAAGGCTTGGTAAAAACGATATGATGGATTTATTATTTGTAGATAAATAGATATTAGATTAATCAGATGTATGCACTTAACAACTGAATAGTCTTGACTGTCTGAATATATTTGACTGTCTGAATATCTTTGCCTGTCTGAATAGTCATGACTGTCTGAATATCTTTGACTGTCTGAATATCTTTGACTGTCTGAATATCTTTGACTGTCTGAATAGCCTTGACTGTCTGAATATCTTTGACTGTCTGAATAGTCATGACTGTCTGAATATCTTTGACTGTCTGAATATCTTTGACTGTCTGAATAGTCATGACTGTCTGAATATATTTGACTGTCTGAATATCTTTGACTGTCTGAATAATCTTGACTCCGGTAAGGCGAGGGGGGGCGGTCTGTGTGTATTTGTAAACAACATCTGGTGCATGAAATCTAAGGAGGTCTCTAGATTTTGCTCGCTTGAAGTTGAGTATTTTGTGATAAATTGCAGGCCACACTACTTGCCTAGAGAGTTTTCAGCTATACTTTTCGTGGCTGTTTATTTACCACCACAGACAGATGCTGGCACTAAGACTGCACTCAGTCAGCTGTCTAAGGAAATAAGCAAACAGGAAACCACTCACCCAGAGGCGGCGCTCCTAGTGGCTGGAGACTTTAACGCAGGGAAACTTAAATCAGTTCTACCAAATTTCTATCAACATGTTAAATGTGCAACCACAGGGGAAACAATTCTAGAACACCTGTACTCCACACACAGAGACGCGTACAAAGCTCTCCCTCGCCCTCCATTTGGTAAATCCGACCACAACTCTATCCTCCTGATTCCTGCTTACAAGCAAAAATTAAAGCAGGAAGCCCCAGTGACTCGGTCTATAAAAAAGTGGTCAGATGAAGCAGATGCTAAACTACAGGACTGTTTTGCTATCACAGACTGGAACATGTTCCGGGATTCTTCCGATGGCATTGAGGAGTACACCACATCATTCACTGGCTTTATCAATAAGTGCATTGAGGACGTCGTCCCCACAGTGAGTGTACGTACATACCCCAACCAGAAGCCAGGGATTACAGGCAACATTCTCACTGAGCTAAAGGGTAGAGCTGCTGCTTTCAAGGTGCGGGACTCTAACCCGGAAGCTTACAAGAAATCCTGCTATGCCCTGCGACGAACCATCATACAAGAAAAGCGTCAATACAGGGCTAAGATTGAATCATACTACACCGGCTCTGACGCTTGTCTTATGTGGCAGGGCTTGCAAACTATTACAGACTACAAAGGGAAGCACAGCCGCGAGCTGCCCAGTGACACGAGCCTACCAGACGAGCTAAATCACTTCTATGCTCGCTTCGAGGCTAGCAACACTGAGGCATGCATGAGAGCATCAGCTGTTCCAGACGACGGTGTGATCACATTCTCCATAGCCGACGTGAGTAAGACCTTTAAACAGGTCAACATACACAAGGCTGCGGGGCCAGATGGATTACCAGGACGTGTGCTCCGGGCATGTGCTGCCCAACTGGCAGGTGTCTTCACTGACATTTTCAACATGTCCCTGATTGAGTCTGTAATACCAACATGTTTCAAGCAGACCACCATAGTCCCTGTGCCCAAGAACACGAAGGCAACCTGCCTAAATGACTATAGACCCGTAGCACTCACGTCCATAGCCATGAAGTGCTTTGAAAGGCTGGTAATGGTTCACATCAACACCATTATCCCAGAAATCCTAGACCCACTCCAATTTGCATACCGCCCAAACAGATCCACAAATGGCTACCCAGACTATTTGCATTGTGTGCCCCCCCAACCCCTCTTTTACGCTGCTGCTACTCTCTGTTTATCATATATGAATAGTCACTTTAACTATACATTCATGTACATACTACCTCAATTGGGCTGACCAACCAGTGCTCCCGCACATTGGCTAACCGGGCTATCTGCATTGTGTCCCGCCACCCACCACCCGCCAACCCCTCTTTTACGCTACTGCTACTCTCTGTTCATCATATATGCATAATCACTTTAACCATATCTACATGTACGTACATACTACCTCAATCAGCCTGACTAACCGGTGTCTGTATGTAGCCTCGCTACTTTTATAGCCCCGCTACTGTATATAGCCTGTCTTTTTACTGTTGTTTTATTTCTCTACCTACCTATTGTTCGCCTAATACCTTTTTTGCACTATTGGTCAGAGCCTGTAAGTAAGCAGTTCACTGTAATACACCTGTTGTATTCGATGCACGTGACAAATAAACTTTGATTTGATTTGACTGTCTGAATAGCCTTGACTGTCTGAATAGCCTTTCATTTAAAATGTTATACTTTTCCTTACTTTGTCTTCAACCCCACGTTGTGTGTCTGCAGGTTCTGGCATCAGGTGGGGGGCCACCTGCGTCTGGTGGAGTGTAACAGTCTGGGGGTGGTGTGGGGGGTTGGCTACGACCACACTGTCTGGGTCTACACTGGCGGCTATGGAGGGGGATTCTTGCAGGGTAAACACACTAAATATACACTAAACATAAACCTACTGGACTGTACTTAAAGCATATGTAACAGTATAGCTGCTGTCCCTCTTCTCGCCCCTACCTGGGCTCGAACCAGGGACCCTCTACACACATCAACAACAGCCACCCTCGAATCATCATGCCACAAAAGCCACGGCCCTTGCAGAGCAAGGGGAACAACTACTTCAAAGTCTCAGAGCGAGTGATGTCACCGATTGAAACGCTATTAGCGCGCACCACCAACTAGCCATTTCACATCAGTTACACTCACCCCCCTTTTGACCTCGTTTTCCGCAGCAACCAGTGATCCGGGTCAACAGCATCAATGTGAAAGTATAGCTTCCGTCCCTCGCCCCGAACCAGGGACCCTCTGAACACATCAACCACAGTCACTCACGAAGCATCGTTACCCATCGCGCCACAAAAGCCACGGCCCTTGCAGAGCAAGGGAAACCACTACTTCAAGGTCTTTGAGCGAGTGACGTCACCGATTGAAACGCTATTAGCGCGCACCACCGCTAACTAGCTAGCCATTTCACATCGGTTACATATACGCTAAACATAAACCTACTGGCCTTGACTTAAAGCATACGCTTAAACATAAACCTACTGGACTGGACTTAAACCATACGCTAAACATAAACCTACTGGACTGGACTTAACCTCTCTGGTACAAGTGGGACGGTAGCGTCCCACCTCGACAACAGCCAGTGAAATTGCAGTGCGCCAAATTCAAAACAACAGAAATCCCATAATTAAAATTTCTCGAACATACAAGTATTATACACCATTTTAAAAATAAACGTCTTGTAAATCCAACCACAGTGTCCAATTTCAAAAAGTCTTTACTGCGAAAGTACACCATGTGATTATGGTAGGTCAGCTCCTAGTCACAGAAAACCATACAGCCATTTTCCAGCCAGGACTCCAAAAGTCAGAAATAGCGATTAAATTCATCACTAACCTTTTATGATCTTCATCAGATGGCACTCCCAGGACTCCATGTTAGACAATAAATGTGTGTTTTGTTCAATAAAGTTCTTCTTTATGTCCAAAAACCTCATTTGAAATTGGCGCGTTATGTTCAGAAATGCATTGTCTCAAACAAACATTCTGTGAAAGTGCAGAGAGCCACATCAAATCACAGAAATATTCATCATAAACATTGATCTAAGATACAAGTGTTTAACATACGATTAAAGATAAACTTCTCCTTAACTTCTTGCGTCGAGCCATCCCGGATCCGGTATCGTGACTACAGCCTCAAGCTCATTACCATAACGCAACGTTAACTATTCATGAAAATCGCAAATGAAATTAAATGAATCTATTTGCTCTCAAGCTTAGCCTTTTGTTAACAACACTGTCATCTCAGATTTTCAAAATATGCTTCTCAACCATTGCAAAACAAGCATTTGTGTAACAGTATTGATAGCTAGCGTAGCATTTAGCGTAGCATTTAGCGTTAGCATTCAGCAGGCAACATTTTCACAAAAAACAGAAAAGCATTCAAATAAAATCATTTACCTTTGAAGAACTTCGGATGTTTTCAATGAGGAGACTCTCAGATAGCAAATGTTCAGTTTTTCCTGAAAGATTATTTGTTTAGGACAAATCGCTCCGTTTTCTGCGTCACGTTTAGCTACGAAAAAAACCTGTATCCAGGATTGTGTAAATCTATCCGCAAGCTCATTAGCATAACACAACGTTAACTATTCATGAAAATCGCAAATGAAATGAAATTAATCTATTTGCTCTCAAGCTTAGCCTTTTGTTAACAACACTGTCATCTCAGATTTTCTAAAATATGCTTCTCAAGCATAGCAAACTAGCATTTGTGTAACAGTACTGATAGCTAGCGTAGCATTTAGCATTAGCATCAGCAGGAAACATTTTCACAAAAACCAGCAAAAACATTAAAATAAATTATTTACCTTTGAAGAACTTCGGATGTTTTCAATGAGGAGACTCAGTTAGATAGCAAATGTTCAGTTTTTCCTGAAATATTTTTTTGTGCAGGAGAAATCGGTCCGTTTGGTGCGTCACGTTTGGCTACCAAAAAAAACAAAAATTCAGTTATCCAAACGCCGAACTTTTTTCCAAATTAACTCCATAATATCGACTGAAACATGGCAAACGTGGTTTAGAACCAATCCTCAAGGTGTTTTTCACATATCTCTTCTATGATGTATCGTTCCTGGAAGTGTGCTTCTCCCGCTGTATCGCGTGGTAAAATGATTGCCACTGGGAATTACGCACCAACTTAGACAAAGGACACCGGACGGACCCCTGGCAAATGTAGTCTCTTATGGCCAATCTTCCAATGATATGCCTACAAATACGTCACAATGCTGCAGACATCTTGGATGAACGGCAGAGAGCATAAGCTCGTTCACAGCACATTCATAGTCATATAAGGAGACGATAGTAAAACAGAGCTTCAGAAATTCAGCTCATTTCCTGTTTGAGGTTACATCTTGGTTTCGCCTGTAGCATCATTTCTGGGGCACTCACAGATAATATCTTTGCAGTTTTGAAAACGTCAGAGTGTTTTCTTTCCAAAGCTGCCAATTACATGCATAGTCGAGCATCTTTTCGTGACAAAACATTGCGCTTAAAACGGGAACGTTTTTTTTATCCAATAATGACATAGCGCCCCCATAAGTTGAAGAGGTTAATGCAAACGCTGTGTCAGATTTCAAAAAGGCTTTACGGCAAAAGCACACCATGCGATTATGTTAGGTCAGCGCCTAGCCACAGAAAACCATACAGCCATTTTTCAGCCAAGGAGAGGTGTCACAAAAGTCAGAAATAGCATTAAAATGAATCACTTACCTTTGATGATCTTCATCTGATGGCACTTCCAGGTCTCCATGTTAGACAACAAATGTTTGTTTTGTTCGATAAAGTTCGTTTTTATGTCCAAATACCTCCTTTTTGTTCACGCGTTTAGTCCAGTAATCCAAATGCACAAGGCGCAGGCACGAAGTCCAGACGAAAAGTCAAAAACATTCCATTACAGTTTGTAGAAACATGTCAAACGATGTATAGAATCAATCTTTAGGATGTTTTTATCATAAATCTTCAATAATATTCCAACTGGACAATTCCTCTGTCTTTAGAAATGAAAAGGAACGGAGCTTGCTCTCACGGCTGCGCGTGTGACTAAACTAAAGGCTTTCAGCCAGACCACTGGTTCAAACAGCACTTATTCGCTCCTCTTTCCTAGTAGAAGCCTGAAACAACGTTCTAAAGACTGTTGACATCTAGCGGAAGCCTTAGGAAGTGCAATCTGACACCATAGACACAGTATATTGGATAGGCAATCACTTGAAAAACTACAAACCTCTGATTTCCCACTTCGTGGTTGGATTTGTCTCAGGTTTTTGCCTGCCATATGAGTTCTGTTGTACTCATAGACATCATTCAAACAGTTTTAGAAACTTCAGAGTATTTTCTATCCAAATCCACTAATACTATGCATATCCTAGCCTAAGCCTAGCTTAAAGCATACGCTAAACATAAACCTACTGGACTGGACTTAAAGCATACGCTAAACATAAACCTACTGGACTGGACTTAAAGCATACACTAAACATAAACCTACTGGACTGGACTTAAAGCATACGCTAAACATACACCTACTGGACTGGATTTAAAGCATACACTAAACATACACCTACTGGACTGGATTTAAAGCATACGCTAAACATAAACCTACTGGACTGGACTTAAAGCATACTCTAAACATACACCTACTGGACTGGATTTAAAGCATACACTAAACATACACCTACTGGACTGGACTTAAAGCATACGCTAAACATAAACCTACTGGACTGGACTTAAAGCATACGCTAAACATAAACCTACTGGACTGGACTTAAAGCATACGCTAAACATAAACCTACTGGACTGGACTTAAAGCATACGCTAAACATAAACCTACTGGACTGGACTTAAAGCATACGCTAAACATACACCTACTGGACTGGACTTAAAGCATACGCTAAACATAAACCTACTGGACTGGACTTAAAGCATACGCTAAACATAAACCTACTGGACTGGACTTAAAGCATACGCTAAACATAAACCTACTGGACTGGACTTAAAGCATACGCTAAACATAAACCAAGTACTGTATAGCCACTAATAGGGAAACCAAACCGGGCATGTTGCAATATTTTTTTCTCAAACTGCTCACGTTGCCGAACACTAAAATAGAACTTGGTTCTATTTGAGAAGCTTGATGCGCTGCAAGTCCTGCCTCTCCCATCTACGAGCATACAACCCCCCTATGGGTGATTGACAAGTGAACGAGGAGAGATTAATCAAAGAAACGAACCTAACTGGCCCCTAGGTTTCCCTTTTTATCTGTGGATTAATTGTTGGAGTAGAGAAACACACCATTTTCTATGACTCCGGGTAAAAATTCTACAAAGATCCAGATAAAACAGAACCATATGCATTTCAGGTAAAATAACAACCCAATGTTTATCTCCCAGCACAAATTAGCTAGCAACAGCAAGCTAGCTAAATGTCCATGAATGTTTCATACAATAGCTTTCAAGGGTTTTTCTTTATTTTTACTGTTTTCTACATTGTAGAATAATAGTGAAGACATCAAATGATGAAATGACACATATGGAATCATGTAGTGACCAAAAAGTCTTAAACTAATCAAAATATATTTTAAATAGCCATATAATTTCTTTGATGACAGCTTTGCACACTCTTGACATTATCTCAACCAGCTTCATGAGGAATGATTTATCCAACATTCTTGAAGGAGTTGAGCACTTGTTGGTTGCATTTCCTTCACTCTTCGGTCCAACTCATCCCAAACTCTTTCAATTGTGTTGAGGTTGGGTGATTGTGGAGGCCAGGTCATCTGATGCAGCACTCCATCACTCTCCTTCTTGGTCAAATAGCCCATACACAGCCTGGAGGTGTACAGTATGTTGGGTCATTGTCCAGTTGAAAAACAAATGATAGTCCCACTAAGCGCAAACCCGATGGGATGGTGTATCACTGCAGAATGCTGTGGTAGACATGCTGGTTAAGTGTGCCTTGAATTCTAAATAAATCACTGACAGTGTCACCACAAAGCATCCCCATGCCATTACACCTCCTCCTCCATGCTTCACGGTGGGAACCACACATGCAGAGATTATCCATTCACCTATTCTGTGTCTCACAAAGACACAGTGGTTGGAACCAAACTCCAGACCAAAGGACAGATTTCCATCGGTCTAATGTTATTGCTCGTGTTTCTTGACCCAAGACAGTCTCTTCTTCTTACTGGTGTCCTTTAATAGTGGTTTCTTTGCAGCAATTCAACCATGAAGGCCGGATTCACGCAGTCTCCTCTGAACAGTTGATGTTGAGATGTGTCTGTTACTTGAACTTGGTGAAGCATTTATTTGGGCTGTGATTTCTGAGGTGCAGTTAAATCTAATGAACTTATCCTCTGCAGCAGTGGTAACTCTGGGTCTTCCTTTCCTGTGGTGGTCCTCATGAGAGCCAGTTTCATCATAGCGCTTGATGGTTTTTGTGACTGCACGTGAAGAAACTTTCAAAGTTCTTGATATGTTCCATATTGACTGACCTTCATGTCTTAAAGTAATGATGGACTGTCATTTCTCTTTGCTTATTTGAGCTGTTCTTGCCATAATATGGACTTGGTCTTTTGCCAAATAGGGCTATCTTCTGTATACCAACCCCTACCTTATCACAACATAACTGATTGGCTCAAACACATTAAGAAGGAAAGAAATTCCACAAATTAACTTTTAACAAGGCACAGCTGTTAATTTAAATGTATTCCAGGTGACTACCTCATGAATCTGGTTGAGAGAATGCCAAGAGTGTGCAAAGCTGTCATCAAGGCAAAGGGTGGCTACTTTGAAGAATCTCAAACATAAAATATATTTTGATTTGTTTGACTTTTTTGGTCACTACATGATTCCATATTTATTATTTCATAGTTTTGATGTCTTCACTATTATTCTAAAATGTAGAAAATAGTCAAATTAAAGAAACATCTTTGACTGAGTAGGTGTGTCCAAACTTTTGACTGGTACTGTAAGTGTTTCGACCTGTCCCCAAAGTAATATAGTTGTTTCAGAGTTGGTTTTGGTATTTTAACCTGTGTGTCATGATCGCGTCTAGCGTGGATAGACAAAATCAACAGGCTCATGTCCGGGGACAGTTTGGTTAGTGTGTAAGGGTATGTTTCAACAGGCCTGGAGCCAGTTTGGTCAGGGTGTAATGGTATGTTTCAACAGTCGTACACCCGGGACCAGTTTGGTTAGGGTGTAAGGGTATGTTTCAACAGGCGTACGCCAGGGGCCAGTTAGGTTAGGGTGTAAGGGTATGTTTCAACAGGCGTACGCCAGGGGCCAGTTAGGTTAGGGTGTAAGGGTATGTTTCAACAGTCGTACACCCGGGGCCAGTTTGGTCAGGGTGTAAGGGTATGTTTCAACAGGCGTACGCCAGGGGCCAGTTAGGTTAGGGTGTAAGGGTATGTTTCAACAGGCGCACGCTCGGGACCAGTTTGGTTAGGGTGTAAGGGTATTTTTCATGGCTGTTTTGTCTCAGCTCATGACTATAACCCCTCTCTTGTTTTTGTTAGGTCTGGCCAGCAGCACAGATAACATCTACACCCAGACAGATGTGAAGTGTGTCTACATTTATGAGAACCAGAGGTGGAACCCAGTCACAGGATATACCAACAGAGGCCTCCCAACAGACCGTTACATGTGGAGTGATGCAACAGGACTGCAGGAGTGTACCAAGGCCAACACCAAGCCTCCATCCCCTCATTGGACATGGGTGGGTACCAGTAACCGGACAAAACATTTCAATTTCACCCCAGGACAATATAACTTTTGAACCTGAACTAAATATGCACAGAGTGCCATTAGATGACTAAAATAGTCCTACAAAGTTTGTTCCGCTAACTGCTCTGTCTCTATCAGGTGGCAGACTGGACCATTGACTACGGTATCTCTGGAGGAACAGACAGAGAGGGTTGGCAATATGCAGCTGATTTCCCAACGTGAGTGTATCTAACCTTCCCCAATACATATTCATTGGTCTATCTATCACATATCAAGCTGAATCTTTTCCCTGCATAAAAGTAGCCATGATATGTGTTTGTTTCTGTCACTATAATGTATTTTATCTCCCTCCCTCTGTATGTACTCTTCCAGGTCGTATCATGGCCACAAGACCTTGAAGGACTTTGTCCGTCGTAGGCGATGGGCCAGGTACTGTATGTTACCACACAACAATCGCCCTTTTCCCTCATCACTATTTGTTTAGTAAGCACACTATGGTCTGTCCTCAGTCTGCCCACTGTGTTTAAACAAGCCTGGGTTTTTATTTTTTTATTTTTTATTTTTTATTTCACCTTTATTTAACCAGGTAGGCTAGTTGAGAACAAGTTCTCATTTGCAACTGCGACCTGGCCAAGATAAAGCATAGCAGTGTGAACAGACAACACAGAGTTACACATGGAGTAAACAATTAACAAGTCAATAACACAGTAGAAAAAAAAATGAAAAAAAATTGGGCAGTCTATATACAATGTGTGCAAAAGGCATGAGGAGGTAGGCGAATAATACAATTTTGCAGATTAACACTGGAGTGATAAATGATCAGATGGTCATGTACAGGTAGAGATATTGGTGTGCAAAAGAGCAGAAAAGTACATTTAAAAAAAATAAAAAATAAACAGTATAAAAACAGTATGGGAATGAGGTAGGTGAAAATGGGTGGGCTATTTACCAATAGACTATGTACAGCTGCAGCGATCGGTTAGCTGCTCGGATAGCTGATGTTTGAAGTTGGTGAGGGAGATAAAAGTCTCCAACTTCAGCGATTTTTGCAGTTCGTTCCAGTCACAGGCAGCAGAGTACTGGAACGAAAGGCGGCCAAATGAGGTGTTGGCTTTAGGGATGATCAGTGAGATACACCTGCTGGAGCGCGTGCTACGGATGGGTGTTGCCATCGTGACCAGTGAACTGAGATGAGGCGGAGCTTTACCTAGCATGGACTTGTAGATGACCTGGAGCCAGTGGGTCTGGCGACGAATATGTAGCGAGGGCCAGCCGACTAGAGCATACAAGTCGCAGTGGTGGGTGGTATAAGGTGCTTTGGTGACAAAACGGATGGCACTGTGATAGACTGCATCAGTTTGCTGAGTAGAGTGTTGGAAGCCATTTTGTAGATGACATCGCCGAAGTCGAGGATCGGTAGGATAGTCAGTTTTACTAGGGTAAGCTTGGCGGCGTGGGTGAAGGAGGCTTTGTTGCGGAATAGAAAGCCGACTCTTGATTTGATTTTCGATTGGAGATGTTTGATGTGAGTCTGGAAGGAGAGTTTGCAGTCTAGCCAGACACCTAGGTACTTATAGATGTCCACATATTCAAGGTCGGAACCATCCAGGGTGGTGATGCTAGTCGGGCATGCGGGTGCAGGCAGCGATCGGTTGAAAAGCATGCATTTGGTTTTACTCGCGTTTAAGAGCAGTTGGAGGCCACGGAAGGAGTGCTGTATGGCATTGAAGCTCGTTTGGAGGTTAGATAGCACAGTGTCCAATGACGGGCCGAAAGTATATAGAATGGTGTCGTCTGCGTAGAGGTGGATCAGGGAATCGCCCGCAGCAAGAGCAACATCATTGATATATACAGAGAAAGAGTCGGCCCGAGAATTGAACCCTGTGGCACCCCCATAGAGACTGCCAGAGGACCGGACAGCATGCCCTCCGATTTGACACACTGAACTCTGTCTGCAAAGTAATTGGTGAACCAGGCAAGGCAGTCATCCGAGAAACCGAGGCTATTGAGTCTGCCGATAAGAATATGGTGATTGACAGAGTCGAAAGCCTTGGCGAGGTCGATGAAGACGGCTGCACAGTACTGTCTTTTATCGATGGCGGTTATGATATCGTTTAGTACCTTGAGCGTGGCTGAGGTGCACCCGTGACCGGCTCGGAAACCAGATTGCACAGCGGAGAAGGTACGGTGGGATTCGAGATGATCAGTGACCTGTTTGTTGACTTGGCTTTCGAAGACCTTAGATTGGCAGGGCAGGATGAATATAGGTCTATAGCAGTTTGGGTCAGGGTGTCTCCCCTTTGAAGAGGGGGATGACTGCGGCAGCTTTCAATCCTTGGGGATCTCAGACGATATGAGAGGTTGAACAGGCTGGTAATAGGGGTTGCGACAATGGCGGCAGATAGTTTCAGAAATAGAGGGTCCAGATTGTCAAGCCCAGCTGATTTGTACGGGTCTAGGTTTTGCAGTTTTTCAGAACATCTGCTATCTGGATTTGGGTAAGGAGAACCTGGAGAGGCTTGGGCGAGGAGCTGCGGGGCGGAGCTGTTGGCCGAGGTTGGAGTAGCCAGGCGGAAGGCATGGCCAGCCATTGAGAAGTGCTTATTGAAGCTTTCGATAATCGTGGATTTATCGGTGGAGACCGTGTTACCTAGCCTCAGTGCAGTGGGCAGCTGGGAGGAGGTGCTCTTGTTCTCCATGGACTTCACAGTGTCCCAGAACTTTTTGGAGTTGGAGCTACAGGATGCAAACTTCTGCCTGAAGAAGCTGGCCTTAGCTTTCCTGACTGACTGCGTGTATTGGTTCCTGACTTCCCTGAACAGTTGCATATCACGGGGCTATTCGATGCCATTGCAGTCCGCCACAGGATGTTTTTGTGCTGGTCGAGGGCAGTCAGGTCTGGAGTGAACCAAGGGCTGTATCTGTTCTTGGTTCTGCATTTTTGAACGGAGCATGCTTATCTAAAATGGTGAGGAAGTTACTTTTAAAGAATGACCAGGCATCCTCAACTGACGGGATGAGGTCAATGTCCTTCCAGGATACCCGGGCCAGGTCGATTAGAAAGGCCTGCTCACAGAAGTGTTTTAGGGAGCGTTTGACAGTGATGAGGGTGGTCGTTTGACTGCGGCTCCGTGGCGGATACAGGCAATGAGGCAGTGATCGCTGAGATCCTGGTTGAAGACAGCGGAGGTGTATTTGGAGGGCCAGTTGGTCAGGATGACGTCTATGAGGGTGCCCTTGTTTACAGAGTTAGGGTTGTACCTGGTGGGTTCCTTGATGATTTGAGTGAGATTGAGGGCATCTAGCTTACATTGTAGGACTGCCGGGGTGTTAAGCATATCCCAGTTTAGGTCACCTAACAGAACAAACTCTGAAGCTAGATGGGGGCGATCAATTCACAAATGGTGTCCAGGGCACAGCTGGGAGCTGAGGGTGGTCGGTAGCAGGCGGCAACAGTGAGAGACTTATTTCTGGAGAGGGTAATTTTCAAAATTAGTAGTTCGAACTGTTTGGGTATGGACCTGGAAAGTATGACATTACTTTGCAGGCTATCTCTGCAGTAGACTGCAACTCCGCCCCCTTTGGCAGTTCTATCTTGACGGAAGATGTTATAGTTGGGTATGGAAATCTCTGAATTTTTTGGTGGCCTTCCTGAGCCAGGATTCAGACACGGCAAGGACATCAGGGTTAGCAGAGTGTGCTAAAGCAGTGAGTAAAACAAACTTGGGGAGGAGGCTTCTGATGTTGACATGCATAAAACCAAGGCTTTTTCGATCACAGAAGTCAACAAATGAGGGTACCTGGGGACATGCAGGGCCTGGGTTTACCTCCACATCACCCGCAGAACAGAGAAGGAGTAGTATGAGGGTGCGGCTAAAGGCTATCAAAACTGGTCGCCTAGAGCGTTGGGGGCAGAGGATAAGAGGAGCAGGTTTCTGGGCATGGTAGAATATATTCAGGGCATAATGCGCAGACAGGGGTATGGTGGGGTGCGGGTACAGCGGAGGTAGGCCCAGGCACTGGGTGATGATGAGAGAGGTTGTATCTCTGGACATGCTGGTTGTCATGGGTGAGGTCACCGCATGTGTGGGAGGTGGGACAAAGGAGGTAACAGGGGTATGCAGAGTGGGTCTAGGGGCTCCATTGTGAACTAAAACAATGATAACTAACCTGAACAACAGTATACAAGGCATATTGACATCTGAGAGAGACATACAGCGAGGCATACAGTAATCACAGGTGTTGAATTTGGAAAGCTAGCTAAAAACAGTAGGCGAGGCCAATCCGCTAGCACAACAAACAGCAGGTAAAATGGCGTTGACTAGGCAACGGGGCCGACAGGTAAGACAAACAAGCAGAAAGGAGTACCGTGATTAATGGACAGTCCAGCGTGCGTCAGCTATGTAGCCAAGAGATCAGTGTCCAGGGGGCAGCGGTGGATGGGCAGGGAGGCTGGGCTGGCGAGTGTTATCCAGGTTTTTAAAAAACTAACAATGACTAAATAGCTTGTAGCTAGTTAGCTGGTTAGCGTCTGGAGGTTCTTGAGTGTGTCATAAAAATAAAAATAAGAGTAAAAGTAATAGCGAATCCGTATCACATTGGGTGAGGCAGGTTTCCGGAAGGTATAAACAAATTAAAAATCAAAAAGAGATGGGGTCAGAGAGTGATTGGGACGCGGTGGTTCAGACGGTTAGCAGGCCTGTGCTAACAAGCTAACAGTTCGTAGGACCGAGCTAGACAAGGTAGCAGTTAGCGGACCGGAGCTTGACAAGCTAGCCGTTAGCAGGCCGAATTAGCAAGCAGGGAGATAGCGAGGGCTAGAGAGTTAACCTTTGGGGGACGTCGCGATGGGGTGAGTCTGTTTATTCCTCTTCATGCGGTGAGCTGGAGATACAGCGATTCAGAAAGCTCGCGGGCCTTGGCCAGCAGATGGATCTTTGGCGATGTCGCAGCGGAAAAGCCTGTTGAAACCCCCTCGGACGATTATGTCGGCGGACCAGTCGTGATGGATCGGCGAGGCTCCGAGTCGGCAGTAGAGGGTCCAGGCCAATTGGCAAAATAGGTATTGTTGGACCTCTTCGGCTAGTCGGGAGATGGGCTTAGCTCGAGGCTAGCTCCAGGCTAACTGGTGCTTGCTCTGGGACAGAGACGTTAGCCAGGAGTAGCCACTCGGATTGCAGCTAGCTAGTTGCGATGATCCGGTGTAAAGGTTCAGAGCTTGCGGTAGGAATCGGGAGATGTGGTACAGAAAAAGCAGTCTGATATGCTTTGGGTAGATGTCGCACTGGTGTCCTCGTTAGCGTTGAAGACCGCTAGCAGTGGCTAGCTACTAGCTAGTAGCTAGTTAGCTGGCTAGCTTCTGATGAGGGTTCCGATTCTAAACTATAGAAAAAGCAGATCCGTACCACATTGGGTGATGCGGGTTGCAGGAGAGTATATTCAGCCTGTAGTTGGAAAGTGAGATTAAAATATGTACGAAATATATACAGAAAAAAAACGAGGAAAAACTATATTTACACTATACAGGACGGGACAAGACAAAACACACGTCCGACTGCTACGCCATCTTGGATGAGGTTTGAGCTCTGGGGGAAAAATTGCCCGTAAGCTCAGATCTAGGATCAGCTTTACTCTACCTAAATCCTAACCTTAACCATTGGGGGAAGGAAACACAACAACTGATGTTAGATCAGTGTCTAGGGCAGAGTTCTTCAATCCTGGTCTTGGAGACCCACAGGGAGTGCATGTTTTTGCTCCAGCCCAGTATTTACACACCTAATTCAACTGTTGGTACACTGGTCTAGGTGTGACTTAACTCCTATTTGAACAATCCTTGTATTTCCTCTGACAGGAAGTGTAAACTGACCACCACAGGGCCGTGGCAGGAAGTCCCACCCATCCCGTTGAGTGACGTGACCATCATCCCGTGTGGAGCTCAGAGCATTGTTGAGCCGATCCCTCTGTGGGCCATCAGTAACAAGGGAGACGTGCTCTGTAGACTGGGAGTCACCCTACTGACGCCTGCTGTGAGTCACACACACACACAATATGTAAACATACAACACACAAGTCCACCATGAATACACAGACATTGTGGTTGATAACAGAAGTGGTTGCGTGTGTTTCTAGGGGACGTCATGGCTCCATGTGGGCACAGACCAGCCCTTTAAGTCTATCTCCATTGGTGGGGCCAACCAGGTGTGGGCCATTGCCAGGGATGGCTCTGCTTTCTACAGGGGCTCCGTGACCGCACAGAGCCCTTCAGGTCAGTCAGAGAATCACGCAGAACCCACCGTCTCTGACAGAACCCAGGGATTCTCCTTTCAGTCCTGTGTGTCTTACTGCTAATCAACAGTTCAGTCAAATCACTCAAATGTATTTCTGAAGTTGTTTTTAAATCAGCAGTTGTCACAAAGTGCTTTACAGTAATAGATCAATGTTTGTTTTCGGGAGGAGCTTACCTCTCTCTGAGTTCTGGTTCCTATCACAGAGATGGACCTAATGATGAGAGAAGACTCTAATCACTGGCTGTTTAATGTACTATTGCCCCCTGTAGGAGACTGCTGGTACCACATCCCCTCTCCAGTCAGGCAGAAGCTCCAACAGGTGTCTGTAGGGAGGACGTCAGTCTACACAGTGGATCAACATGGTACTACAGACGAGAATGTCATGACTGACTATGACATGGACCTTTATTATTGTCAGACGTCTATTAGTTGAACCATCTCTTCTTTTTTTTTTGTCATGCTTTTCATTTGGTGCTCCCCATCCAGGTAACCTGTGGTTCAGACAGGGCCTGACTCCTAGCTGCCCCCAGGGATCGTCATGGGAACACATCTCTAACAATGTACGCAAGGTCTCCGTAGGACCTCTGGACCAGGTGAGCAGAACCTACAATCTAAAAACTGGGTGGTTGTTGTTGGCAGTAATGAATGATAATGACTTCCTCTTTTTTCAAAATTCTAACTTCTTGACATTGCACTGTGTTGAGTAACTCAACCCTTCTCGTTGTTGTTGTGTAGGTGTGGATCATAGCTGACAAGGTGCAAGGCAGCCACAGTCTGAGCTGTGGGACAGTCTGTCACCGTCTGGGGGTTCAGCCCATGGAGCCAAAGGGACAGTCGTGGGACTATGGCATCGGGGTGAGACCCTTAACCTTACCTCTAACCCTGACTCACCAACCTGCTTCTGAGACACCAATGACTTTCAATGGAAAGGTTTTCTTGGTGGGAGGGCTGTCTGACTCTCTCTCTTTTTCTCTCTTTGTCTCTCTCTCTGTCTCTCTCTCTCTGTCTCTCCCTCTATTCTTATCTTCCTCTCTCTCCTCAGGGTGGCTGGGACCACATCACTGTGAGAGGGAACTCCTTCGAGGCTCCCCGTGTCCGTATGCCCTCCCTGACACCCTCCCTTACCGCCTCCCTGACGGACCCCCTCCGCACCCATCCACCCCGCAGACCGCTCTCCTTCAGGAACACAGAGGAGAACGGGAACGCTGTCAGGTGTTAAACACACACACACACACATAGAGTATTTGCCAGTGGACACTGTATCTCTGTTCTGTCTTCAGCCCAACTCTCGCTACAAAACAAAAGCCCCAATGCAACTACTCCACCATCCACACTGTACTGTAGCTCATGGCTCCAGCCTCACCCTCTAAGTGTCTGAAGTCAAACTCTTCTTCTGTCCAATCACCTGGTTGTGTTCAATTACCTTTGAACCCTAGCTCTGTGCCCTCAGCTTGACTCAGCCAATCACCTTCTCTCTTCACAGCTAGCAGGTCATGTTCAACATTTCCCACATGGAGCACTAGTCATTTTTAAACTGTGTGACTCAGTCTTCGAACATTGCATCATTGTTATTTAAATCTGTGGTCTTAAGATAACTTTTTGTTTTATTTATTGTTATTGTTTAGTTGACTGTTTTTGTTTCTGTGTGTAGGTGTATACAGTGCTGTATGTGAATAGATGTTTTGTTTATGTTATATTGGTGATAGGTTTAACTTTTTAAAATATAACGTAAGAAGTGTTTTCTGGGGTATTCAATGTTATTGGGCCGATGTATGATTCTGTGAAAGTGGGCGATGTATGATTCTGTGAAGGTGGGTGATCAGTAGTTTTTACTGATTCTGTTCCAATAAGTTACTACACTTCCTACTTTGTACCTGCTGGTAACGTAGAGATTCCACTGGAGTCACAACAAAAACATGAATGGTTTATTTACCGAGAATCATTTAGGTTATGAATCCTTTGATAGCACATGGCGCTTTTACAGTTATATGCCTTTCACCTGAATGGTTTGTATCTGTGATGGCCACAGTGAAGAGTTTGTATGTCCATGTTCCTAGGGGGACAGTTTTTTCTATAGCAATTTTGTGTTACTCTTGAAAAGAAAGTACATATTCTTATTTTCATTAAAAAAACGTGAATTGCTTGAAAAATGATGTCTTTGAAAGGCTTAAAAGTTCATTTGTTTGTTTCTCGGGAAAATAAGAGTTTTAACACCATTATCTGCATATTTTTCACCTCCTATGATTTTAGCAGTAATGACTGGCAGCCAACACACGTGACTGGCAGCCAACACACGTGACTGGCAGCCAACACACGTGACTGGCAGCCAACACACGTGACTGGCAGCCAACACACGTGAAGGGGTTGGTGGAAAGAACATATATATATTTTTTTTATAAATCTGAATACGAGTATAGTATAAATGTTTTCATTGTGATATTTCAAGGTTGGGTTATTGTACGTTGATATATAAAAATCATAAAATATCAGTCATATTAAGTCACATGAACTATTATCTTTAAACCATAAAGGCTGAAACTATCACATTTGGGCATTCATTCATCTTACTGCTGTAACTGAAAGATGAAGATCCAATAGTGACTGATATACTGCAACTACAAATCATTCATTGTCCAGAAAACTGTATATCTGTGAATACTGTCACTTTATCTTCCTATGGCAGTTCATAATACAACAAGTGCATTGTTTGATAATGACACTGAGTACATACTGCTGTTACTACAGTACAGGATTTATCCTAAAGGAGGGACACGTATAGGTTGGGATGTGAAGGGGGTACACCATAGCATGAAAATCATCAGTCTATCGGACTTTTCACTTGAGGATTCCATTGCTTTTGTTGATTATGGTGTAAAATAGAATACTATAAGCCGGTACTGTTCCAAATCCAACAAGGGTGTTATTGAGCTATATATGTATTCCTTCTAATAGTGTGCATGGTCAATGTCCTCTCAATAAATGTCATTATTGATAAGGAAGATTCTCGTTTTACATTTTTCAATTCACACTTTCTTGGAGTCTCAGGAGAACTCAGGATTGCAAAGATATTACAGAAGTATCATTCAAACACACATTGTAAGAGCAACATCATTATTACATTCACCTTTCACACACACACCACTGTTCTAATAAAATATGTCATTTAGCTGATGCATTTATTCCAGGTAACTTACAGTCATGTTTGCATACTTTCTGTGTACAAGTGGTAATTGAACCCACTATCCTGGCATTGGAAGCCCCATGCTCTACCAACTGAGCTACAGACATCCATGTCCCAGAACCATAAAAACACAAGATACCATAGGGTCATGGAGGTAAAACAACTTGGTCAACACATACTGTACATTTTGACATGTACACATTTGGCTCTGTGTAGATCCTGTGGTCTAGCGATAACACTGCTGGCTTCCTCTTCCCACCAGAGGCATGAGTTCAATTCCCTGCTCCAACCATTCAAACTGTATGTCCCACCTACCTGTCTTCCACTCTGCAATTTAATAACTGTGTCAACCACCCCCAAATAAAATATATACATACAAATATGTTATTAATAATTTACACTTAGTTTAAATTACAGTGTGTATTCTTTCCCTTCCTTAAACAGTACAGTATTTGACTAAAGTCTGTGGGACAAGTATAGGGAATTATATCCTTGTCTTGTACTTGACTGTTGTGTCGAGAGGCAGTCTGTGGGACCAGTATAGGTACGCATATCCTTGTCCTGTATGTGACTGTTGTGTCCAGAGGTAGTGCTCAGCAGGGAAAACATTGTTCCTAAAAGGTTGAAAACATTTATTTATCTACAGCAGGGGTGGCCTGTCCTATCTACAGCAGGGGTGGCCTGTCCTATATACACAGCTTGGGCCCCTGTGGGCTACAGTGTATGCTGGAGAACTATACTTTAACAATCAGTTATTTTACATTTCTGACCAATCAGGTAACTACAGTTAATCACCAGCTAGGAAAAATGACAGAAAAAAATAAAGAAACAGATTAAATGGCGCTGGAATGTTCTTTGATTTGGTTCTCACCACATCTCAGAATCAGAATCCCACGTGAGATGAACTTTAAGTTCCCCTGTTCTAGAAGTTATATCATGGTCCTTTGGGGATTCTGTCTGTCACAGCTCTGGCTAGGCCTTTGTCTAATCTGACATAGTCCACAGGCTGCCCGTGTCTGTCTTCACTTGTACTCCACCATTACGTTTCTGAGAATGAATGTCAAGGGTACAGTGCTCCAAATCACCTCACCTTCCTGTGTGCTCCATTTTGTGCATGGTCAGGTATGTCACTATAGCTCACTAGTTTGTCGGAGTATAAGGCTGCATCTCAGATGACACCCTTTCCCCAATCTGTGCACTACTTTTGGCCATGGTCATAAGTAGAGTAGCAGTGTACAATATGGTAGATAGGGTTTCAGTTGAGATTCGTTCCCCAAGTCAAGCCTGGATGCTTCAACTCTTTGGCTGTGGAGTTAGCACCTGCTGGCTATTCACTTTCCTGGCTGAAGCTTTGGATCTGGGTGAGGAACTGAGGCTAGATGTTAGCTCTCCTGGCAGAAGCTGTGGATCTGGGTGAGGAACTGAGGCTAGCTGTTAGCTCTCCTGGCAGAAGCTGTGGATCTGGGTGAGGAACTGAGGCTAGCTGTTAGCTCTCCTGGCAGAAGCTGTGGATCTGGGTGAGGAACTGAGGCTAGCTGTTAGCTCTCCTGGCTGAAGCTGTGGATTTGGGTGAGTAACTGAGGCTAGCTGTTAGCTCTCCTGGCTGAAGCTGTGGATCTGGGTGAGGAACTGAGACAGGCTCTCATCCCCATCCTCCTCCAGGTGCTGCTGGTAACACTGGAGCAGTCTGGCAGCGCTAGCCTCTGTCGGTGTCTCACCAGGAGGCAGGCGGGCGCTAGATATCCCCAGGATGATGGAGGTCAGGGACTTGATGTAGTTCTCAGCCAACGTCAGCGTCTCGATCTTGGAGAGCTTCTTGTCCATTTTGACATGTGGAATGGCCTCTCTAAGAGCCTGGAAGGCGTTGTTAAGTTTGTGCATGCGCTGGCGCTCCCGCTCGTTGCTCTCCAGCCGCCGGACGTTGCGTTCTTTGTTGCTATTGTGAGACCGTCTGTGTCTGTGGGGGCCGTGGGTGGTGCCACCGCCTCCGCCTCGCTCGCGGTCCCCGCCCCTCAGAACGCCTCTCCAGGAGCCTCCAATACGGACCGAGGCCTCAGAGCCCTCCTGTTCGCTGGTGCCTGGTTCTCTGTTCTCTGGTTCAAGGTCCAGGTCTGGCTCGGTCCAGGGTTTTCTGCATGACTTAGCGACCTTCCCTTTAGACTTCATCCTTCAGCCTGATTTAGTTACCCCTCTTCCTCACAACAGCCTTGGAAGACAACAGAAACAACAACTGGTTATAGAAAGGACTTGTCAAGGAAGAGATAAGCAAACAAGTGGCAGTGCCTTTGCCCTGAGGGCTACAGTGTTACAGATTAGTTTAAATACTCAAATTGGAATATGCTTTTTGACCACCATTTTCCCCTTCTACTCTCAAATCAAATCATCCAATCAAATTTTATTTGTCACATGTTTACTAAATTAACTAAAGTTTTTAAAAATTATAATAATAAAATAACAATAATGAGGCTATATATATCATTTATTTCATTTTTTGTATATATTTCAATCTCTTTTTTCCATTTTCGAATTAAATATACCTTTCTTCAACTCGCCTCATCCAATGTGGTACGGATCTGCAATTTTTTTTAGACCTTATAACTGGAACCTCCATCAGAGGCAAGCCATCAGAAGCTAGCCAGCTAATTAGCTACTAGCTATTTAGTCATTGTTAGCTACTGCTGGCGGTCATTACGTTTAGCTCAGACACCAGCCATTTAGCGCGGATAATACCTTCCAGTCTGCACAGCGTGCTATCAGACCTGAGCATATCAGACTGCTTTTCTCCATTACATCACCGGATTCCTGCTGCAAGCTCTGGACCATTACACTGGATCTAGCTAGCTAGCTGCTACCGAGTGGCTATTGTGGCTAACGCCCCTGTCCAGAGGCAAGCACCAGTTAGCCTCGAGCTAGCCTCGAGCTAGGCCCATCTCCCAGCTAGCCAACGAAGTACACCAACTACAATACCTCTCTTGCCAATTGGCCTGGACCCTTTGTCGACACGGAGCCCCGCCGATCCAACACGACTGGTCTACTGGCTTCTGCGTTGTGGATGTCGGTGAAGACCCATCTGCTAGCCCCGGCCCGCTAGCTTTCTGAACGCTGTGTCTCCCACTCGCCTAGCGTAGTAACGACTACCTAACGGCTCCCTGTTTCATCTATTGCTGCTCATTGGCCCCTATGATCACTCGACTACACTGCTGATGCCTGCTGGACTGTTCATTAACACTGTACTTCATTTTGTTTATCTGTTGGCCCCAGCCTCGAACACAGGCCTGTGTGTAGCTAACTGACCCTCTCTGTCCATTCATCGCCATTTACCCGTTGTTGTTGTCTTAGCTGTTTATCCGTTGTTGTCTTACACTTTGTTGTTTTAGCTCCCCCAATCAACACCTGTGATTGCTTTATGCCTCTCTCTAATGTCAATATGGCTTGTATACTGTTGTTTAGGGCAGCTCTCATTGTTTTATTTTGAGCGGTGCCCTTAGTCCCGCTCAACATGCCTTAGATAGCCCCTTTGTCCCACCCCCACACATGCGGAGACTTCACCTAGCTTAACTGGTGCCTCCAGAGATGCAACCTCTCTCATCGTCACTCAATGCCTAGGTTTACCTCCACTGTACTCGCACCCTACCATACCATTGTCTGTACATTATGCCCTGAATCTATCCTACTATGCCCAGAAATCTGCTCCTTTTATTCTCTGTTCCCAACGCACTAGACGACCATTTCCTATAGCCGTACCCTCATCCTACTCCTCCTCTGTTCCTCTGGTGATATAGAGGTTAACCCAGGCCCTGTGTGTCCCCAGGCGCTCTCATTTGTTGACTTCTGTAACCATAAAAGCCTTGGGTTCATGCATGTTAACATCAGAAGCCCCCTCCCTAAGTTTGCTTTATTCACTGGTTTAGCACACTCTGCCAACCCTGATGTCCTAGCCGTGTCTGAATCCTAGTTTAGGAAGACCACCAAAAATTCTGAAATTTCCATCCCCAACTACAACATTTTCCATCAAGATAGAACTACACTAGCATTAAATAGTCCCAACGATATGCAACTTTTCAGCGAAGTGAGTAACCAATATACACAGTCAGTTAGGAAAGCAAAGGCTAGCTTTTTCAAACAGAAATGTGCATCTTGCAGCACTAATTCCAAAATGTTTTGGGACACTGTAAAGAGAATAAGAGCACCTCCTCCCAGCTGCCCACTGCACTGAGGCTAGGAAACACTGTCACCACCGATAAATCCACGATAATCAAGAATTTCAATAAGCATTTCTTTATGACTGGCCATGCTTTCCACCTGGCTACCCCAACCTCGGCCAACAGCTCTGCACCCCCCGCAGCATCTGGCCCAAGTCCCCCCACTTCTCCTTCACCCAAATCCAGACCGCTAATGTTCTGAAAGAGCTGCAAAATCTGGATCCCTACAAATCAGCTGGGCGAGACAATCTGGACCCTCTCTTTCTAAAATTATCCTCCGCCATGGTTGCAACCCCTATTACTAGTCTGTTCAAACTCTCTTTCGTATCGTCTGAGATTCCTAAAGATTGGAAAGCGGCCACGGTCATCCCCCTCTTCAAAGGGGGAGACACTCTAGACCCAAACTGTTACAGACCTATATCCATCCTGCCCTGCCTTTCTAAAGTCTTTGAAAGCCAGGTTAACAACGCGAGCACCGACCGTTTCAAATCCCACCATACCTTCTCCCCTATGCAATCCGGCTTCCGAGATGGTCACGGGTGCACCTCAGCCACGCTCAAGGTCCTAAGCAATATCATAAACGCCATCGATAAAAGACAGTACTGTGCAGCCGTCTTCATCGACCTGGCCAAGGCTTTCGACTCTGTCAATCCCCATATTCTTATCGGCAGACACAACGCCTTGGTTTCTCTAATGACTGCCTCGCCTGGTTCACTAACAACTTCTCAGATAGAGCTCAGTGTGTCAAATCGGAGGGCCTGTTATCGGGGACATCTGGCAGTCTCTATGGGTGTGCCACAGGGTTCAATTCTCGGGCCGACTCTTTTCTCTGTATATATCAATGATGTCACTCTTGCTGCGGGTGATTATTTGATCCACCTCTACGCAGACGACACCATTCTGTATACATCTGGCCCTTCTTTGGACACTGGTAACAAACCTCCAAACGAGCTTCAATGCCATACAACACTCCTTCCGTGGCCTCCAACTGCTCTTAAACACTAGTAAAACTAAATGCATGCTCTTCAACCAATCGCTGCCCACACTCGCCCGCCCGACTAGCATCACTACTCTGGACGGTTCTGACTTAGAATATGTGGACAACAACTACAAATACCTAGGTGTTGTTAGACTGTAAACTCTCCTTCCAGACTCACATTAAATATCTCCAATCCAAAATTAAATCTAGAATCAGCCTCCTATTTCGCAACAAAGCCTCTACTCATGCTGCCAAACATACCCATCCTACCGATCCTTGACTTTGGCAATGTAATTTACAAAATAGCCTACAACACTCTACTCAGCAAATTGGATGCAGTCTATTTGGCTGGTGCTCGCTACATATTTGTTGCCAAACCCACTGGCTCCAGGTCATCTATACGTCTCTGCTAGGTAAAACTCTGCCTTATCTCAGATCACTGGTCACCGTAGCAACACCCACCCATAGCACGTGCTCCAGCAGGTATATTTCACGGGTCCTCCCCAAAGCCAACACCTGCTTTGTCCGCCTTTTCTTCCAGTTCTCTGCTGCCAATGATTGGAACGAATTGCAAAAATCACTGAAGTTGGAGACTAACTTTAAGCGCCAGCTGTCAGAGCAGCTTACCGATTGTTGCAGCTGTACACAGCCCATCTGTAAATAGCCCATCCAACTACCTACCTAATCCCCATATTTGTTTTTGTTTTTCTGCTCTTTTGCACACCGGTATTTCTACTTGCACATCCTCATCTGCACATATATCACTCCATTTGTAATTGCTAAAATGTAATTACTTCACCACTATGGCCTATTTATTGTCTTACCTCCTTACTTCATTTGCACACACTGTATACAGATGTTTATATTGTGTTATTGACTGTACATTTGTTTATTCCATGTGTAACTCTTTCTTGTTGTTTTTGTCGCACTGTTTTGCTTTATCTTGGCCAGGTCGCAGTTGGCCTACCTGACCTACCTGGTTAAATAAAGGGGATTTTATTTTTTAAATAAAACTATACAGGGGGTACTTGAGTTTGAGTCCTTATTACTCAGAAAAACAACTACGAATTGACAAACCCAAGTTCTAAAATCAAATCAAACTTCATCACATGCGCCGAATTCAACAAGTGTAAACCTCACCGTGAAATGCTGATTACACTGTAATTACATTGTAATTAGCTAATGGAAATAAACCTGCTGTTTATGATGATTAATGATGAGTTATATATGTTATTTTACAATAAGTCAGAAATATGGCTTTTTTAGAATTGTTTTTATTCAGTTTTAAATGAAGATGTATTTTCTTTTGACGTGAAGAAAAATGTAAAAATACAGTGTCTATCTAATCAGCCAGTGTGTGAAAATGCTATAATGTAATCTCCACCTGTCTTATCCTACTGTAGGTTACCCAGGCCTCCAGATAATACCCAACTCAAGGTTACGCTCTTTTAATACAGACAGGGGACAGAAAAGTACAGCACAATTTTGGGGAGAGAGTTTTTACCCTTGTGTACTCCATCTCATAACTTAAAGGGGAAATCTGCACTTCAAACGACAAAGCGACACCCCGCCACTGATTTGGTAAACAGCTGAGGGCTGGCGCTGAAGAAATGTTACCACTTTCAAATTCATAAACAGAGCTATGAATGCAAGGACCATCCATGATATCACAGTTATAGTTTTAAACATGCCTTGAGACTATACATTGTTGGTTTACAATTAAATCGTTTACAAACAATTGAGTAAAACAAGCATATATTTTGGATTCTGATGGGGTACGACAGTTGCATGTAGCAATCGCAGATGTAGCAATCACAGATTGCTCCTTTAAATTGCAGGTCACTGTGTGAGATTAACAGTAAACCTGTCTGAGATATAGGCTATCTATGATGTGAAATCATGTGTCTGTGTGAAGGCTGTTGGCCTACTGGTATGCTTCATCAGACGCCATTCATGTAATATGGTAACAGGTGAAATCACTGCAAGGGGCTATTCTGCTATACAGCAAGTTATTCTAACAGTTTTTTCACAGCATAAAACCAACTACATACTGTAGTATTTACAGAAATTATACATTCAGTATTATTTCATTGTGATGATGAGTTGGGTAACAAAGTAACACTTTTAGGCTTTTGCTTATTATGAAAAGATTATTAAGGTTAGATTGATAATATTTTTATACAAACAACATACATATGGCAAATTTTATTTAACAAGTAAAAAACATTTTTTTTTAAATATAGAGGTCAAAATGATTTGCAACCCTGTTTTCAATCACTTTCAATACCTCACATTGCGGATAATGACACTGAGCCTTTTTCTAAAACGTTATATGAAATTAGAGAACACATAAGGAGGGATCTTAGATCTCTCGCCTCAGCTAGAGTACCTCAAGCTGTAGACCACACTATCTACCAAGAGACTTTTCATCTGTATATTTCGTAGCTGTCTATTTACCACCACAAACCGATGTCGGCACTAAGACCACACTCAACAAGCTGTATAAGGCCATAGGGAAACAAGAAAATGCTCATCCAGAGGCGGCGCTCCTAGTGGCTGGGGACATTAATGCAGGCAAACTTAAATCCATTTGACCTCATTTCTACCAGCATGTCACATGTGCAACCAGAGGGAAAAAAACTCTAGACCACCTTTTCTCCACACACAGAGACGCGTACAAAGCTCTACTCTGCCCTCCATTTGGCAAATCTATCCATAATTCGATCCTCCTGATTCCTTCTTACAAGCAAAAACTAAAGCAGGAAGTACCCGTGACTCGCTCAATACGGAAGTGGTCAGATGACGCAGATGCTACGCTACAAGACTGTTTTGCTAGCACAGACTGGAATATGTTCCCGGGATTTATCCGATGGCATTGAGGAGTATACCACCTCAGTCACTGGCTTCATAAATAAGTGTCCCCACGTCATCCCCACAATGACCGTACGTACATATCCCAACCAGAAGTCATGGATTACATGGAGCGGAACACTAATCCAGACGCTTATAAGAAATGTTTGAATGATGCTGAGGAGCAATGCTGTTACATCCAATGATTGTTTGCCTGAGGCTGTTGATGAGCAGGTGTTTGTACGTGTGTACACATTTTCTTTTTGCTCTTTTGTTCATTTTGTTGATTGATGATGCATTGGGGGACGGTGGCTTGGGAGGGTTTGGGGTTGGGGAATGGAGGGAGAGGTTGTTGTTTTTTTCGGGGTGGGGGCGTGGTTCTCGGGATGGTTGAGGTGCAGCTCTCGGGGAACAGTGGGGGGATATTGGATGGTTGGTGGCCTGGCGGTTAGAAGCATAGCCGGTGGCAGATAGGTCGCTGGTTCGAGCCCCCGTTTTGACTTGGTGGGAGATCTGTCGATGTTCCCTTCTGGGTCACTCTGGATGTGAGTCTGTTAGATGACTGAATGCATGGTAAATGATGAGCGGCTTCACTGTATGTTTTAATATTTTTTATCCTGCTTATAGCCTCAGACGAACCATCAAACAGGCAAAGCGTCAATACAGGACAATGTTTGAATCCTACTACACCGGCTCTGACGCTCGTCGGATGTGGCAGGGCTTGAAAACTATTATGGATTACAAAGGGAAACCCGGGCCCGAGCTGCCCAGTAACACGTGGCCGAAGAGCTCTTGTTTTAATGTCATCTGACCATAGCACAGATTCTAATCCAAGTGCCAATGCCGTTTAGCAATGTGGATCTTCCAGCATGACAATAACCCCAAGCGCACATCAAAAGCCACAAAGAAATGGTTAAATGACCACAAAATCAGCATTTTGCAATGGCCATCTCAGTCTCCGGATTTGAACCCCATTGAAAACCTGTGGTTTGAATTGAAAAGGAAAGTCCATAAGTGCACGGATATCAAGGACCTGGAAAGATTCTGTATGGAGGAGTGGACTAAGATCCCTCCCAATGTGTCCTCCAATCTCATAAAACATGTAAGAAAAAGGCTCAGTGCAGTTATCCTCGATAGGTGAGGTATTGAAATCTATTGAAAACAAGCATACCAATCATATTGTTTAAATATATATATATTACTTGTTACACAAAATATCTTTCTCTGAGCAATTGTATTAGTATAAAATAATCACATTTTCCTCCTTTCTTGAGCATACAATATAGCTCAGTATTTGTATTATTTATTTATTTATTTTTATTTTTTGCTAATCTTTACCAAGGGTGCCAATAATTACGGACTGGACTCTATATCATGTTTTTCAGTAAGAAATGCTATTTTGATTTGAATAGTTGAAAAAACTGTGAATGTCTTAAATTGATATAACTTCATTGGATTTCTATGAAGAAAAAATGGAATGGACAACAAATTGAAACTTAACTTACCTTTCAAGTGAAAGTAAGATTCCCCTGTATGTAGAAGAATAGTTTTCACCATGGAACATCGATAATATCTTCAGAATGCACGTTTTGCTTAAGTGGTAGAAGCGTCTGAGGTTCCACTCCGAGGATGAAGATAACTGTAAACATGTGAGGTACCTGTTGCTGCTGTAATGTACACGTAGCGCTCGCTTAGCCAATGGTAGTGCGCTCCAACTCCGGACATGGTCATCTGTGCCCTGCGCTACCAAAAGCCTCGTTTACACCTGGTCTAACATGCGTCCTTTGTCCTGATCTTATCCGCATTCTGATTGTGCCCACAGTGAAGCCGTTGCATAAATGCAGTGGTGGAAGAAGTACCCAATTGTCATGCTTGAGTAGATGTAAAGATAACCTTAATTGAAAATGACTCAAGTAAAAGTGAATGTCACACAGTAAAACACTACTTGAGTAAAAGCCTAAAGGTATTTGGTTTTAAATATACTTAAGTATCAAAAGTAAAAGTATAAATAAATTCACATACAAGTATATTGCCGTCATTGTAAATAAGAATTTGTTCTTAACTGACTTGCCTAGTTAAATAAAGGTTAAAAATAAATAAATACAAAAATAAATAAAATATTAAGCAAACCAGATGGCAAAATCGTTTTTATTTTATTAAGATTTACTGATTATTTATTTACTCTTACTCTTTACTCAAGCTCCAGCACTCAGACATCATTTACAAATGAAGCATTTGTGTTTAGTGAATCCGCCAGATCAGAGGCAGTAGGGATAACCATTTTCCTGTCCTTCTAAGTATTCAGAATGTAACGAGTACTTTTGGGTGTCAGAGAAAATGTATGGAGTAAAAAGTACATTATTTTCATTAGGAATAAAATGAAGTAAAAGTAAAAGCTGTCAAAAATATAAATTGTAAAGTACAGATACTCCCAAAAAACGACTGATGTAGTACTTTAAAGTATTTTTTACTTCAGTACTTTATGCCACTGCATAAATGTGTCTCTTCTCCGTCCACTGTGTCCACATTGTGACCAGATATCATGGTCCCTCCCTGTATGCAAATTATGCAAATTATTTGAAAAACCGCTCTGGTGGTGGTCAGGAAGATAATATCACAATTAGATCACAATGAGAATGTGGACATGCTCAAGACTGTTAGAAGCAGGTATAAACAGGGCTAAAACTGCACTTTGTCAAAATCAAGTAGAGGCTTTCCACATGTCAGTCCACTTGTTGCACCTGCCCATTAATTGTCAGAGGGATATAACATGATTTTTTATGTTGGTTAATCTATTTTAACTGTTTATTTTTCCATTTGCATTCACATCTCAGTGTGTGTGTGTTATGTTATGTTGTGGTCATCAGACCCCTCTGTTACTGTTAATGTGTTCTAGACTAATCCTTGTTGTTATGTTGTGGTCATCAGACCCCTCTGTTACTGTTACTCATTCTTATTGGGATACAGGCAGACATAGCTCTGAAAGGTCAACAACTGACTCTTGGTGGTACAGTAACTTGAAAAGGGATGGTTTACACCCCTGTAGTTGGACCCCTGGTCTATAAATTGTAAAGGGAGAATGTGTAGTGTTCACTAGTGGTGAAACAGCAAGGTCCCACTGTTGAGCTCTTCTGTTTATTTGGGTGTTTGTCTTCATTCAGCAAACACACTTAGTCTTCCTTTCCCAGCGGCGGATCCTGGGGTAAACACAAGAAAGTCAGTCAGACTTCTGTATGATATAGTGGTTCCACAAACATATCTACCGGTATCTAAAGAGAATGTCAGACACAGGTGAGCAGCTCCCAGCAACAAAATGGACACGGATGATGTCTGTCTGTCTGTCTGTCTGTCTTATTAGGATACAGTTTTTGTATTTTTATTCTTGTATAAGGTTATTTGATGGCAATTGTTTAGCCTCTAGTTAATTTTGTGTTATTTAAATTCTAATATATGAATCATATTTGTCCGTCCGTCCGTCCGTGTGTTACAGCATAGTATTACTTATCACTGAGTTATGCTTCACAGTAGGCAAGGGGAAACCAATCAAAGGAAAACTATGTATAGAAATATTTGTTTACTCGTTTTTTGTATTTACAATATCATGGTATTATCAGTACAGTAGTTAGTAGTTAGCCTACATCATTTCCAAAAACCTGATGAACATTTTCTTACATTTTGAATATGCGGGCAGTCTTGTCTTTCTCACACTTTATGAGTGAATCAAACCATCTCCATTGGAGGACTCCATTTATTCATTGCAGGATTATCAGGTCACCATTGTTATGATTCCTCTTCCTGTTCGGGCGGCGCTCGGGCAGTCGTCGTCGCCGGCCTACTAGCTGCCACCGATCCCCTTTTCTGTTTCAGTTAGTTGATTAGTTAGTCTGATTAGTGTCACCTGTTTCTTGTTTGGGTTTTGTTTTGGGCTATTTAAACCCGGTATGCCCGCCTGCTTTTGTGCAGGCTTGTTTTTCTGTTCATGTATAACCAAGTTTGTTGGACTTGGTTATTCATGCGCCCTTGTGTTTGGCGCATGACTCTGTTCCTGGAATAAAGACCCACGTTTGAACTAACTCTGCTCTCTGCACCTGACTCCTCCACCCACTACTCCTAGAAGCTGTGACAGAAGCCCGCACCACGACATGGAGTCAGCAGGAGCAGCGACCACCCCTCTTCCATCAATGGAGGAGCGCGTCCTCCATCATACAGCCGTCCTCCATCGGATCGGTTTAGCGATGGACCAAATGATGGAGAGGATGGAGCGATGGGAGAGGAGTGGTCTCCCGACATCAACCCCAGCTCCCCCACAGACGACGCAACCCACTCCTCCTCCGGCGGTGTCCGGTCCCAGCGCGTTGCGTCTCGCGCCCCCGAGGGAGTACGATGGAGCGGCGGTTGGGTGCCAGAGATTTTTGCTCCAGCTTGAGCTCTACCTGGCTACAGTTCATCCGACTCCCTCGGGTGAAGAGAGTGTGAGCTTCCTCGTCTCCTGTCTGACAGGTAGAGCCCTGGAATGGGCCAACGCAGTCTGGAACGGCCCAGACTCTGCTCGGGATCACCCGCCATTTTCGGGCTGTGTTCGACCACCCTCCTGAGGGCCGAGCGGCGGGTGAGCGACTGTTTCACCTCAGACAGGAGACGAGGAGCATGCAAGACTTCACTTTGGAGTTCCGGACCTTGGCCGCTGGAGCGGGGTGGAATGACAGGGACCTGATAGACCACTACCAGTGCAGCCTCCGGGAGGACGTCCGCAGGGAGCTAGCTTGTCGGGACACCACACTCTCCCTCAACAAACTCATAGACTTGTCGATCCGGCTGGACAACCTGCTAGCTGCCCGCGGGCGTTCAGAAGGGGTCCTGTCAGTTCCACCTCCCAGCCCTCCTGCTCCAACTCCGATGGAGTTGGGAGAGGCTGCATCGAGGGGGACCGAAGGAGGAGGCACCTACTGCGGTTGGAGAGGACACACTTCAGACCGGTGCTGGAGGAGCCCGTCTGGGAGTCGAGATGGCAGGCGGAACACTTCTCGGCCACCCCAGGTGAGTAAGCACCAAACTCACCCAGAGCTCCCTGTTGGTCACGTGTTTTTATTAATTTCTTTCCCTGCGTTTTCTCCCTCTCTCCAGCAGAAGGCGCTAGTCGGTTCAGGCGCAGCTGGGAGTTTTATGGATCGCGGACTCGCCCGTAGGTTCGGGATTCCGTTGGTGCCGATAGATCCACCCTTCCCCATGCACTCCTTAGATAGCCGACCGTTAGGGTCAGGGCTGGTCAGGGAGGCCACGGTGCCGCTGGACATGGTAACGCAGGGGGATCATAGTGAGCGGATCAGTTTCTTCCTTATCGATTCACCTCCGTTTCCAGTGGTGCTGGGGGTTCCCTGGCTGGCTATTCACAATCCCCTCATTTCCTGGAGACAGGGGGCTCTTCAGGGGTGGTCAGAGGAGTGTTCAGGTAGGTGTATAGGAGTTTCCATCAGTGCCACGTCGGTGGAGAGTCCAGACCAGGTTTCCACTGTGCGCATTCCCTCAGAATATGCCAATTTGGCTATTACATTTACATTTAAGTCATTTAGCAGACGCTCTTATCCAGAGCGACTTACAAATTGGTGCATTCACCTTATGACATCCAGTGGAGCAGCCACTTTACAATAGTGCATCTAAATCTTTTAAGGGGGGGGGGGGGGTGAGAAGGATTACTTTATCCTATCCTAGGTATTCCTTAAAGAGGTGGGGTTTCAGGTGTCTCCGGAAGGTGGTGATTGACTCCGCTGTCCTGGCGTCGTGAGGGAGTTTGTTCCACTGTCTCATCTTTTGTAACTAAAGGTTGACCAAATTACCACCCCATCGATGGGGGGATTGCGTGATAAACCTCCAGGAGAACGCTGCACTTCCCAGGAGTCACGTGTACCCATTGTCACAGGAGGAGACGTTGGCTATGGAGACATATGTTACGGAATCTCTGAGACAGGGGTACATTCGGCCCTCCATGTGAAAAAAAGGAGGGAGGTCTGCGTCCGTGCATTGATTATCGAGGTCTCAATTCTATTACAGTGGTGTTTAGTTGAGCTATTCTGTTTATTTGGGTGTTTGTCTTTCTTCAGCAAACACATTGTCGTGACGTTGTATTAGTCAATGTGACGACTGTTGTTCATCGAATGATTAAAAGTTTCTAATTTCGTGATTATCTGTATCAAGCAATTATTAACTCATTAACCTGGGGCACCATTGGAAAACTCATTTTTATTGAGTTTATATTTCCAAAATTAACTCAAAGAATATCAGAATATCGATTTTACAACAGCCGCTAATTAACCAGTTACCTCTACCAATCTCGTTGTGAACGTCTTATAGCCCGTGAATCTGCACGGGCCCGGGTCTCACCAATGAGTTCGTACCACACCAATCTTAGTTGAATATTTATTTACTAAAAAGCTAAAATGATGATAAAAGATACACATAGATGAAACACATTATAGGCTATTGATTCAAACTTAGTATAACGGGCCAACACACTATGGCGCGTGTTACCCAAAATTGGGATTTCAAAGAGAGAGAGGAAAAAGAAAGTACATGAGAGAAATATATGAATTTGTGATTTGTCAGCTATGCTATTCTAACCCTAGCCTTGCCCCAAACTGCCGCTCTTATGGGTCAGAATATAATGATGTAATTATGTGGGGTAGACCTCCGAGGATTCTCTGCGTGGACCGTTCAGCTGCTCGATGACACACTTCTCCTGCGCACCTCTCTGATCGTCCTCCCGATGTCAGTGTCCTTTTGGCTTAGGAGTCTGTTCCCTCGCCCTTGCTATGGAAGGGGTCTTCTGAGGACAGACAGCTCTGTAGCTCAGAGCTCACAGCATAGGAATGAAACCTTTTAGATACCACGATTCGCTGGGATTGGATGCTAAGGGGGTCCGGCTTGAATTCACCCGCTTAGACACAGCTACTCATCTGTAGCTTGGGTAGAAAAGGATTTCTTTGTCTTCAAACTTGAGTTGCGTTCTGGGTTCATTGACTTTTTAGACCTTGGCTGCAGCTTGGGTCACGTAGTCTTCCCTGTAAATTCTATACTCACAGGTTTTATACCCTTGGGTCAGAAGTGGGCATAACCACCTTTAGGGCAATTCCCTGGGCGTACCAAGTTAATGAGGCAAGGTCTAGATTTGACTCAAATCCAATTTTAGACAACTAACTTAACATTTCATCTTTACCAAAACATTCCCTTTGATTTGGACATTTTCCACACAACGTACAATGTATAAACATCAAACATATACTAGGAAAACTCTTCACGTTACAATGTTTTCGTAATAACGTAATCTATTAACCTTTAATAACAAAACAAAAATGACATACATTTTCATATTCCATCTATCGTCATGACCACCATTGTGGCTGATGGAAACCATTGTTCCAAAGTCCCTTTATTTCATGTTTAATGTTCTGAGGCTGGTTCTCCATAGTAACAGGACAAAGGAATTTGTCTGTGGCCTGAGACTTACCAGGTGCGTGAGGGGTCATAAAACCCCCACATCTTCAGACCCCTAGATATCTCCTCCTCTGTTGGGGTTGAGAGATAATCTGTAGGATTGTGGTCTCCTGTAACCTGACCTGGTCAGGACAGTCATGACAACACTTAGTCTTCTTATCCCCAGCGGTGGATCCTGGGGTAAACACAAGAAAGTCAGTCAGACTTATGTATGATATAAAGTTGAAGTCAGAAGTTTACATACACTTAGGTTGGTCATTAAAACTTATTTTTCAACCACTCCACAAATGTTTTGGCAAGTCGGTTACGACATCTACTTTGCATGTCACAAGTAATTTTTCCAACAATTGTTTACAGACAGATTATTTAATTTATAATTCACTGGATCACAATTCCAGTGGGTCAGAAGTTTACATACATTAAGTTGACTGTGCCTTTAAACAGCATGGAAAATTCCAGAAAATGATGGCATGGCTTTAGAAGCTTCTGATAGGCTAATTGACATAATTTGAGTCAATTGGAGGTGTACCTGTGGATGTATTTCAAGGCCTACCTTGAAACTCAGTGCCTCTTTGCTTGACAACATGGGAAAATCAAAAGAAATCAGCCAAGACCTCATTCAAAATTTGTAGATCTCCACAAGTCTGGTTCATCCTTGGGAGTAATTTTCAAACGCCTGAAGGTACCAGGTTCATCTGTACAAACAATAGTATGCAAGTATAAACACCATGGGACCACGCAGCTGTCATACCGCTCAGGAAGAAGACGCATTCTGTCTCCTAGAGATGATTGTTCTTTGGTGCGTAAAGTGCAAATCAATCGCAGAACAACAGCAAAGGACCTTGTGAAGATGCTGGAGGAAACTGGTACAAAAGTATCTACATCCACAGTGTAACAAGTCCTATGTCGACATAACCTGAAAGGCTGCTCAGCAAGGAAGAAGCCACTGCTGCAAAACTGCCATAAAAAAGCTACACTACGGTTTGCAACTGCACATGGGGAGAAGATCGTACTTTTTGGAGCAATGTCCTATAGTATGATGATACAAAAATAGAACTGTTCCACCATACTGATCATCGTTATGTTTGGAGAAAAAAGGGGGAGGCTTGCAAGCCAAAGAACACCATCCCAACCGTGAAGCACGGGATTGGCAGCATCATGTTGTGGGGATGCTTTGCTGCAGGAGGGACAGGTGCACTTCACAAAATAGATGGCATCATGATGCAGGAAAATTATGTGAATATATTAATGCAACATCTCAAGACACCAGTCAGGAAGTTAAAGCTTGGTCGCAAATGGGTCTTCCAAATGGACAATGATCGCAAGCATACTTCCAAAGTTTGGGCAAAATGGCTTAAGGACAACAAAGTCAAGGTATTGGAGTGGCCATCACAAAGCCCTGACCTCAATCCTATAGAAAATATGTGGGCAGAACTGAAAAAGCATGTGTGAGCAAGGAGGCCTACAAACCTGACTCAGTTACACCAGCTCTGTCAGGAGGAACGGACCAAAATTCACCCAACTTATTGTGGGAAGCTTGTGGAAGGCTACCCGAAATGTTTGACCCAAGTTAAACAATTTAAAGGCAATGCTACCAAGTACTAATTGAGTGTATGTAAAGTTCTGGCCCACTGAGAATGGTGAAATAAATAATTATTTCTACTATTATTCTGACATTTCACATTCTTAACATAAAGTGGTGATCCTAAATGACCTAAAACAGGGAATTTTTACTATGATTAAATGTCAGGAATTGTGAAAAACTGATTTTAAATGGATTTGGCTAAGGTGTATGGAAACTTCTGACTTCAACTGTAGTGTTATGTGTGTGTGTGTGTGTGTGTGTGTGTGTGTGTGTGTGTGTGTGTGTGTGTGTGTGTGTGTGTGTGTGTGTGTGTGTGTGTGTGTGTGTGTGTGTGTGTGTGTGTGTGTGTGAACACTAGGGCTGGTCCTGCTAGGTTTCTTGAAATCAACCTTAACCACACTTCAGGTTCTGTGTAAATATTTCTCGATTCAGTTTCTCCTCAGACCAACCATATGTATTTAGTTTACCCATGGGCTCTGATAACTGATAACTACACTGTGCTGGGTATGCTTTAATAATGTGCAAACTAAGCTCTTACAAGCTGGCATACATACCGTAACACACACACACACACACAGGCACGTGGACACACACATACAAGCATGAACATGCGCATTAGAGTTGAGTGCCGTCCTGTCCTGTCCTCCACCCCTTCTGGTCATAGAGCTGTCCCCAGCCCACAGATGGACTCAAGGACACACCTTGACATACATAGACAAATAAAGGGGCCTCTCCCTCTCTTTCCCTCTCTCTCACTTCCTCTCTCTTTCCCTCTCTCTCACTTCCTTTCCTTCCCTCCCGATTTAATTGAAATGACATGGAAACAACATTGATTCAACCCGCTGGGCTCTGTTTAGAGTACACACACACTGTGCAATTTCTTATTATAAAATAATAAAATGGATCAATATTATCTATAACTGATCTATGTTATCTATAACTGATCAATTTGACCTATAACTGATCAATTTGACCTATAACTGATCGATATTATCTATAACTGATCAATATTATCTATAACTGATCAATTTGACCTTTAACTGATCAATTTAACCTATAACTGATCAATATTATCTAAAACTGATCAATATTATGTATAACTGATCAATTTGACCTATAACTGATCAATATTATGTATTACTGATCAATATTATTTATAATTTATCAATATTACCTATAATTGATCAATATTATCTATAACTGGTCAATTTGACCTATAACTGATCAATATTATGTATAACTGATCAATATTATCTATAATTTATCAATATTTTCTATAACTGATACATTTGACCTATAACTGACCAATAATATACTGTATTATTGACTGTATGTTTGTTTATTCCATGTGTAGCTCTGTGTTGTTGCATGTGTCGATGTCACGGCCGTGGAATGAAGAGGACAAAAGCGCAGCTTGGTGAGTATACATATTCCTTTTATTTAGGTGACGCCGACAAAAACAATAAACAATACAAAACAACCGTGAAGCTTAAGGGCTATGTGCCACAAACAAAGTTAACTTCCCACACTGAAAGGAGGGAAAAGGGCTACCTAAGTATGGTTCCCAATCAGAGACAATGATAGACAGCTGTCCCTGATTGAGAACCATACCCGGCCAAAACATAGAAATACAAAATCATAGAAAAACAAAACATAGAATGCCCACCCCACATCACACCCTGACCTAACCAAAAATAGAAATAAAATGTCTTTCTAAGGCCAGGTCGCAGTTGTAAATGAGAACTTGTTCTCAACGAGCCTACCTGGTTAAATAAAGGTGAAATAAAATAAATAAATATTGTCTATATCTGATCAATATTATCTGCAGGTAAATTGGGTGGGCTATATACCGATGGACTATGTACAGCTGCTGCGATCGGTTAGCTGCTCAGATAGCAGATGTTTGAAGTTGGTGAGGGAGATAAAAGTCTCCAACTTCAGCGATTTTTGCAATTCGTTCCAGTCACAGGCAGCAGAGAACTGGAACGAAAGGCGGCCAAATGAGGTGTTGGCTTTAGGGATGATCAGTGAGATACACCTGCTGGAGCGCGTGCTACGGATGGGTGTTGCCATCGTGACCAGTGAACTGAGATAAGGCGGAGCTTTACCTAGCATGGACTTGTAGATGACCTGGAGCCAGTGGGTCTGGCGACGAATATGTAGCGAGGGCCAGCCGACTAGAGCATACAGGTCGCAGTGGTGGGTGGTATAAGGTGCTTTAGTGACAAAACGGATGGCACTGTGATAAACTGCATCCAGTTTGCTGAGTAGAGTATTGGAAGCTATTTTGTAGATGACATCGCCGAAGTCGAGGATCGGTAGGAAAGTCCGTTTTATTAGGGTAAGTTTTGCGGCGTGAGTGAAGAAGGCTTTGTTGCGAAATAGAAAGCCGACTCTAGATTTGATTTTCGATTGGAGATGTTTGATATGAGTCTGGAAGGAGAGTTTACAGTCTAGCCAGACACCTAGGTACTTATAGATGTCCACATATTCTAGGTCGGAACCATCCAGGGTGGTGATGCTAGTCGGGCATGTGGGTGCAGGCAGCGAACGGTTGAAAAGCATGCATTTGGTTTTACTAGTGTTTAAGAGCAGTTGGAGGCCACGGAAGGAGTGTTGTATGGCATTGAAGCTCGTTTGGAGGTTAGATAGCACAGTGTCCAAGGAAGGGCCAGAAGTATACAGAATGGTGTCGTCTGCGTAGAGGTGGATCAGGGAATCGCCCGCAGCAAGAGCAACATCATTGATATATACAGAGAAAAGAGTCGGCTCAGGGGCCTCCCGGGTGGCGCAGTGGTTAAGGGCGCTGTACTGCAGCGCCAGCTGTGCCATCAGAGTCCCTGGGTTCGCGCCCAGGCTCTGTCGTAACCGGCTGCGACCGGGAGGTCCGTGGGACGATGCACAATTGGCCTAGCGTAGCCCGGGTTAGGGAGGGCTTGGTCGGTAGGGGTGTCCTTGTCTCATCGTGCACCAGCGACTCCTGTGGCGGGCTGGGCGCAGTGTGCACTAGCCAAGGTGGCCAGGTGCACGATGTTTCCTCCGGCGCATTGGTGCGGCTGGCTTCCGGGTTGGATGCGCACTGTGTTAAGAAGCAGTGCGGCTTGGTTGGGTTGTGTATCGGAGGACGCATGACTTTCAAACTTCGTCTCTCCCGAGCCCGTACGGGAGTTGTAGCGATGAGACAAGATAGTAGCTACTACAACAATTGGATACCACGAAATTGGGGAGAAAAAGGGGTAAAAATTCAAAAAAAAGAAAAAAAGAAAAGAAAGAGTCGGCCCGAGAATTGAACCCTGTGGTACCCCCATAGAGACTGCCAGAGGACCGGACAACATGCCCTCCGATTTCACACACTGAACTCTTTCTGCAAAGTAGTTGGTGAACCAGGCAAGGCAGTCATCCGAAAAACCGAGGCTACTGAGTCTGCCGATAAGAATATGGTGATTGACAAAGTCGAAAGCCTTGAAGACGTGGATGTGGTGGATGAAGTGGATGAAGACGGCTGCACAGTACTGTCTTTTATCGATGGCGGTTATGATATCGTTTAGTACCTTGAGCGTGGCTGAGGTGCACCCTTGACCGGCTCGGAAACCAGATTGCACAGCGGAGAAGGTACGGTGGGATTCGAGATGGTCAGTGATCTGTTTGTTGACTTGGCTTTCGAAAACCTTTGATAGGCAGGGCAGGATGGATATAGGTCTGTAACAGTTTGGGTCCAGGGTGTCTCCCCCTTTGAAGAGGGGGATGACCGCGGCAGCTTTCCAATCCTAGGGGATCTCAGATGATATGAAGGAGAGGTTGAACAGGCTGGTAATAGGGGTTGCGACAATGGCGGCGGACAGTTTCAGAAATAGAGGGTCCAGATTGTCAAGCCCAGCTGATTTGTATGGGTCCAGGTTTTGCAGCTCTTTCAGAACAAATATACTACCTATAACTGATCAAAATTACCAAAAACGGATCAATATTATATATAACTGGTCAATAATATCTATTTACTAGACCACTTAGTACATTGTGTAATGATGACGTCATTTGGCCTAAGGCTGAATGTGGCACGAGAGCATGGCGGGCGGCACTGTTAGCTACTACACAGTCCATTGATCTATGTCACCAGATAGAAGGCTTATGGAGTCTGACAATGTCACAGAGCTTTGTGATGTCAGTATAACAAACTGACAGGTGGTTTGGAACTATCGGAAATAAAAATATAGTATATTTTTTCTTCAAGCTAGCGATCCGTTAAATACTGACTCATCACAAAAAGGATGGAGAGAGGAGGGGAGAGTTGGGGAGAGGAGTGGAGAAGAATGGAGAGTAGGAGAAAGGAGGAGAAAGAGTGAGGGAGAGAGAGAGAGAGGATAAGTATTTTTTCCAGGAGGTCAAGGCTCTATTGGTGACAGAAAAACAAGATTGTAAATCCAACCACTTGCCTCACTGCTCCAGGTCAGCGTCAGAGACGTGGGTGAGGACCAGACTGGAAGGTCTCAACTGTGAGCAGGCATGGGTGAATGGACCGCTCCACCTCTGGTGTGGTGGTGTCGAGGTCTGATGGGGGGATGCTAAATTATAGTATACTGGACTGTGATATGACTTAATGTAATGGTGCCATTTTACGGGCTCCTAACCAACTGTGCTATTTTGTGTGTTTTTTTGTGCAATTTTTGTAACTTAATGTTGCTGCTACTCTCTCTTATAACTGAAAAGAGCTTCTTGACATCAGAGCAGCGATTACTCGCCTCGAACTGGACAAAGACTTTTTCTTTAATGAGTCCGACGAGGAGGATATACTGCTTCCCGGAGACCAGGCCCAAATCCCAAAAAGAAAAGACAGAGATGCATGGGGCGAAAGTCTGTGTGCCTTTAAATTTATTTATTTTTTACCTTTATTTAACTAGGCAAGTCAGTTAAAGAACAAATTCTTATTTTCAATGACGGCCTAGGAACAGTGGGTTAACTGCCTGTTCAGGGGCAGAACGACAGATTTGTACCTTGTCAGCTCGGGGGTTTGAAGTTGCAACCTTCCGGTTACTAACCACTAGGCTACTCTGCCACCCCAGTTTGTGTGCCTTGTGAGGATTCGTAGGCAAGTGAGTAAATCGCCACTACCATCAGTTCTATTGGCCAATGTGCAATCACTGGAAAAAAACTGGATGATCTACATTCGAGACTATCCTACCAACAGGACATTAAAAACGGTTATATCTTGTGTTTCACCGAGTCGTGGCTGAATGACGACATGGATATTATAGAGCTGGTGCATTGGCAGGACAGAGCAGCTACGTTTGGTAAGACGAGGGGCGGGGGTGTGTGTCTATTTGTCAATAACAGCTGGTGCACGATGTCTAATAATAAAGAAGTCTCGAGGTATTGCTCGCCTGAGGTAGAGTATCTCATGATAAGCTGTAGACCACACTATCTATCAAGTGAGTTCTCTATATGATTCGTAGCCATCTATTTACCACCACAAACTGATACTGGCACTGAGATGCTGGCACTAAGAGCGCACTCAACGAGCTGTATAAGGCCATAAGCAAACAGGAAAATGCTCATCCGTAGGCGGTGCTCCTATTGGCCGGGAACTTTAATGCAGGCAATTAAATCCGTTTTACCTCATTTCTACCAGCAAGTCACATGTGTAAACAGAGGGGGAAAAAACTCTAGACCACCTCAGTCACCGGCTTCATCAATAAGTGCATCAACGATGTCCCAACAGTGACCGTACGTACATATCCCAACCCAAAGCCATGGATTACAGGCAAAATCCGCACCAAGCTAAAGGCTAGACCTGGCACTTTCAAGGAGCTGGACACTAATCCGGACACTTATAAGAAATCCCGCTATGCCCTCAGACGAACCATCAAACAGGCAAAGCGCCAATACAGGACAAAGATTGAATCCTGCTACACCGGTCTGAGCTCGTCGGATGTGGCAGGGCTTGCAAACAATTACGGACTACAAAGGGAAACACAGCCATGAGCCGACCCAGTGACGCGAGCCTACCAGATGAGCTAAATGCCTTTTATGCTCGCTTCGAGGCAAGCAACACTGATGCATGCATGAGAGCATCAGGTGCTCCGGACGACTGTGTGATCACGCTTTCCATAGCCGATGTGAGCAAGACCTTTAAACAGGTCAACATTCACAAGGCCACAAGGCCAGATGGATTACCAGGACCTGTACTCAGAGCATGCGCGGACCAACTGGTAGGTGTCTCCACTGACATTTTCAACCTCTTCCTGACCGAGTCTGGCTGATCCTCAACACATCTACCACACTGAGTATCTACCACACTCTCAGGGGTGTGTGCTTATTCCCATCCTGTACTCCCTGTTTACCCACGACTGCGTGACCAAGCACGACTCCAACACCATCATTAAGTTTGCTGATGACACAACAGTGCCTGATCACTGACAACGATGAGACAGCCTATAAGGAGGAGGTCAGATACCTGTCAGTGTGGTGCCAGGACAACAACCTTTCCCTCAATGTGAGCAAGAAAAAGGAGCTGATCGTGGACTACAGGAAAAGGCGGGCCAAACAGGCCCCCATTAACATCAACGGGACTGAAGTGGAGCGGATCGAGAGTTTCAAGTTTCTTGGTGTCCACATCACCAACAGACTAACATGATCCAAACACACCAAGACAGTCGTGAAGAGCGCACGACAACACCTTTTCCCCCTCAGGAGACTGAAAAGATTTGGCATGGTTCCCCAGATCTTCAAAAAGTTCTACAGCTGCACCATCGAGAGCATTCTGACTGATTGCATCACCACCTGGTATGGCAACTGCTCGGTATCCGACCATAAGGCGCTACAGAGGGTACTGCGTACAGCCCAATACATCACTGGGGCCAAGCTTCCTGCCATCCAGGACCTATATCCTGGGAGGTGTCAGAGGAAGGACCAAAAGTCATAGACTGTTCTCTCTGCTACCGCACGGCAAGCGGTACCGGAGTGCCAAGTCTAGGTCCAAACAGCTTCTAGCCCCAAGCCATAAGACTGCTGAACACCTACCTACATGTACAAATTACCTTGACTAACCTGTATCCCCGCACATTGACTCGGTACCGGTATCGCCTGTAAATAGCATCGCTATTGTTATATAATCTTATTGTGTTACTTTTTATTCAATTTTTTACTCTAGCATAATTAGAAAATATTTTCTTAACTCTATTTCTTGAACTGCATTGTTGGTTAATGGCTTGTAAGTAAGCATTTCACGGTAAGGTCTACTACACCCGTTGTATTCGGCTCATGTGACAAATAAAAATGTAATTGATTTAATAAGATGGTGGTCGACCATTTTAGTTTTGAGAGAGCTGTCCAAGAAGGAAGTCATCCTCCCATTCTAAACCAACACCTGTAGGGAAGAGTGAACACAACCACCATCAGATAGAGAGATAGAGACATAATATTGTCCTCTAATGAGACGACCCCTGAGGTTGACATTTGAGTTAAAAGGTTGACATTGCTGCGGTGCGGGATTGGGGATTGATCGTTGGTCTCAGGTCTGTGTCTGTAAATTTTCATATGGTGTTTGACCCTTGGTCTCTTTGCTGTAGGTTTCTGGTCAGTGACATTAGCTCTCTGGTGGGACTCTCCTATTGAAAATGTTCAAAATTACATTATTTAGATACTGTAGGTATTAAAACATGATTCCGATGTAAAATACCAATTATCTGATATATGTTACCTGATCCAACACATTGACAGTGACATCATCAAAGAAAGACACCTTCCTCCCATGTCCCGGTTCGTCCCTTTCTGATGATGCAGGACTGGGGGACGGCAAGGTTGCAATGGGGGGCGAAAATACTGGCCTGGGGGACCCTCTCACCTGAGGAGAGACAGCACTGAAAGTCTTCATGCCTGCATGGAGAAAAAGGTGATTCTTTCACATAAAATGTACATCATTTTATGTTATTCTTCAACATAAAACTAAACATCTATTGAGACATCCATTGTCATCCATAGCAACAGTATATCTCCTTCAAAATGAGGAATGTTAAAACTGATTACTAAGTGTGCTTTCCATCCAATGACATGTCACCCAGGCAATCATTGGAGAATTTATCATTTTCTCCTGGCCACTTACTGCAAGGCCTGAATAAATATTGGTGGCCGTCCTCGCAGGCGAACACGCAATAGGAACCCTTTTCCGTTCTGTGGTCACCGGGCAACCGTTAAATGAGTGACTCAGGAAAGGAAACGGAGATGCTGACTCACTGAGCGGTATGACGAACAAATGCTAGAGGCACACCACACACAGCCCAGGAGATGCACACATACACACTCATACACAACACACACAGCCCAGGAGATGCACACATACACACTCATACACAACACACACAGCTTTAATCTGTGTCTCCTGTATCAACTAGATCAGCAACTCACTGTGTAACAGGTGTGAGTAGGGGGCCACAGCAGTACTGCCCAAAATACCCCTACCAACGCCCTACATACAGACATAGCTAAAACATACACACTTGCAAACAGACACACAAATACACACGCACAAACGAACAAACAACACAAGCATGCACACACACACACACGCACACACTACTATAAAATAAAGAGGACTGTTAGCTAAAGAACATGACAATGGAACTGCAAAGCAATGGTCAACAACTATTGACACTGTTAGTAAAAGTTACAGAATCAGAGGCATACCACTGTTCTCTCTCATTAGTTTGCTCCACAACGACCACACCCCTTTTCGGTAGCCAATAAGATGAGGGTCCATCCAAAGACAGGAAACAGCAAACTCATACTCTGAAGTGAAGTAAGTCTGTCAAGTGAAGATGAACAAATGTAATTTGACATGTTGCTACATCATGATGCCCTACAACTACAGAACCCTACGATGTTATGTTGCAACTTCCTGACATCCAGGCCTATCTGTTACACTAGCAATGTGAATTTCAAGAGAAAAGTGACTTAGAGAGAAGGTCAGAATACTACTGTACCTTGTGATTTGAGCCAGGGCCACATTCAGTGGGTCAGTAATCCAGGAAATAAGACACTAAAATAGGAATTGAGGAAAAGAGAAAAAGAGTAGAGAGAGAGAGAGGAAGAGAGAGAAGGAGAGAGAGAAATATGTATACAGTAGCAGGGAACAGACAGATCAATTAATTGCCTGGCTAATGTAGCAGAGCCTCCTTGGTGAGAGAGAGAGACAGTGAGAGGACAATATACACACACATACACACACACACACACACACACACACACACACACACAGAGAGACACACACACAAAGCTCTACAGAGAAGCTGCAATGACAATTTTGACTCAAAATCAGAACCTGAACGTTTACAAGAGTGTTTGGAGGAAAGATGTTTTTAGAGGCTGGTGCAACCTCAGGACCCCTTACTATCTTCAGGACTTTCACCGTGGCATATTATTATAAGCCCATGTGAGTATGAGTGCCCTCTAGTGGTTCTGTTGATAATAGCAGACAGTCGATGTCAAAGACATGTCACACACTTCAGAGGGAGAACACTATCTAGTTTCAAGTTTATTTGATGTTACGTAATAAATGTTTCTGTACAGATTCAATTCAATTACTACTTTCTACTGAATGATGAAATACTGGATTCATTTAGTGAACATATTTTATTTAACCTTTATTTAACTAGGCAAGTCAGTTAAGAACAAATTCTTATTTACAATGACGGCCTACCCTGGCCAAACCCTAACCCGGCCGACGCTGGGCCAATTGTGCGCCTCCCTATGGGACTCCCAATCACGGCTGGTTGTGATACAACCTGGAATCGATCCAGGGCCTGTAGTGACACCTCTAGCACTGAGATGCAGTGCCTTGGACTGCTGCACCACTCGGGAGCCCACACACAGTATATTTCCCATACTCTTTCTGACAGAGGTCCGGTCGCTACTGTCCTCTCCATGGCAACAAAATCACTGATGCTGGAGTTCTACTTGACACACTCATGCAGCATCAGGATATTGTTCCCAGGGAGACACACACACACTCGTCTTTCAGGTCCTCTCTGTCCCGGGTCTGACGAAGAAGGGAAGGAAGGACTGAAGAGAGGAGTGGCGGAAAAGAGAGATGGACAGATGGTGGTTAACTCAAATGGAGGAAGGTGCTTGTGTTTCAACCTAGCCCCTGTGTGTTTCATTAAGGGGTACCCTCCTTCTCTCCTTTCATCCCTCCCTCCCTTCCTCCATTCCTCCTCCCTCTTCCCGTATAGTCCAGGCATCATGTCACCTAGCCTGCAAACCCTGGTCCTTCTGTTAGGTCAGCCTGATGCTTGAACAGATACTTCACACTTTTTCCACTGAACCTAGCAGTATATCAAATCAAAACAAATTTTATTGGTCACATACAAGTGTTTAGCAGATGTTATGCGGGTGTAAGGAAATGTGCAGAAATATCTAACAACTACAAAACATATACCCAATACACACGAATCTAGTATGATATAGGCCAGGGTTGAAATATCCAAATCAAATATATTTGAATCTAAACTATTTGTGTGTGGTCAGTCTGTTTACCCAGCATTGATATAAATCTACAACATTGTCCATTTCAGTATCTTTGATTCCCCCTCTTTGGAAGATTGTGATCTGATGGGCCACATTAAAAGTGTCTTCCATCATTACTCAGGTTTCAGGTGTGACATGGTGACTAGTCGTTACATTCCCTAATTTACTGTTGTTTTTCTAACTGGGGCAAAGCATAGAATATCCCTTCTTCCCTGCCCCTTCCCAGGGTAATAACAGGTTTATATCTACCTCTCCTCTTCCCAGGTCAACATTAACAGGCATTTGGTGACAGTCCGAAGAAATTCAATGCACTAGTCCCACAATGCAATGCAACGGCTTGGGACACTTGTCCATGTGCAGACCCTAGTGGGTGGAGTCAGGGACAGAAAGGGCCAATAGTAGCCCTAACCCTACTAGAAAAATGGGATTGGGGGGGGGTTGCTTTGCTTTTCTAATTGGGTTAGCTTTGAGTGTCCCACACCAATTGAGTTGTGACACATGTACATTTGCAGGAGGGGGGGGGGGTGTCCTGCATAACTATCCTTTTACACTAGAGGCGCAGAATCATCATATCCAGCCGTCAGATGACAAGTGACACCAAACAATCCGTGAGAGGAGGGTAATTGGAGCTCGCATGACTTTTTCTGAGCATGCAAAACACACATACGTACACACAACCACACACACACAGGGCTTATTCTGAGCAGTGCAAAACCGTGATGTCCCAAGCAGGGCCACATGACCCTCTGCTCTCCCACTGTCAAGACTATGTAGCTTTGCACTCTGGGTAAAACTGTGAAATGAGCCCTCCACCACCCAGGCCCCTAGCAGTCCTGGCTACAGACTTTATTTGGACACGCCAGGAGGATGGCGTCTCACTTGTCATTCTGGTGTTTTGCAGGTTAAGGGAAACTAGACACTGAAACAACAGCCAAAGTAGTAAACATGTTATTGTGTCCTGTCAGTTAAATATTTTCACAGGGGAGAAATAAAAACCTAATTTGTCTTCTCCATTAATCAGGGTGACAAAAACCTCCTGTGCAGTTCCACATTAGCATTCCTTCATGAGCTGAGTGGGATCGTTCAGGTTTGGAGTTGCTAAGTTTGTCCTCCGCTCAAATCTTATTCTAAACCAGCAGTGATGGTCAATATAGAAATGGAATTAAGTGGAAGAGCATTTTCTTTTCACTAGGGGCTTACTATCACAAATAATATCTTAGTACAGATTATTGTCTTTAGAGTGTTTGCTGACAGAGTTCCTATAATATCATGACATAAACGTAAGATACATTTCAGAGAGCTGGTAATGCAAAAATGAGCCTCTGTTGACAGCAGTACACCTGCTCTTCCCCAGTTGAGACCTGGACATGGCTGAACAAGCAAGACTGATGCCAATAATGCACTGCCATTTTGGACAAGTGTGTACGCGTCAAGTGTGTGTGTGCATTAAGTGTGTGTGTGTGTGTGTGTGTGTGTGTGTGTGTGTGTGTGTGTGTGTGTGTGTGTGTGTGTGTGTGTGTGTGTGTGTGTGTGTGTGTGTGTGTGTGTGTGTGTGTGTGTGTGTACTTGCATGCTGTGTCTGAATCAGTTTTGAGTGGGGCCAATTTAACCTGACGTATTTATCTGTGTTCATTTCCCGGTACGGGCATAACACGCTTTACTGGGATAAGGAACTCTATACTACAGTGTATAGTACAGTAACTTCTAATAGCACCTCCACCCCTCAACACAGTCTAAATGTAGACACCCTGAACACATCCCTAAACAGACATTAAGTAGAGGTAAACACATCTACAGTATGCCCATTACCTGCTGTATAGAGGGTTGTGTATGTAGAAGACTCCACTCCCCTCCACTACTCTCCCCCATCCTCCTCTTCTCCTGCTGGGAAAGAGAGCAGGACATACAATTAGATCCTCTACTAGGCTTCTTCAACACAATCAGATGAATCACGCAGCATATTTAGCACCACTTATAGTACACCCCCTCAGAGAGAAAGAGAAAAAATGTATCTCCTGCCAAAATAATGAAGGCTTTGGTTCAGAGTTGTTGGTTTTTTAAACCCTAAAGTACCAGGTATTTACGTTACATAATAAAAGGGTAACTGAACAGTTATAATCAGTGGATAAAGTGCTGTAAAATAAAGTGCTAGCACAATTTCACCAACCTAATATAGAGAAGAAGCATCAGTATTACCCTCCCCAAAACCTGATGATGAAACCAACTTCCCTCCAAAGCAATGACAGTTAGTAAGTGAACACCAAAATCCATGTTATGGCAGTATCCTACCACTTGGAGGCAGATAAATCCATGTTATGACAGTATCCTACCACTTGGAGGCAGATAAACCCATGTCGTGACAGTATCCTACCACTAGGTGGCAGAGAAACCCATGTTATGACATTATCCTACCACTAGGAGGCAGAAAAACCCATGTCGTGACAATATCCTACCACTAGGTGGCAGAGAAACTCGTGTCATGGCAGTATCCTACCACTAGGTGGCAGAGAAGAGAACCCCTCCCTCCAGAAGAGCTTGGTCCAATCAGCCAGTTTAACTTATAGGGTCCTGCATGTCTAATAGATATGTCTGTGCTTCTGCTGCTGTATCACGGCTATTTAAAAATAAACGTGCCATGTCAGTCCGGCCACTCTCCCGCCTGTCACTCTCTGTCTGGGTTCTGGGTGGTTACCGCGATGAGGAGAAGAGATCAGGATATCAAATGACCCATTTTGAACAGGAACACAAATTATAGAGATAGCTATCCTGTCTATATCTGTACTGTCTATATGTATCTATATATGTCCTGTCTATAGCTGTACTATCTATAGCTGTCTATATCTATACTCTTTATAGCTGTCTACAGCTATTCTATCTATAACTGTCTATATCTATATTATATATAACAGTCTATATCTATACTATCTATAGCTGTCTATATCTATACTATCTATAGCTGTCTATATCTATGCCATATACAACTGTCTATATCTATACTATCTATAACTGTCGATATCTATACTATCTAGAACTGTCTATATCTATACTATATAGAACTGTCTATATCTATACTATCTAGAACTGTCTATATCTGTGTATACTGTAAGGTTTGGTTGCCGCCCTGGATGTATAGTAGTGTACATACAGATATATGATCTTAATTTGACCACTCATTTGTTGCTGATAATTGTCCTGCACAGCAGTGTGTTCAAAGTTTAAAAGGGATTATAAAGTTTGTAATTTTAACTCTAAAATCTATACTGCAGGTAGCCTAGCCTAGGGGTTAAGGGCATTGGGCCAGTTACTGAAAGGTTGCTGGTTCAAATCCCCAAGCTGGCTAGGTGAAAAATGTATCAACATGTCCTTGAGCAAGGCACTTATCCCTAATTGCTTCTGTAAGTCGCTCTGGATAAGAGTGTCTGCTAAATGCTGCTGCAGGATTATTTTCCTGCTGTGGCAAACTGGCTCAAATTCAAATCCTACATCTTTACATACAAGTGTTAAAAAATAAGACTAGATCCACTTTAACATACTCTGCAGAATGTCTCTAAAGGCTTTATTAAGGGTTTATTGTGTACTTACTTGACTGTTAATGCAACATTATGTTAGACTGTGAACTGTTGGTTTGGTCTCAGGAGAAAGAGGGGGATTGGAGGGTTCGGGTTCGTAGGGTGTAAGGAAGTGGGTGTTGTGGGATGTGTAGGCGTGTAGGGGGTTAGTCAAGATGAGCAATGGCACACCTAGGCCTGTCATGACGTTGTCAACCTGTACAACCTCATTTTAGGAATTTCACTAAGACTTTGTTACAGTATTTATTATCACAGTGATATTCCTAAACATTTTTGAGTCTTTAAAAGTGAGTGTAGTGAAGGTAGAAAGAAACTGAAACTATCTTAACACAGTAACAAGAAACCAATTGAAGCCTGAGACTGTGCCATATAAAGGTACACATACAAACACATGAAGCAACTCATACAGTTCACCAACACATCTCTCACATTTACTGTAATCCATGCAGGAGACCAGCTTAGCTCAAACTGATATTTCAGCAATAACATGAAGCTAGCACTGAGCTGCGGCACACACAATCACTGAGCAATTTGGTGCCGACGCCGAATGGCCGAGGACTGTTGGGAAAGTGTTGAAAAGCTAGACTGTCACTTCTGACCTGCACACACTCATACACACACAATCATAATTGCAGGCGAACAGCTGTAGAACTCTTGGATGGTGCAAAAGGATCATTCAGTCACAACCACTAACAGATACTAAAACAGTCCCGCTGGGACAGTTAGTCAGGAGGGAGACGACACAACGCTGACACTGCCAGCGATGTTCAAATCTATACCCTTAACTATCTCTGAGCTCCTCCTATCTCTCACTGAAGCCTGCCAATCCATCTCACGCTCTCTACCGATCCCAACCTCCTCCAAGGGGCCCTGGGGAGACCCTGTCCCTCCTACTCCCCCTGTCATCCCTCACCCTTCACTCCCCCACCACCAGAGAGAGGGGAACTGTCACTCATGCTTTAAGACAACTGGCATTCGGGTGGGCCTACTCCAGTTCAGGGGGGGGGTCCTACTCCAGTTGCATGGTGTAACTATATTTCCATCCAAAATGCAATGAGTCAGGGTTACCCCTGGTTACTAATGAAACATACATGAAACAGAAGACAGAAGGACAGAGACAGAGAGACAGAACATGAAGGGTACAAGCTACACAGGCTCAAACTGATTTTCACATCTAATAAATAGTTTACATGACACTTGTTGCGGACTAACTTACTGTACTTATGATTTAAATAATTGGATTTTTTTTTTTGTATGGATTTCTGCTTCTAGCCTTACTCTTTAAATACAGCTAGCTGCACTCCTTACATTTCCATGGCAACTGATGCTGGCCAATGGCTAAAGCACAGAGATTAAAGGACACGTTTTAATCTAAAACCATTACGTGAAATAGGCTACAGCATAGTGCAGGCTGGTGGAAGCCAAGATCCCTGTGGATTTGAACATTTCAGAAAATCATCTGATAAGCCTGTCTAGCCCAAATCTCTTAAAACTCTTTAAGGGGGGACTGAAGCTTGAGAAGTGCACATTACATTCCACCCCATGGCCCATTTCCTATCCAGTAGCTAACACAAGGGAGAGAGCAACCATTCTCTGTCTCTTTAAAACAGAAAGGTGGAGGGGAAGAGAGAGAGTCCGGAGAGAAATAGAAAGAGGGAAGAGTAAGGAGCAAAAAAGAAAGAGAGAATAAGAGATATGGGAGAGAGAGAGAGAGGGAGAGGGAGGGAGAGAAAAACAAAATAAGAGATATGGGAGAGAGATAGGGGAGAGAGAGAGAGAGAGAGAGAGAGAAAAGGAGATATGGGAGAGAGATGGAGGAAGAGAGAGAGAGAGAGAAAAGAGATATGGGAGAGAGATAGGGGAAGAGAGAGAGAGAGAAAAAGAGATATGGGAGAGAGATAGGGGAAGGGGGATAGAGAGAATAAGAGTTATGGGAGAGAGATAGGGGAAGAGAGAGAGAGAGAAACAGAATAAGAGTTATGGGAGAGAGATAGGGGAAGAGAGAGAGAGAAAAGAGATATGGGAGAGAGATAGGGGAAGGGAGATAGAGAGAATAAGAGTTATGGGAGAGAGAGAGAAACAGAATAAGAGTTATGGGAGAGAGATAGGGGAAGAGAGAGAGAGAGAGAGAGAGAGAGAGAGAGAGAGAGAGACGTCGTTGCACCTGCTGATGTGGGTGTAGAAGGGAAACCTGATATACAATGGCTTTTACAACCATCTCAGGGAGCTATAGTACACTAGCTAGCATAGGCCTAAGTAATGGTCTGGTGAGATCACACCAGTAGAGGGGGATATCTGTGCGTGGGGAAGTCTCTCTCCTGGTCTTTAATCAGGAGAGAGACTGGTCTTTAACTGGGACAGGTGTTTTTCTCAGTAAACAAATTGTTGGTTAAAACATTGTCCATTTAATTAAAAACACCTAACAGTATGCAGGTAAGTTGTATTTGATTTGAAGTGTTCATGCAACCCACCTGATAACTGTCTCCATATATTATGCCTAGAAAACATCTGGTCATTTTCATCCCTGGATAAAACTATGTCATGTTGTGTTCATCCTTCCCTCACAAACCCACAACGGTGTAGCCGACCCTTGGTGTAGCCGACCCTTGGTGTAGCCGACCCTTGGTGTAGCCGACCCTTGGCTCAAGTTCAGATTGCAGAGTGTATGTGAGGGAGGGTGCTTAGGTTGTCGTTGTGGAGCTGACAGGGTACTCAGCCAACGTGAGCATTGATGATCAGAAGGTGAGCAGAAATCACACAGAACAGTCTTGTTTTCCATTGGTTCCTGTGAGAAGTGGGACAGGGTCACTACAGGGCTCCCATCAACACGCACTTGCACTCACGAACACACTGTTTAATCTTGAGTGATTAATGTCAGTGCATCAGGAGAGCGGAACAAAACAGCTTGAGGAGGGAGAGGGAAGGAGAGGGAGAGGGGGGGTTAGAGGTAAAGAGGAGGAGAAGTGAGGAGAGAGGGACTGCGGAGAAGTGGAGAGGGAGGGGAAGGAGAGGGAGATGGAGAGGGAGGCAGAGGGGATGAACAGGGGAGGTCAGGAGAGGGGAGGAGTGGAGAGGGGAGGAGAGAGAGAGAAGAGGGGAGGAGAAGGGAGTAGAGGAGAAGGGAGAGAGGAGTTTGGAGGGGAGGAGAGGACTGGTGATGGGTTTGGGATGAATCTGAGAGCGCTATCGGTATGTCCCCTGCCACAGCTGGCCAGATGGAAATAGACAGAGGTGTAACTGAGTCCAGGAGAGAAGAGGAGCAATCGCTTTCCCAGGATGGATGGAGTTCAAGCAGTCTCTCTCCTTTATTTTTCTCTCTCTCTCTCTCTCTCTCTCTCTCTCTCTCTCTCTCTCTCTCTCTCTCTCTCTCTCTCTCTCTCTCTCTCTCTCTCTCTCTCTATTGTCTCAATGGGTCAAATGTTTAAAACATGAAAACCACAGCATACTATAAACAACTATCTTAATTATATTTGTCCACAGTAATTACCCAATGACAATATCCTGTTTGTACAACATGGCAGATAGATACGAAGCCCAAAGCCCGAACCCATGGCAGCCAGCTAGTGGGCTGAGCGAGCGAGGGGGGCTACAGATATCTGTGCCTGAGTGTAAGAGGAGGATAGTAGGCTGAATAGCCCCAGATATACTCCTTGTAACTTCACCAACACCTTATCAGATATACTCCCTGTGACTTCACCAAGACCTTATCAGATATACTCCCTGTGACTTCACCAACACCTTATCAGATATACTCCCTGTGACTTCACCAACACCTTATCAGATATACTCCCTGTGACTTCACCAACACCTTATCAGATATACTCCCTGTGACTTCACCAACACCTTATCAGATATACTCCCTGTGACTTCACCAACACCTTATCAGATATACTCCCTGTGACTTCACCAACACCTTATCAGATATACTCCCTGTGACTTCACCAACACCTTATCAGATATACTCCCTGTGACTTCACCAAGACCTTATCAGATATACTCCCTGTGACTTCACCAACACCTTATCAGATATACTCCCTGTGACTTCACCAAGACCTTATCAGATATACTCCCTGTGACTTCACCAACACCTTATCAGATATACTCCCTGTGACTTCACCAACACCTTATCAGATATACTCCCTGTGACTTCACCAACACCTTATCAGATATACTCCCTGTGACTTCACCAACACCTTATCAGATATACTCCCTGTGACTTCACCAACACCTTATCAGATATACTCCCTGTGACTTCACCAACACCTTATCAGATATACTCCCTGTGACTTCACCAACACCTTATCAGATATACTCCCTGTGACTTCACCAACACCTTATCAGATATACTCCCTGTGACTTCACCAACACCTTATCAGATATACTCCCTGTGACTTCACCAACACCTTATCAGATATACTCCCTGTGACTTCACCAACACCTTATCAGATATACTCCCTGTGACTTCACCAACACCTTATCAGATATACTCCCTGTGACTTCACCAACACCTTATCAGATATACTCCCTGTGACTTCACCAACACCTTATCAGATATACTCCCTGTGACTTCACCAACACCTTATCAGATATACTCCCTGTGACTTCACCAAGACCTTATCAGATATACTCCCTGTGACTTCACCAACACCTTATCAGATATACTCCCTGTGACTTCACCAACACCTTATCAGATATACTCCCTGTGACTTCACCAACACCTTATCAGATATACTCCCTGTGACTTCACCAACACCTTATCAGATATACTCCCTGTGACTTCACCAACACCTTATCAGATATACTCCCTGTGACTTCACCAAGACCTTATCAGATATACTCCCTGTGACTTCACCAAGACCTTATCAGATATACTCCCTGTGACTTCACCAACACCTTATCAGATATACTCCCTGTGACTTCACCAACACCTTATCAGATATACTCCCTGTGACTTCACCAACACCTTATCAGATATACTCCCTGTGACTTCACCAACACCTTATCAGATATACTCCCTGTGACTTCACCAACACCTTATCAGATATACTCCCTGTGACTTCACCAACACCTTATCAGATATACTCCCTGTGACTTCACCAACACCTTATCAGATATACTCCCTGTGACTTCACCAACACCTTATCAGATATACTCCCTGTGACTTCACCAACACCTTATCAGATATACTCCCTGTGACTTCACCAACACCTTATCAGATATACTCCCTGTGACTTCACCAACACCTTATCAGATATACTCCCTGTGACTTCACCAACACCTTATCAGATATACTCCCTGTGACTTCACCAAGACCTTATCAGATATACTCCTGTGACTTCACCAACACCTTATCAGATATACTCCCTGTGACTTCACCAACACCTTATCAGATATACTCCCTGTGACTTCACCAACACCTTATCAGATATACTCCCTGTGACTTCACCAACACCTTATCAGATATACTCCTGTGACTTCACCAACACCTTATCAGATATACTCCCTGTGACTTCACCAAGACCTTATCAGATATACTCCCTGTGACTTCACCAACACCTTATCAGATATACTCCCTGTGACTTCACCAACACCTTATCAGATATACTCCCTGTGACTTCACCAACACCTTATCAGATATACTCCCTGTGACTTCACCAAGACCTTATCAGATATACTCCCTGTGACTTCACCAACACCTTATCAGATATACTCCTGTGACTTCACCAACACCTTATCAGATATACTCCCTGTGACTTCACCAACACCTTATCAGATATACTCCCTGTGACTTCACCAACACCTTATCAGATATACTCCCTGTGACTTCACCAACACCTTATCAGATATACTCCCTGTGACTTCACCAACACCTTATCAGATATACTCCCTGTGACTTCACCAACACCTTATCAGATATACTCCCTGTGACTTCACCAACACCTTATCAGATATACTCCCTGTGACTTCACCAACACCTTATCAGATATACTCCCTGTGACTTCACCAACACCTTATCAGATATACTCCCTGTGACTTCACCAACACCTTATCAGATATACTCCCTGTGACTTCACCAACACCTTATCAGATATACTCCCTGTGACTTCACCAACACCTTATCAGATATACTCCCTGTGACTTCACCAACACCTTATCAGATATACTCCCTGTGACTTCACCAACACCTTATCAGATATACTCCCTGTGACTTCACCAACACCTTATCAGATATACTCCCTGTGACTTCACCAACACCTTATCAGATATACTCCCTGTGACTTCACCAACACCTTATCAGATATACTCCTGTGACTTCACCAACACCAGATTATCAGATATACTCCCTGTGACTTCACCAACACCTTATCAGATATACTCCTGTGACTTCACCAACACCTTATCAGATATACTCCTGTGACTTCACCAACACCTTATCAGATATACTCCCTGTGACTTCACCAACACCTTATCAGATATACTCCCTGTGACTTCACCAACACCTTATCAGATATACTCCCTGTGACTTCACCAACACCTTATCAGATATACTCCCTGTGACTTCACCAACACCTTATCAGATATACTCCCTGTGACTTCACCAACACCTTATCAGATATACTCCCTGTGACTTCACCAACACCTTATCAGATATACTCCCTGTGACTTCACCAACACCTTATCAGATATACTCCCTGTGACTTCACCAACACCTTATCAGATATACTCCCTGTGACTTCACCAACACCTTATCAGATATACTCCCTGTGACTTCACCAACACCTTATCAGATATACTCCCTGTGACTTCACCAACACCTTATCAGATATACTCCCTGTGACTTCACCAACACCTTATCAGATATACTCCCTGTGACTTCACCAACACCTTATCAGATATACTCCCTGTGACTTCACCAACACTGTCCATGAATGATAATCCAAATAATAGTTCACATTTCCTGTTGCTGCAGGATTATTTTCCTATTGTGAGAAACTGGTCCAATTAAGATAGTACACCTGTATGTGTGTTTTATTCACTGAGCTGGCCAGTGTGTTTTTTAGTAATTCTGTAGTTAGCAGTTAGACACAGCTATAATGCTGGACTACAGATCCCCCAGGAGGATATATGGACAAGTTTTTACACTAAACATAATATAAGGGCTAAAATAGATCAACAAAATATTTTACAAACCCAGACAATTCAGTCTTGTCTCAAAACGTCATAATATCTGGCAAAGTGGATACAGTAAGCTCTATCAACCAGCTCAACACAAAACAGGAATACAATGACAAACACAAATCACAATCACAAAAATGTAGTTTCCCGATCACATACCAATATGTTTGTCCATGTAGAAGAAGGCTGCTCTGGTTCTTAGTCCCATTGTCTTTCCTCCACCTCCTCCATTGCTGCATCTTGTCTTCATGGATCTCATAATGCTGCACCTGCGCAGAAAACGACATAACACAACAACATCCACACACAGCTAAAACATACAGTCAATCTGTACAATCTCTACGTGCACAAGCCCAGACGTCACATCCCTCTTCCCCTCTCCCTCATCCCCCTCTCCTCCATCACACAGGAAACCTGGCCTTCCTGCAAAAAGCGTCGGAGCATGGAGAGGGGACAAGGTCGCGGCCGGGGGCAGGTATGGAGGGAGAGGATGTTTTTGTCATTCCTCAACCCCCCTGGTTGAGAGGCCTGCTGTCGTCTATCCTGAGGAAACTGGCTCAGGTCATTGGTGCTCAGAGGAGCACTACAGCTCCAGCCATAGGCCTGCACATGCTCAGTAGCAGGCCCACAGCGACACAGACACCATAGCTGCAGAGAGGGCCTGATGCAGATATCAGCAATGTTCCTCCCACATGAGAGGAACAAAGTAGCTTTATTTTTATGGATAGTTGGGATACTGTACAGTAAGCCAATGTTTCATGTAAAGGGAAAGGTGTCAAAGTCAGTTCAATATCTTTATCGATATGTTTCTCTCCAAAGCTAGTTGCTGTTGAACCAGCAGGAAACATTATACTTGACTGTTTCCAAGCCAACGGCAATTATCCATTTCCTGTACATAATAGGCTACAGTAGGGCCTGGCCAGCTGTGAATGTGTCAATACTCCAGCAGGTGACTGCTCAGTGAAAAACAGCCTAACAGCCTCAAAGGGAGGTGGCTCTTCAAAATGAATCAGTCATTAACACTTCATTTATCAGGCACCAACAACTGTGTCTGGCCCAAAGATATAACACGTACAGTACGACTGACACTGGCGATTTGAAGACTCAAAACCTAATATTTTCATTAAACAAAGTTTTACCTCTACCCGTGATGATAGTGAGCCTACCCGCATCACAGGGGAAAGTCCAAACGTGACTGGGCCTCCGAATAACAGGATGTTTATAGATACGCCTGGGGGATCCTGTGCCAGAGAGACAGCTCTGTAACACGGGGAGGGAGATGGGTTATGGGAGTGGAAGAGAGGGAGAGAGGGAGAGAGGAAGAGAGGGAGAGAGGGAGAGAGGAAGAGAGGGAGAGAGGGAGAGAGGAGAGAGGGAGAGAGGGAGAGAGGAAGAGAGGAGAGAGAGGGAGGAGAGAGGAAGAGAGGGAGAGAGGGAGAGAGGAAGAGAGGGAGAGAGGGAGAGAGGAGAGAGGGAGAGAGGGAGAGGGAGAGAGGAAGAGAGGGAGAGGGGGAGAGAGGGAGAGAGGGGGAGAGGGAGAGAGAGGAAGAGAGGGAGAGAGGAAGAGAGGGAGAGAGGAAGAGAGGGAGAGAAGGAGAGAGGGAGAGAGGAAGAGAGGGAGAGAGGGAGAGAGGAAGAGAGGGAGCGAGGAAGAGAGGGAGAGAAGGAGAGAGGGAGAGAGGGAGAGAGGAAGAGAGGAAGAGAGGGAGAGAGGGAGAGAGGGAGAGAGGAAGAGAGGGAGAGAGGAAGAGAGGGAGAGAGGGAGAGAGGGAGAGAGGGAGAGAGGGAGAGAGGAAGAGAGGGAGAGAGGGAGAGAGGGAGGAAGAGAAGAGGGGAGAGAGGGAGAGAGGAAGAGAGGGAGAGGGAAGAGAGGGAGAGAGGAAGAGAGGGAGAGAAGGAGAGAGGAGAGAGGAAGAGAGAGAGAGAGGAAGAGAGGGAGAGAGGGAGAGAAGGAGAGAGGGAGAGAGGGAGAGAGGAAGAGAGGGAGAGAGGAAGAGAGGGAGGGAGGAAGAGAGGGAGAGAGGAAGAGAGGGAGATACGGAGGGAGCAGAGCAGGTCAGCCAGGCGGCATCTGGCCAACCAAATATAGTCTTCTATTTTCTTGGTCACTTATCTGTTCTAAAGCATTTCCCCAGCATTACCTAAAGCCTTTTGCCAGAATGTCCTTAAGTCTTTCCCGAACATGTCCTAAAGCCTTTCCCTTTTATGGGAAGCTAACGATACGCAAGCTAACATAACGATGGAGGAGGCACAATGTAAAAAGCAAAAAACATAATTTTCATGTAGAATGGGAACACAATTTTCTGTTCACCATAGTTAAGGACAAAAGGATTTGCCTGATTTTTGTCACCAGGCTGTAGTGCTCTCAAAAACGGGTCATGTGGAGTGGCACCACAACACCATCCACCCCAAGTTCAAAGAAACCTACCCGCTAAAGAGCAAGCTTCGTTCACAGAAAGTTGACGAGCTCAAGTCTGTGTTGAAACCGACAGCTAAACGTAATGCTGCAACAGAGGCATCCTTCCGTGTCAGCCATCTCTTTACCAAACCGACAGCTAAACGTCATGCTGCAACAGAGGCATCCTTCCGTGTCAGCCATCTCTTTACCAAACCGACAGCTAAACGTCATGCTGCAACAGAGGTATCCTTCCGTGTCAGCCATCTCTTTACCAAACCGACAGCTAAACGTCATGCTGCAACAGAGGCATCCTTCCGTGTCAGCCATCTCTTTACCAAACCGACAGCTAAACGTCATGCTGCAACAGAGGCATCCTTCCGTGTCAGCCATCTCTTTACCAAACCGACAGCTAAACGACATCCTTCCGTGTCAGCTTTACCAAACCGAAAAACGTCATGTATCCTTCCGTGTCAGCCATCTCTTTACCAAACCGACAGCTAAACGTCATGCTGCAACAGAGGCATCCTTCCGTGTCAGCCATCTCTTTACCAAACCGACAGCTAAACGTCATGCTGCAACAGAGGCATCCTTCCGTGTCAGCCATCTCTTTACCAAACCGACAGCTAAACGTAATGCTGCAACAGAGGCATCCTTCCGTGTCAGCCATCTCTTTACCAAACCGACAGCTAAACGTAATGCTGCAACAGAGGCATCCTTCCGTGTCAGCCATCTCTTTAAACCAAACCGACAGCTAAACGTAATGCTGCAACAGAGGCATCCTTCCGTGTCAGCCATCTCTTTACCAAACCGACAGCTAAACGTCATGCTGCAACAGAGGCATCCTTCCGTGTCAGCCATCTCTTTACCAAACCGACAGCCTAAACGTCATGCTGCAACAGAGGCATCCTTCCGTGTCAGCCATCTCTTTACCAAACCGACAGCTAAACGTCATGCTGCAACAGAGGCATCCTTCCGTGTCAGCCATCTCTTTACCAAACCGACAGCTAAACGTCATGCTGCAACAGAGGCATCCTTCCGTGTCAGCCATCTCTTTACCAAACCGACAGCTAAACGTAATGCTGCAACAGAGGCATCCTTCCGTGTCAGCCATCTCTTTACCAAACAGACAGCTAAATGTCATGCTGCAACAGAGGCATCCTTCCGTGTCAGCCATCTCTTGGCTAAACGTAATGCTGCAACAGAGGTATCCTTCCGTGTCAGCCATCTCTTTACCAAACCGACAGCTAAACGTAATGCTGCAACAGAGGTATCCTTCCGTGTCAGCCATCTCTTTACCAAATCGACAGCTAAACGTAATGCTGCACCAGAGGCATCCTTCCGTGTCAGCCATCTCTTTACCAAACCGACAGCTAAACGTCATGCTGCAACAGAAGCATCCTTCCGTGTCAGCCATCTCTTTACCAAACCGACAGCTAAACGTAATGCTGCAACAGAGGCATCCTTCCGTGTCAGCCATCTCTTTACCAAACCGACAGCTAAACGTAATGCTGCAACAGAGGCATCCTTCCGTGTCAGCCATCTCTTTACCAAACCGACAGCTAAACGTAATGCTGCACCAGAGGCATCCTTCCATGTCAGCCATCTCTTTACCAAATCGACAGCTAAACGTAATGCTGCAACAGAGGCATCCTTCCGTGTCAGCCATCTCTTTACCAAACAGACAGCTAAACGTCATGCTGCAACAGAGGCATCCTTCCGTGTCAGCCATCTCTTGGCTAAACGTAATGCTGCAACAGAGGCATCCTTCCGTGTCAGCCATCTCTTGGCTAAACGTAATGCTGCAACAGAGGCATCCTTCCGTGTCAGCCATCTCTTGGCTAAACGTAATGCTGCAACAGAGGCATCCTTCCGTGTCAGCCATCTCTTTACCAAATCGACAGCTAAACGTAATGCTGCAACAGAGGCATCCTTCCGTGTCAGCCATCTCTTTACCAAATCGACAGCTAAACGTAATGCTGCAACAGAGGCATCCTTCCGTGTCAGCCATCTCTTGGCTAAACGTAATGCTGCAACAGAGGCATCCTTCCGTGTCAGCCATCTCTTGGCTAAACGTAATGCTGCAACAGAGGCATCCTTCCGTGTCAGCCATCTCTTGGCTAAACGTAATGCTGCAACAGAGGCATCCTTCCGTGTCAGCCATCTCTTGGCTAAACGTAATGCTGCAACAGAGGCATCCTTCCGTGTCAGCCATCTCCTGGCTAAACATGAGAAATCGTTCACCGGTGGAGAGCTATACAAGCAGGCAATGGCCCTTGCCGCAGAGACGTCATCCAAAGAGTTCAACATCAAAGAGAACATTAAAAATGCTATCGGAAGTGTGCCACTTGGCCCAGCCACTGTGACAAGGGTAGAGTCGTTATCGGAGGACGTGTACCAACAAGTGCTCAAGGATTTATCACTTTGTGAGTGCTTTCGCTGCAATTTGATGATTCCCAGGATATGACAGACACTGCACAGCTGATGGGGTTTGTTCTCATGGCTTTGAAGGATTCAACTACTAAGGAGTCTTTTCTCACCCTTTTATCATTAAGAAGGAGGACAAGAGGTGAGGACATTTACAACGAGTTTAAACATTATGTGCATGATAACAGCATTCCCATTCATAAGCTGGTAGCAATCACTACAGACGGGGCACCGGCAATGCATAGGGTGCATCCGGGCTTCATTGCATTGTGCCGTCGTGATCCCCATTTCCCAGAGTTTTTGAACTATCACTGTGTGATCCATCAGCAAAGACTAGCTAGTAAAGCAGTGGACTTTTCTCATGTCCTGACACTTGTCGTTATGATTGTTAATTCGATTCATGCAAAATTACTTCCGCACCGCTTGTTTAAATCTTTATTAAATGAGCTTGATGCCGCATAAGGTGACTTGATTCTCCGCGCTTGCGTAAGGTGGTTGAGTGGTTGATTTGTTGACTTGCTGCCCCGGATCAAATCATTTCTGGAGTCACGATGATGCACGGCTGCTAGACTGAGGTTTCCTCACGGACATAACAGCAAAACTGAACCAGCTCAACTATGAGCTTCAGGGAAAAGACGTGGCACACATGATCAGTGCTGTCAAGCCTTTAAGGCCAAGGTGGGTGTGTGGGCCTCTCAGCTGAGGAATGGAAGTCTAGTGCACTTCCCAAACCTGGAGAAAATGTTCAAAAATATCGGAAACAAAGATGCTTTTCTCCCACAAGAATTCTCTGTCCACCTGGAGAAACTGGCATACGAATTCTACAGGCGTTTTCAGGAGTTAAATGACATAGGGGAGGTTGTTGCATTTATCTCAAACACTTTCCTCCCCATTTGAGATTGAGGAGGTTTCCGCCAAATTCCAGTAAATATTTGCTTTACCAATCAGAGATGACATGGAGATAATTGAATTGCAAAATTACATTGAGTTGAAAGCAAGATCAAGAGACAGTGACCTTTGGGGTCTTGTGAACACTGAAAGGTTTTCCCTCCTTTCATCCTGCACACTTAAGGTGAAGGCCTACTTTGGATCAACATATCTCTGTGAGATGGCCTTTTCACAGATGAAAAGAATCAAGACAAAGAACAGGTCTTGTCTAACTAATAGACATCTCACAGACAGTGTAAGACTTGCTGTGTCAAACTATTAGCCAGAATACAGAGCACTTGCTGATAGTGGGCAATCACAGCCATCACATTGAATGTGTGTTTGTGGGGAGGGGGATCACATCCACAGCCATCTGAGTGAGTGAGTATTTGAAATCTGTTGCAGGCCATATTGTTTATAAAAGTACATGATCTGTGTTGTATGTTGTTCAAAAAGGGAAAGTGAAACAGTACTGTACATGATTGGCTTAGGCCTGTAATTGACTGATCATTGAGGTAATGAATGGTAGTAGGGCTGTGATTTGTGCTAAAATATTTTGGAACAATTGAATGATGTGACTGTTTTGAATGCTAGTTGCACTTACTTGAGTATTGTCGTTTTGAAGTGTCTTGAAATATGATGTTCAAAAAGGGAAAGTGAAACAGTACTGTACATGATTGGCTTAGGCCTGTAATTGACTGATTATTGAGGTAATATATTAATGGTGAATGAGTAATAAGCATGTGGAATAAATGAAAAATGTAATCTGACTGTTATTAAATGTTGAATGATAGTTTCACTTACTTCTGATTATTCTATTTGTATAATTACATGAATACTTTGCTTGTGACTGACAGGTAACACAATAAAGAATGTCAAAGTGGAACTACATTGTGGCCTTGTTTTTTCATCATTTTTTGCAAGAGGTAGATTCTGGTTTACATTTGGACTTGGTATGTGATCTTAGGTATGAATAGGTTGGTGACCACTGTCCTAAAGCCTTTCCCAAACATGTCCTAAAGCGCCCCAGCATGTCCTAAAGCCTTTCCCAAACATGTCCTAAAGCCTTTCCCCAGCATGTCCTAAAGCCTTTCCCCAACATGTCCTAAAGACTTTCCCCAACATGTCCTAAATCCTTTCCCAAACATGTCCTAATGCCTTTCCCCAGCATGTCCTAAAGCCTTTCCCCAACATGTCCTAAAGCCTTTCCCCAGCATGTCCTAAAGCCTTTCCCCAACATGTCCTAAAGCCTTTCCCAAACATGTCCTAAAGCCTTTCCCCAGCATGTCCTAAAGTCTTTCCCAAACATGTCCTAAAGCCTTTCCCAAACATGTCCTAAAGCCTTTCCCCAGCATGTCCTAAAGCCTTTCCCCAACATGTCCTAAATCCTTTCCCAAACATGTCCTAATGCCTTTCCCCAGCATGTCCTAAAGCCTTTCCCCAGCATGTCCTAAAGCCTTTCCCCAACATGTCCTAAATCCTTACCCAAACATGTCCTAATGCCTTTCCCAGGCATGTCCTAAAGCCTTTCCCCAACATGTCCTAAAGCGTTTCCCCAACATGTCCTAAAGCCTTTCCCCAACATGTCCTAAAGCCTTTCCCTAGCATGTCCTAAAGCCTTTCCCAAACATGTCCTAAAAGCCTTTCCCCAGCATGTCCTAAAGCCTTTCCCAAACATGTCCTAAAGCCTTTCCCAAACATGTCCTAATGCCTTTCCCCAGCATGTCCTAAAGCCTTTCCCAAACATGTCCTAAAAGCCTTTCCCCAGCATGTCCTAAAGCCTTTCCCAAACATATTCTAAAGCCTTTCCCCAGCATGTCCTAAAGCCTTTCCCAAACATGTCCTAAAGCCTTTCCCAAACATGCCCTAAAGCCTTTCCCAAGCATGTCCTAAAGCCTTTACCGAAACATGTCCTAAAGCCTTTCCCTAGCATGTCCTAATGCCTTTCCCCAGCATGCCCTAAAGCCTTTCCCAAACATGTCCTAAAGCCTGTCCCCAGCATGCCCTAAAGCCTTTCCCAAACACGTCCTAAAGCCTTTCCCAAACATGTCCTAAAACCTTTCCCTAGCATGCCCTAAAGCCTTTCCCCAGCATGTCCTAAAGCCTTTCCCAAACATGTCCTAAAGCCTTTCCCTAGCATGTCCTAATGCCTTTCCCCAGCATGTGCTAAAGCCTTTCCCAAACATGTCCTAAAGCCTTTCCCAAACATGTCCTAAAGCCTTTCCCCAGTATGTCCTAAAGCCTTTCCCAAACATGTCCTAAAGCCTTTCCCAAACATGTCCTAAAGCCTTTCCCAAGCATGTCCTAAAGCCTTTACCGAAACATGTCCTAAAGCCTTTCCCTAGCATGTCCTAAAGCCTTTCCCCAGCATGTCCTAAAGCCTTTCCCAAACATGTCCTAAAGCCTTTCCCCAGCATGTCCTAAAGCCTTTCCCAAACATGTCCTAAAGCCTTTCCCTAGAATGTCCTAAAGCCTTTCCCAAACATGTCCTAAAGTCTGTCCCCAGCATGCCCTAAAGCCTTTCCCAAACATGTCCTAAAGCCTTTCCCAAACATGTCCTAAAACCTTTCCCTAGCATGTCCTAAAGCCTTTCCCAAACATGTCCTAAAGCCTTTCCCCAGCATGTCCTAAAGCCTTTCCCAAACATGTCCTAAAGCCTTTCCCTAGAATGTCCTAAAGCCTTTCCCCAGCATGTCCTAAAGCCTTTCCCAAACATGTCCTAAAGCCTTTCCCTAGCATGTCCTAATGCCTTTCCCCAGCATGTCCTAAAGCCTTTCCCCAGCATGTCCTAAAGCCTTTCCCCAGCATGTCCTAAAGCCTTTCCCAAACATGTTCTAAAGCCTTTCCCCAGCATGTCCTAAAGCCTTTCCCAAACATGTCCTAAAGCCTTTCCCTAGCATGTCCTAATGCCTTTCCCTAGCATGTCCTAAAGCCTTTCCCAAACATGTCCTAAAGCCTTTCCCAAACATGTCCTAAAGCCTTTCCCTAGCATGTCCTAATGCCTTTCCCCAGCATGCCCTAAAGCCTTTCCCAAACATGTCCGAAAGCCTTTCCCAAACATGTCCTAAAACCTTTCCCTAGCATGTCCTAAAGCCTTTCCCCAGCATGTCCTAAAGCCTTTCCCAAACATGTCCTAAAGCCTTTCCCCAGCATGTCCTAAAGCCTTTCCCAAACATGTCCTAAAGCCTTTCCCTAGAATGTCCTAAAGCCTTTCCCCAGCATGTCCAAAAGCCTTTCCCAAACATGTCCTAAAGCCTTTCCCTAGCATGTCCTAATGCCTTTCCCCAGCATGTCCTAAAGCCTTTCCCAAACATGTCCTAAAACCTTTCCACAGCATGTCCTAAAGCCTTTCCCAAACATGTCCTAAAGCCTTTCCCAAACATGTCCTAATGCCTTTCCCTAGCATGTCCTAAAGCCTTTCCCAAACATGTCCTAAAGCCTTTCCCCAGCATGTCCTAAAGCCTTTCCCCAGCATGTCCAAAAGCCTTTCCCAAACATGTCCTAAAGCCTTTCCCTAGCATGTCCTAATGCCTTTCCCAAACATGTCCTAAAGCCTTTCCCAAACATGTCCTAAAGCCTTTCCCCAGCATGCCCTAAAGCCTTTCCCAAACATGTCCGAAAGCCTTTCCCAAACATGTCCTAAAACCTTTCCCTAGCATGTCCTAAAGCCTTTCCCCAGCATGTCCTAAAGCCTTTCCCAAACATGTCCTAAAGCCTTTCCCCAGCATGTCCTAAAGCCTTTCCCAAACATGTCCTAAAGCCTTTCCCTAGCATGTCCTAATGCCTTTCCCCAGCATGTCCTATAAAGCCTTTCCCCAGCATGCCCTAAAGCCTTTCCCCAACATGTCCTAAAGCCTTTCCCAAACATGTCCTAAAGCCTTTCCCTAGCATGTCCTAATGCCTTTCCCCAGCATGTCCTAAAGCCTTTCCCAAACATGTCCTAAAGCCTTTCCCTAGCATGTCCTAAAGCCTTTCCCAAACATGTCCTAAAGCCTTTCCCCAGCATGTCCTAAAGCCTTTCCCCAACATGTCCTAAATCCTTTCCCAAACATGTCCTAATGCCTTTCCCCAGCATGTCCTAAAGCCTTTCCCCTGCATGTCCTAAAGCCTTTCCCCAGCATGTCCTAAAGCCTTTCCTCAGCATGTCCTAATGCCTTTCCCCAGCATGTCCTAATGCCTTTCCTCAGCATGTCCTAATGCCTTTCCCCAGCATGTCCTAAAGCCTTTCCCAAACATGTCCTAAAACCTTTCCACAGCATGTCCTAAAGCCTTTCCCAAACATGTCCTAAAGCCTTTCCCCAGCATGTCCTAAAGCCTTTCCCCAACATGTCCAAAAGCCTTTACCAAACATGTCCTAAAGCCTTTCCCTAGCATGTCCTAATGCCTTTCCCCAGCATGCCCTAAAGCCTTTCCCAAACATGTCCTAAAGCCTTTCCCCAGCATGCCCTAAAGCCTTTCCCTAGCATGTCCTAAAGCCTTTCCCAAACATGTCCTAAAGCCTTTCCCAAACATGTCCTAAAGCCTTTCCCTAGCATGTCCTAATGCCTTTCCCCAGCATGCCCTAAAGCCTTTCCCAAACATGTCCGAAAGCCTTTCCCAAACATGTCCTAAAACCTTTCCCTAGCATGTCCTAAAGCCTTTCCCCAGCATGTCCTAAAGCCTTTCCCAAACATGTCCTAAAGCCTTTCCCCAGCATGTCCTAAAGCCTTTCCCAAACATGTCCTAAAGCCTTTCCCTAGAATGTCCTAAAGCCTTTCCCCAGCATGTCCAAAAGCCTTTCCCAAACATGTCCTAAAGCCTTTCCCTAGCATGTCCTAATGCCTTTCCCCAGCATGTCCTAAAGCCTTTCCCAAACATGTCCTAAAACCTTTCCACAGCATGTCCTAAAGCCTTTCCCAAACATGTCCTAAAGCCTTTCCCTAGCATGTCCTAATGCCTTTCCCTAGCATGTCCTAAAGCCTTTCCCAAACATGTCCTAAAGCCTTTCCCCAGCATGTCCTAAAGCCTTTCCCCAGCATGTCCAAAAGCCTTTCCCAAACATGTCCTAAAGCCTTTCCCTAGCATGTCCTAATGCCTTTCCCAAACATGTCCTAAAGCCTTTCCCAAACATGTCCTAAAGCCTTTCCCCAGCATGCCCTAAAGCCTTTCCCAAACATGTCCGAAAGCCTTTCCCAAACATGTCCTAAAACCTTTCCCTAGCATGTCCTAAAGCCTTTCCCCAGCATGTCCTAAAGCCTTTCCCAAACATGTCCTAAAGCCTTTCCCCAGCATGTCCTAAAGCCTTTCCCAAACATGTCCTAAAGCCTTTCCCTAGCATGTCCTAATGCCTTTCCCCAGCATGTCCTATAAAGCCTTTCCCCAGCATGCCCTAAAGCCTTTCCCCAACATGTCCTAAAGCCTTTCCCAAACATGTCCTAAAGCCTTTCCCTAGCATGTCCTAATGCCTTTCCCCAGCATGTCCTAAAGCCTTTCCCAAACATGTCCTAAAGCCTTTCCCTAGCATGTCCTAAAGCCTTTCCCCTGCATGTCCTAAAGCCTTTCCCCAGCATGTCCTAAAGCCTTTCCTCAGCATGTCCTAATGCCTTTCCC